>NW_026019923.1:2898116-3498116 GCF_900185275.1 Solanum verrucosum
AATTAATTAAATGTAAAGCAAGTTGACTATTAATTACCATATAAATTATAAGCCTAATTGAATATTTGGGCCTTTTTTCATTGTTCAAAATAATTGAATTATTCAAAGTTCAAGATGGATGTTTAATTTTTTTTTCCATATTTGTCATTTCCTTTAATAAAGTTTGTTACTTTTTAGGGTATAACTTGCATTACCTACAAAGTTACATTTATGATTTCACAACGGACGTGGAAAGTATATTTTAAAGTATGTCAATGTTTTTCTTAGTAAATGTAATAAACAAACAGGTTTGAGACCCACAACACAAAAACAATGGAAAATCTGCAACTGAAAATATTTTTAAAAATAAAAATAATCAGCATTTCATTGTGAAATCAGTTATTAATTATATTTAATAATGAATATTTGACAATAAATTATCAAAAAATTCTAGTAAAAATAAATTATTAGTGCTAGTGAGAATTAGAAATAGGGACAATTACCCAGGATAATTGGCCAGTATTGAACAACAACAAATGTTGCAAACTTCACAGGGCCTTCCTTATTATTATTTTTTGGCACTGAACTTTATATCCTAGACGAGTAAAGTAAGGACAACAAGTAAAATGAAATGACGATCATATAACTTTTACTTGATTTGATTTGGAGCAAGGTATTTTGAAGCATTATATAGGATAAAAGCAAATAACATACTGATTAATTTAATCTCAAGAACTAATACATGATAAGAAGTTCATAATTACCACATTAATTATAAACCTAATAGATCAGTATGTCTTGATGATTTGTTACCGTGCACGTAAATCGAGATGAGTTTTAAATGACCGAGTTGGGCTGAAAATATTGAACATGTCAAAATAGGCCGAGTAATCAAAAGTTACTTGGATTGTTTCGAATTAGACTGAGTTGAGCCAAGAATTGGGTCATAAGCCAACTTGTTCAATTTTTACTAATTTTAAATGATTTTCCCGTTTTCTTATAACTTATTTCTTGACACATGCGTTGCATATCGTTATCGAGTCATGTAATCAAGATAATTGAATATCTCTTGACGTGTGATAAAACATATTATGGTAGATATAATCAAACGTTGGAGAGTATTTTGACCTTATGCTTTATTTATTGTTGTTTTTAATAAATGTGTGGAAAATCACTTTTAGACGAATTTGAAAGTATATACCTCATTTTCAGTTAGAAAAAGTGAATTCTCGATGTATAAATTATATGTTTGGCAGCATATCAACCCGTTGTAATTTTATATGTATACCATTGTTGATTTATTTCAATTGCATATTTATTATGTTTATAAAAAGAAAATTATGTACATTCAGATGTTTTTATTCCTCTCATGTTGGCTTTGCTCAACTTCGTTTTTAGTTTCTTCTATATGTTTTACATATTATTTCTTCTTATTTATACTTGAATTTGATGCTCTTGAGTTGAAGATTTTTCGATTACAATATATCTACCTTCACGAGATAGTGATTCATTTTTTGTACACACACCCTTTCAGATTATTATTGTTATAACTTTGTGAGAATAATCAAATATACTCGTACATGATTTTTATTTTAATAATAAAAAAAATAAAAACGATTATTTCACTTCGGTTAGCCAAAAATGGCATATCTGCGTCATTTATATAATAATGAGGATATAAATAGAAAATACAGACAGTAAAAAATACATAAATGACAACTTTACATAAATGATAAATTTATGCTACAAGATTAATTATATCCCATAATTTGTGGAAAGAGACATAAATGGATCTTTTTAACCACCAACCACTCCACAAACACATAATAATTCAAATTTTTTATTTAATTTACATAATAATATACACAAACACATAACTAGATCTAAAAGAATAATTAAAATAAAAACAAAAATATTAAAAAATAATCATTTATCCAAAAGATTAGGTCAACACGTCCCAGTAGTTATGGAAAAAAAATTCACATTCAAAGCAATATAAATCTAAATCTTCACAACTCTTACAACTAAATTAAATCTACAAAAATAATTATAATTGAAGTTTAAAGACAGAAAATGTGGAGAAGTATTTTCATTTTCATCTTCAATTTGTGTCTTCTAGTTAGTGCAAATGCAAATAATGACAATCAAAGAAAGGTAATTTATTTTATTTTTGTAAAATTCTTGTATTAATGTTATTTTTCGGTGTGCTTAGCATGTCTACTTCACTGTTGTATCCTCGATCCGCTTTCATACTTGAGTTTATTATGCTTTATTTAAATGGATGTTCTCTTCGAAATAACTTATTTATCTTCACGAGGTAGGACTAAGGCTATGTACGCACTGTTCATCTTAGATCCCATTTGTGGGATTACACTGAATATATTGTTGGTTATTGTTGATGTTGTTTCATTATATTTGCCATTTTTTAATGTTTTAATTTTTTTTTTAATGATCATGTTATTATAATGTGTAATTTGCAGTCATATATTGTGTATATGGGAGAACTTCCAAAGGACACAAGGTCCTTGTTTAGCAATCACAACAACATCCTCAAACAAGCATTTGGATCAAAGTAAATATATTTCTACCTATATATATATATATATATATTTATATATGTGTGTGTGAATTTATTATTATTGTTGATTGTTGATATAGTTGTTAATCATCAAAAGTTTGTTGAGTACGATTGATTGGAGTATACATATTATTTTATTTTTTCACCTGATGTCAGATACTTGTATCCTGCTTGATTAAATTTGAAGTTACTACACAAGACAACCCTAGCAACAAAAAATAAGACATTTTTGCTTCAATTGTTATTTGATTCAAAATGAATGCACTAATGAAGTATTTAATTAGTTATATTTCTTATGAAAAACTATTATTATTATTATGAATATATTTCAAAATATAAATACTAGTCAGAGTTATAGTAAATACCATTTGAATAGAGTTTTTTTGTTCATGTGTTCACTTTATAAAATGTGGATACCCCTATGAAAAATTATGTGTACGCCAGTAATTAATTAATTATTCGAGTCTTAAAATATTGTCTCTTTTTTTTTTTTCGATTTTCAGTTTAGCAGTAGTACAACTACCGAGGGTACTACACAGTTACGACAAAAGCTTTAACGGGTTCGTGACAAAATTATTGCCAAAAGAAGCAGACCTTCTATCTCGTATGAAATAATATCGAATATCAATTAATTTTAATTTTTTTATAAAAAAATCGTCAATTTTTAATTTAATTTAGTATGATATTGTTATTTTTTCAGATAGAGAAGATGTTATTTCAGTGTTTCCCAACACAATTCGACAACTTTCTACTACAAGATCATGGGATTTTATTGGCATGCCATTGAATGTTGAAAGAAATCAAGTTGAAAGTGATATTATTGTTGGTATTATTGATACAGGTTAGTATCCATTGTTTAAAAAATTACCAAAAATTATTTGATACGGTATTTGTACGGGTGGGAGATCGTAGGTATCTGATGATAGAGATTAGAGGCGGAGCTAGAGTTCTAGCTACATCTTCTGGAAAATTGTATTTGTTAAGAAATATCATACTTTGACAAGTTTCTTACTAGAATTTAAAACTCATACACAAAATTATGAATCCGCTTATGCGAGATAGGATTATTAATGTACATTTGAACTGGCGTTAACACCATCGTCATGACATGTGTATATGTTTTTTTTAGGAATATAGATCAGTATCCATTATAAACAATTAAGATTTTTTGATGTAGTATTTGTATTGGTGAGAGATAGTAATATCTGGTGAGAGATAGTAAACAATTAACAAATTTTATTAGTTTGGCTAAAACCTTATATTATTATGTTAAGAAATATACGAATATGTATACATAAATTATTTAGAATACATATCTTTTCTAAAATTCAGAACTCATAAATTGAAAACTCTTATTAATCCATCCCATTTCACTAGGTGTGTGCAAACCGGCTCACACTATAAAATAATGAAACATAATGGCTTTTATTCCATCACTTGATCAACATATTATTGGTATGTCACCAACACTTACATTTATTTATTTATTTGGAATTTACATATTTTAGGAATATGGATTCAATCAGAAAGTTTCAATGATAAAGGATTTGGGCCTCCACCTTCAAAATGGAAAGGCAAATGTGGCCAAGGTGCCAACTTCACTAAATGCAACAAGTAAGTTAAAAATTTATTCGCACTCGATATTTTCCTCAATTTAATAAATACAAGTTATTGCTTAATTTTAGTTATGTGATACAAAGTTTTACTTCAATTTGTAACTACTAATATTAAATTGTTTAATTTGACGTAAATATTGAATACGACCTGCTAGCCCATATGTAGTAAAATTTCAACATTTCACTATTTGATTCTAAAATAAGATTTTATTATTATGTGGCTATTTTGTCATTAAATAGGATTTAGAGTACATATATATACTATTCAGAAAGTTGTTTGTTGGTAATTCCTGTTTTTGTAGTGATTCTTTTATGTTAGTGTATAAAAGTTAAACTCATAGTAATATTTCTATAAATGAACAGCAAAGTGATCGGAGCACAATTTTTCAATCTTGGAGGAGCAGGAAATGATAACGAGCTCTCCCCGGCCGATTTCGAAGGCCACGGGACCCACGTGGCATCCACGGTCAGTGGAGTACCCGTCCCGGGCGCTAGCTTGTACGGTCTAGCAGAAGGCACTGCACGCGGAGGGGTCCCATCCGCGCGCATTGCCACCTACAAAGCGTGTTGGTCCATGGGGTGCACGGACAGCGACATTTTAGCCGCGTTCGACGCTGCCATCTCCGACGGGGTGGACATAATTTCCCTCTCCGTTGGAGGCGGAGGGCGTGATTTTTTCGAGGATTCAATTGCTATTGGAGCATTTCATGCCCTAAAAAAGGGGATTTTGACATGTTGTGCTGCTGGAAATAGTGGGCCTGATTTGGGAACTATTGAAAATGTAGCACCATGGATTTTCACAGTGGCTGCTACTAGCGCTGATAGAAAATTTGAGACTGATGCTATGTTGGGTAATGGAGTGGCTATTTCTGTAAGTTACACAAACTCTTTTATTTCACTTATATATATATATATATATATATATATATATATATATATGTATATATGTTTGTGTTACCTAATCGGCCTCAGCGATTGAAAAATAGTCATTGTTTAATAGTAGTAATAGATTTCACGGGAAATACCAACATGGGTTGTGGTGTAGGGGCGAAATTGTTTCACCCTTAACCAAAAGTATCGGGTTCGAGTCCTAGGTACGGAGAAAATCATGTTGGGAGCACCACCTCCGAATGAGTCATGCAGTGCACGATCCGAATTTAATCGGAGCTCCAATGTGGACTTCGAACACCGAATGGGAAACCAAAAAAACTCCATGAAAAATAATTTCATCAAGAACAATGACTAACTCGTTCAAATTTAACTTAATTTGTCGATTTGACACCTCTATATATAATAAGGGAGTGCTTCACCCTTAACCAGAGGTCTCGGGTTCGAGCCCTGGGTATGGAGAAAATCCTGTTGGGAGCGCCACCTCCGAATGGGCCCTGCAGAGTGCGATCCGGATTTAATCAGAGCTCCAATGTAGCTATATGATAAATTAATATATTTTTCCTTTTATAGGGAATTTCAGTCAACACATTTGAACCAACGAAAAAATGGTTTTCATTAACCTCTGGAACTCTTGCACAAGCAAAGAATGCATCTTATTATGGAAATTCAAGGTACGTCTCAATTTATGTGACACTGTTTTTTTATTAATTTGTTTAGAGTCAAACGTACATTTCTATACTCTTGAAAACAATTTAACTTCATATGACTCACCTTACCAGTAATGAAAAGTTTTTATAGTTACATAAATATTTATAATATTGTATAAAGTAAAAGCATTGTTCTTATAATCTGCAACATTATGACACGTTTACAACCTCAATTTGTTTTAAATTTTCATTTTTTTCTTCCCGACCCAAATAAATATTTATGGCTATTTAAAATCATAAATTTCAAGAATATTATAACGAGACTAATAATATAACAGGTTTAAGAATATCACAACTGTCTGCCTATAATGATAAATGAATCAAAGGTTTTTCATTCAACTTATTTATTGAAATGAAAATTGAGATTTATTTTTATTACTTATCCTCCAATTTTATTTTGCAAACAATATATTATTCCTTATTAACCTTATCTCATCATTACTTTTTAAAATGCTGACATGTATTGATCATAACACATATATTAGTCATGAAATATAGTATAACATGTGATTTTCACCGAACATAAAGGAAAATATTTGTAACCTATACAAACATGATACATTTATATTTTTATGTTGTCACCACACCTTTTATATATTTGTAGTTTTCATTTATTTCTTAAACTCCAGTGCGTGCGATTATGGGACTTTAGATGAGAGCAAAGTGAAAGGGAAAATAGTATATTGTCTTGGAAGTAATCAACAAGATTATGCCCTAAAAGGATTACAAGGAGCTGGTACAATTATATTATCTGACAAAATGACAGACACTCCATTTATTACATATATATCATCAACAAGTATCAACACAACATATGCTGCACAAGTTGAGAAGTACATACATTCTACAAAGTAAGTTTCTTTGTGAATTTTGTTTTTCATTCGGTATCTGTTCGTATTGATAAAACTGACTAAATTTGAATTCATGTCATGAAATTAAATATTGAAGTAAAACTTTTCCTAAGAAAAGATGACTTTATACCTAGGGATCAATCACGACATGTGATTAAGAATGAAAGAGAAACATATCATTCTATCACGATATTTATGGATTAATTTACTTCCATTCTATATAGGGTGTTATTCGTATTTGGAAACTAATTAAATTCAAATTCATGCCATGAAATAATATGTTTTTGAGCTTCATATTTTGAGCTCGGAACTGAGACATTCGGTTAACAATGAAGGAAAAATTTATCATTCTAACACAACTTTTATTGATATTATTTAATGAATTAATTAATAAAAGGGAAAAAGGTGTTCTCCTCATGAAAATTTAGTTGTTATCAATTTTTCATGAAGTATATATGACATCAAAATTGTTTTTTATGTTTTATATATGTATATATAGAGAGAGAGAGAGTAAATGTTGAATTTTCTTAATTTTTTCATGTGTACTAATATATTTTTGTACTTTTCTTTCTAAAAATTCTGATTTCGACATTGAATAATATATCATGTTTTTTTCTGATGGTTTTTTAAATGAATATTCAGATCCCCTCAAGCTGTGATATACAAAACAAGAACTGTGAACATGACTGCACCATTTGTGCCTTCTTTCTCATCTAGAGGACCCCAATCAATCAGTCTCAACATTCTCAAGGTAAAAAAAATGAGAATTAATGGTTTCATCAGACACCGCTTCGTATTGGTTTTTTCGATGTATATAGGCAAAAACATATTTTATATAAATATTTTATCAAATGGCAAAAACGTCATTTTATCAAGGAATGTCATCTGACACTACTTCATAAAAGTAAACTTTTACCTACGTGTGCAAAAAGTATTTTTATGTAAAACAATTAAGTATATCTTTGCCATAGGCCTAACACCATTCAAAAGTAATACTCGGACTATGTTGCTCGAATTGACACTCCTTAATTAGAAAATTCTTTTATATCAATAGGTAGATAAAATAATTATATCAATATACTATATGTTGAATCTCTTTAACTTCTTCATATATTTATTTATTTATTTTCTTTTGGACTTCTCTTAATGCAAATTTATGTGTATATACTATATGCTAAATGTGGAGGGTCTATCTAAAACAACCTCTTTATCTCTAACTTTATATGTGTGGTCACACACTGGGTGTTGTTGTTGTATACTATATGTTAAATTCTCATTGACTTTTTTGTCGTTGTGTATTTACGTTTTGACTACCCTTAAACTATGTACACTCTACCCTCTTCAAATGTCATTTGTAGGATAATAATGGGTGTTGTTGTTGTAGTATACTATACGTTAAATTCCCTTAACTTTTTGTTGTCGTGTGTTTATGTTTTGGCTATCCTTAGACAACGTACACTCTACACTCTTCAGATGTCACACATGAGATAACAATAGGTATGTTGGTGTTGTATACTATATGTTAAATCTCCTTGACTTTTTTGTCGCCATGTGTTTACGTTATGACTATCCTTAGACTACATATACTTTATCCTCTTCAGATGTCACCCATGGAGTATATGTTAAATTTCTTTGATTTTTTCATCTAACATGTGTTTGTTTTTTGACTTTTTTTAGTGAAAACTCTAACTCTGCTACTGCTCTGACACGAAGTATTATTATTATTTTATTTGTGGCAGCCTGACATATCTGCCCCTGGATTGAGCATCTTGGCTGCATTTACAGGATTGAATTCTATCAATGGTGATAGAACTAAAGACAAGAGAATGGTTAAGTATAATGTTGATTCAGGCACTTCAATGTCTTGTCCACATGCTGCTGCAGCCACTGCTTATGTTAAATCCTTTCATCCTGATTGGTCTCCTGCGGCTATTAAATCTGCTCTCATGACAACCGGTACATTTTCGACACCTGTCTCAAACTTATACACGTGTAATTCGGGTTATTAATCTGAGTACTTGTCATGGACGGTTACATCTAGTTATCTTTTTAGGTAGCTTTAGTGACCACACCACGAATTTCATTCCTGGTAAAGAAAAAACATTGAATTAATGACATACAACTTTTATCTACGGATTATCAAAAAAATCATGTTAGCTATCGCTTGACTATATAGTAGGGGTAAGGCTGGGCACCGGAACGGGTTGTACCGGTACCATTCCGGTCCGTTCCGGTACCATTCCGGTTCGTTCCGGTCCGGTAGTATTCGGGACGGGATGGGATACGTTGAACCGGTACACGGAACGGAACGGTACCATGATTTGGTACCGGTATACCGGTAAAATAAAAAATAATTTTTTTTTCATTATTTACTTTTATTAGCATTCTTTTTTGTTTATTTAATTTTTTAAAAATTACAAACTTAAGTTATTTAACTTACAAGTTATAAGTATAACTTAATAACTTATAAACTTCAAAAGATTCAAATCTTTAAAACTTATAACATAACTACATAAGCTGAAAAACTAAAAAAAAAAAGTTTATTAAACTTAACTTACAAACTTATATACGTAAAAATTAAAAAAAATATCTTTAAAATAAACTTAAGTAAAATTATTATAAATTTTAAAACTTAAATACTATAAATGAATATAACTTAGAAAAATAAAAAAAACATTCGTATTTTCGTAGTTAAAAAAAAATAATTATTTTTTGAAATAGCTATATGTGTCGTCCCGTTTATCCCATCCCGTTCCGTTCCGGTCCATTCCGGTCCGTCCCGGTTCTATCCCGGTATATAGTGGGACGGGACGGAACTGAGCCTCCATCCCGGTAGTTCCGGTCCGGTTCATCCCAGTACCGGTCAACAACCCGGTCAAACCGTCCCGTTCCGGTCCGGTACCGGTTCGTTCCGGTCCGGTGGTCCCATTCCGGTCCGGTGCCCAGCCTTAAGGGGTGTGCATCGGTCGGTTCGGTTCGGTTTTATGAATTATCGGTTCGATTTATCGATTTTCGATTTTTAAATACGCTAAACTAATAAGATAATTTTTTATCGATTTTCAGTTTAACCAATAAAATATGCTTATAAAACAAATATATGACTTCTCTAATAAATTTGACACGACAAAACAATAATGTAACTTTACAAAACTCATAAAATAGAAATAATAATAACAAACATGAAAAGAATTATACATGTGTAACACAAAGAGAAATAAAGAGGAATATGATTCTTACTTTAGGTTTTGATGATTTGTATAATGTAAAGTTGTGAACTCAAAGTCACAACAAAGTATGAATTGATGGCTAAATGATAAAGACATAACTATTAAGTTATTGAGATTAATATTTATTAATATGTATGTATATGTAAAAGTATTAAATTACTATAGTCTTAACTCTTAAACCAATAACCCAATATTGAAAATCAATACCGAACCGATAACTCGATAATTTTTTTTCATAAAACCATTAATCCAATAACCCAATAGCAATAAATCAATAACACTTTTTTCAATTCGATTTATCGGCCGGTTCGATTTTTGCACACCCCTACTATTAGAGAATAATTTTGTAGTTAATTCCTATTTTTTTCTTAGTATCACTTGTATATTCAGAATTTAATATATATGTATAAAACATAATATATGACCTATATATACACATTATTGAATAATTTTTTTTATGAAGCATGTTCACCTAACCATCCTCTATTGACGGTAGATGCTCCACTTTGCGACTTGATAGTGTAATAATTAATTCAGAATCCCTATGTCCTTTTTCATGTGTGATACTTTCATTCTTAGTCTGTTTCAAAAAGAATGTTATGCTTCCTTACTTAGAATCTATTTAAATTTAAACTTCTCATTTCAAATGTGTTTTTGTTTTTTTTAAACTCTTTACTGAATCATAGTGTATCACAAAAAATGGAACGGCGAGAATATCTACTTAGGCAAGCTTAATGGTGAAATCAGTAATTTTACTAAAAGTATTTAAGATTTAATCAACCTTCCTTCGCCAATAGTTAGCTTCATTATGTTTGACCCGATAGTGTAAAAGTTATTTTGTATTGTTGTTGTATAGACCTATATATACATAGTATTGTATAATTATTTTAATGAAGGATGTTCACCTGACCATCCTCCATAAACGGTAGATGCTCCACTTGGCGACTTGATAGGGTAAAAATCAATTCAGAATCCATATGTCCCCCTGATACTTTCCTTTTTAGTTTGTTCCGAAAAAAATGTCATACTTCCTTATTTAGAAACAATATAACTTTAAACTTCTCATATCAAAAGTGTTTTAATATTTTTTTCGTGAACTCTTTATTGAATCATAGTGTATCACAAAAAATGAGACTGGCGAAATCAGCAAGTTTACTATAAATTTAAGATTTAACCAACCTTCCTTCGCTAGTAGTTAGCTTCATCAATGTTTGATCTGATAGCGTAAAAATTATTTTATATTGTTGTTATATAGAAGTTAATGAACTTTTTTTTTGTTAATTTTCAGCTACATCTATGAAGATTAGGCCAGTGGGAGCTGAATTAGCCTCAGGATCAGGACAAATAAATCCAAGAAAGGCAATTAATCCTGGTTTAATATATGATCTTGATATTAACTCATATATAGGCTATTTTTGCAAAGAAGGTTATAACAGTACAAACATAGCTTTACTCACTGGAAGCAAAATGTACAACTGTTCAAGCATTCCAAAAGCATTAGGGGCAGATGGACTAAATTACCCTTCAATACACTTGCAACTTCAAAATCCAAATGAAAGTGATATTTCTGCAATTTTTTATAGAACTGTGACATATGTTGGGAATGGCAAAGCTGTGTATAAAGCAAAAGTTAGGGGACCAAAGTGTCTTTCTATAAATGTTGTGCCGAATATTTTGTCATTTAGTAAAGTGAATGAGAAAAAATCATTTAGTGTTGAGTTGAAGGGAAAGTTCACTAGAGATAAATCATGGTACATTTCTAGTTCTTTAGTGTGGGGTGGGAAAAAACCTTATGTTAAAAGTCCTATCTTAGTTTATAGGCCATTATTTAATGTTGTGTATTAAAAGCTAGATATTGTTCAATAAGATACTAAGATTTTGAATCATTTGGTTTTTATCTTTTACTGTTTCTTTCTTGTACACCCTTCATGAAATTTCTGGCTCCGCCATTGTTAATTCGCCTGATGAGGGGCTCGCATCAGATTTAGCTAGTTAGTGAGTATTGATGAGGGGCTGACGTAAATTATTTCAAAATTTAGAAAGAGACATTCTATACTGGTGATAGTACTTTAACAAACTTAAACTTTTGAAATGTTCAAAATACAGGAGCACATATATTTTACATCCTCTTCTAATATTTACTCTTAGCAAAACCAAAATTCTCACAAAACTTGTAATGTATTGCTGCCGTTACATCTATCTCTTACTGAAATTAAAAGATGGCTTATATATATATATACTAAGACAAAAACCGAAAAGGAGTGCACCTTCTACTGTAGAGATTGACCATCAACAAATCAATATTTTTCGCCAAACTTCATGCCTGGGAAGTTTAATGGTGACCTTTCAAATGCAGTAGCTCTTTCCTTCGTTTCCGAGCCTCTGTTGCTGCTGCAATGGCGTCTGCCGTCTTTTCGCTAGAGCAGGTGATGGATTCTTGAGTTGTCTTTTCTGAAGTATCTCCTCCATGTCCCGCGGTACAAGAGACAGCATTGGGATCAGGGGTATCGTCTTGTTGATGTCGAGAGGGATCAGTCATAGGGACCATTTCTCTAGAGCGCTGCCGCCTTCTCTCAGATGCACCTGAGTCTGGTGGAAAACCAAGCACAGGTTCCGTCTCGGTTTCCTGGGTAGTTGTGGCTGAGGAAGTCTCGGCATGTTTTCCAGTAACGGTAGAGGCCCAAGGAAGAAATGGAGTGTTTTGAGGATGAAATGGGATCAAGCAAGGGAAGGGAAGTACATATAGTGGATTTCCTGGATTTGAAACTCTGTTGTCTGTTAATAGAATTTAATTCGCCGGCAGTAGGTGAAGGCACCACTGATGCAATATCAGGAATATTTTGGGTACTACACTGTAATAAGTTGAAAGGTTGAACAATGGATGGCCAAAAGAAAGGTAATATAGGAGGCTGGTTAAAAAGAGAGGTCGGAGCTGGAGTCGGAGTTGGAGCTGGAGCTGGGCTTGGAGTGGAAATTTCTACAGGTTTCGACCTAGAAGCACCATCTGTTCCCTCTGCTTCAGCCTTCTCTATTCTAGACATCTGCAGAACGCCAAAGTCATTCGTTATAGTTTTTCACATGTGACTGTTCAGGTGGATTATATCTCTCTTTCATAGTCTGAATTTCTAATTTGATATTTTCCTCGATAAAACCAGGATTACCTGTCGTCTTAAGGTAGAATTTTCGTTCTTCAAAGAATCGTACTCCTTAGCTGCCAGCTCCTTTTTCTAATTGTAACAAACATCATCCAGCAAAAAATGAGTTCGTGGAGATTTGTAGCAGACCATAAAAAGAAATGTAATAGTAGGACGAGTATCTTAAGATCGCATGGACTAAGTTATACATTACTTTCACAACCAAGTTGTTTGTCAAAACTCGGATAATACAAGTGAAAAGAAATTCTGAATACCTTCTTCAGATTGTTGTTCTCTGATGAAAGATCAGCTGCTTTTCTTGTCAATTCTTCATACATTGCCTAAGAAGAAATAATTACATGAGCACGATATGTTCTCATACAAACACAAGAAATGCACGACTTCACATGAAGTGCTATTGCATTAATAAAGACCTTGCCATGACATTAAGTACTCTATTATTAACAAGTGAACAGGATGCAGACGTAATTTCTAACATATAGCTTCCGCAGGGAGAGAATAAACAACAACCATACAACTCGAATTAGTTAACTGAAATTTGCTTATAAACTGATGTTACCAAAAGAATCCCTCAGATGAGCATACCTGTCTCCGGCGAATTGTTTGCCTAGCAGACTCTCTATTTGCTAACACACGACAGAGTCTTCGTTCTTCCTTCTCCTCCTGAGATTACCAAAATCAAGCAACAATGCAGGGACATCCTGAAGGATATAAGGATGAGAGATCAATAATTTTCAGTACCTCAGTCAAATTCTGCCTCGATCTTCTGCTGGCAACTGGTGGATAGTTCAGAGCATGCTGAGGGCTTGTTTTTGGTTCAGATTCCTGCTCGGACTGTATCGTTATTACTTGTTCCTGTTAAAAGCAAAAGAATTACTCAACTCCTCCAAAAGAACTGGTAATATATCAAAAGTCAATATATGTGTCTGCTTAGATAAAGATAAACAAGATCCTTTATTTTTTTTCTTTTAAGAGTACTGTTTTCCTCTAAATGAGAGTTAAATGCTCATCAAGAAACTGGATTAGATAAAAGTGTTAACTTGTCTTCAAGAAAGTTGTTAGAGACAGAAAAATCCCGTCAACAGCTAAAATTAAGCCCACGTTGCACTAGACAAACTACTCTAACCTGTGCCTTCTCCATAAGAGAGAACGCCAGCAATTCCACAACAATGTTAATGATACAACTTCATCTGCTAGATCGAGCAATTAAATTATGGAAATGGTGGTCTAACTTCCACTACGAGCAACCAATAATTCACAACTGTAAGTTCAGATAGGTTGCCTCAAGAAGACATTCTTGTCAGTTGTGTAAAGTTTCTAGAGCCAAGCAGCACAAAGATATATGCTTTTTTTGTTATCTAAATTCTGCTCTATTTTCCTACCATAGAGTAAACTCATTTAGCAAGAATTCAATAAGGAAAAAAGTATTTGAATCATTAAAAGTGAACACCTCGCATTCTTGTCCTTTGAAACCCCCTACCTTGTGAAATTCTTAGTGGAAGGAAACTTACAGCTCTTTCTAACAGCTTTCCACTAAACTGGCGACACGTACTATACCAATGGTGGAAGGGAAAGGGAGTGGTTCCAGAGTAGCGAAGTAGTCATTGCAATGACAAATTCTTAATATCAAGCATCAATGTTGAAGAAGAGAGTTGGGAAGGGATCTTAACCTCGATCTTCCTAGATGAATGACTTCAAGAAATTGAAACTCAAAATGGCATGCCAAAATCCTTATAGCAGTTCCAAATTAGAATATGATATAGCTTTATCTATTTCTCCGTATGGAAATGTCGAAATGTTATACGGTACTGATCAGACATGTCATTTGATACTGCTCATCATATAAGCCCTTAATAGGCATGTAAGCAAACACGACAAGGTAAGTGTTTTTCATGGTTGGTGGCCAGGAAAGCATGCCTCACACATGAAGCTTTACAGAAAAGGGGCATAGAAATAGCCTCAAGATATGTTTTATGCCAGGAGGCAGAGGAAACCAACAGTCTTAAGTGTCTAACTCTTTCTACATTGCAAAGTTACAGCACAGGTTAGGGGTTTATTCCATAGTATGAGCAAGGAGGAATGGAAATGCCATAACATACAGGAGATCTTCTCAGCTGCTGGAACAGAAGTGGAGGCAGTAAGAGTCAGAAGAAGTTGTGGTGTATAGAGAGGAATGGGAGGATCTTTGAAGATAGATTTAATTCCGTTTCAGAAGATCAAGACAAATTGTATTGTATCTGTATGTTTTTGGTTGTAAAGAACGTATTATAATTTATAGTTGATGGAAGTACAGATAGTTGATTTTCTAGGAGCACTGAAATTACCAGTTTCAAAAAACAGATCATCATTAATACATACATGAAACTGTAATGTCTGAGTTTGAACTTCATGATTCATCAACACTTTGAAAAGATGTTTCCACCTCCTATAAAGAGACGATAACAATGAGAGAAACCCCTACTTAGGATTTTCTTTTATCCCCCAGCCACATTTTCAATTCTATACTCAGGAACTAACAGTTTTCTGGGAGTAAATACATGCAAACTAAAGAATAGTATTATCCATTAGATATAGCTGATATTATGAATGGGCATACACCCAACTACGGCAAGAATATGCTAGATAACCATGATCCGTCTTATCTTATGAATTGATTCTTGAATTCTGCCCAAGCATGGAATAATGCTAGATAGAAACATACATTGAATATGCCAGTGTGCATGAAATTATAATATAGAGTACTACTTTTACGATAGGCACTTCGCGCGAGTACCAATATCAACAAGTATATAATTACGAAAAATTAAAAGATATTATTAAATAATGTGCTCGAGCTATAAAAAAATATTAAAGGAAATATGTAAGTTCTCACTACATGCTCTCCATTGATTTATTTGGACCACCAGTAGTCCCACAACCCCACCTACGGACCCACCAGATCCACCACCGCAATTAACCAATGATAAACCGACTGATAACCTACTATTTACAACGGCTACTATCTCCTCCCTCACTGCTGCACCAGTAACCACCCATACTCAGACTACATCACTAACACTCACCTTCCCGCAAACATAATTCCTCTCGTCATCATGCAGCTGAAAATGAGAGCCATTTCAGAGAGGTCCATAACCATAGCCAAGCTAATGATCCAAAAGGAGCGGTTTTTCCACAAAAACAGAACGGTTTTCTTCAAGCGCAGAAAGACCAATCTTTAGCCCCATCACAGGACAATTCCTCCTCACTTAAAAGTCTCATCCCATTTCAGTCCTCCTTCACGCATTAATCAAAGCTTTAATGGCATACAAAGCTTCCAGCCCTACCCAAAAAGCCACAGAACAGAACATGGGAACTAACAATCCAACCACCATTTCATATACTAACCCAAAAAATCATGTCAGACCAGCTAGCTCTTCTTTCCTTTTTTGGATAACCGTAGTGTCCGGGCCAACTTTCGTGCACCTCGACTAATTCCACTGAATACCTATCACCTCCCTCCAACAACAGGTACTAGGTAGATCTGTCCACTAGGGTAAGGACATATGGCAAGAAATCATTGTGCCTTTGTCTCTGCTGGAAATTGAACTTGAGACCTCAAGCTTCTCAACCCACCCCATTGACTACTAGGCCACACCCTTGGGTGCCCAGCGAACTCTTTTTCCAAACCATCTTTTGCATCTACTGTCTCAGCCACCCCTCTCTAACAGTTCTAAGGACAAACCACAAGTAAAGATATAACATGGAACTCATATGGGCAAACCCATTTAGCGAGAATTCATTAAAAGAAAACAGTATTAGAACTTTTAATAGTAAAACACCTTGCATTGTTGTCCTTGAAAACCCCCTACCTGGTGAAATTCTTAGAGGAAACTTACATCTTCTTCTAACAGCTTTCCATTAAAATGACTTGCTGAAAAGATAGTAAACAAGCGGAGTTTAATATAGAACTCTTTGAAATTCACAAGAAGGCTTTACCATTGCAAACTAAATCAAGAAAACTGTTTATTTTTTCCAAGATTAAGTGAAGACACCATACGGTCCAAAGGCTGCATCCACCTTTGCACAATGGGTTCAAGTTAACCTAGTATTTTCGACAAGAACCAGACATATATATATGTGAAAAATCCCAAAAACTTTGAACAAATATTAAATTTTGAACCCATTATTTGTAAAGTACAATGAGTTTAGCCAAAGAATCTTACAGATTGAAAACATTCAAGTTCAAATCTTGGAACTGCCTCTAATGAGCTCATTGAGCTACTTATGTTTGAAATATGTGAATTATCTTTTCCACTGGTTTATACCGGAGAACTTAGTAGCTATTTAAGTTAAAGAATCTGGTGCAATTTACATCGGAGGATCTAAGATTTGAACTTCACGGATTCAGGATGCAACTATACTCGCTGATCATTTGAATTAACGGGTTCAACATTTAATATTTGTTCAGACTTACTTATTAAATCCGTATAACAATCTGCACCTAAAATAGTACCCGGATATGTGCTCTTCAGAAAAGGACATATACCCAAAACACATAAACACATGTACAGGGTCTGGGGCAGAGTTACTAAACTCATCTGAACCAGTAGCTTTAATCGTACATCCGCCCTTGCTTGCAAAATTCCCCGAATTGTAGATTTCAAAGTAAAAACAAGGCACCCTATTTTGTCGTTTCAGCATACACACAACAACAACAACATACCCAGTGTATTTCCATATTTCCATAAGTGGTGTCTGGGGAGGGTAGAGTGTACTTGGACCTTACCCATACTTCGTGAAGATAGTGAGGTTGTTCCCAAAAGACCTCGGCTCAACACATGACAAGGCAGTTTGAAAAGGACAATACATAGGTAAAACAAGGCTTAGCAACTAAGACATAACAAATAATAGAGAAAGCATAACAAACCATACAGAGCAAAATAATGTGAAAAACAAAGCACAAGAACGATAAACAAAACTATTCACTACTCAAAATTTTCATTAAAACAGAAGAAATCATTCCTAACTCACCCCAAATTGTAACCAAGATTACTAGCAGAGTTTTAGAAGGCTACAATTCCAATCGTGGAAGTCACAGTGTACAATAATCATCGAGTTGATTTCTGGTATAGTCACTTAACTAATAGCTATTATCTTAGAAAGGCACTTCCCTTGTTGAAGGAAATTGGAATCGAGAAAGAAAAGTGATTTTTCCGAAATTTGAAGAACAAACCACTTTTTTACTTCAAACTACTAACAAAAACTCTAAAACAACTCTAATTTGTATTCATGCCCAAACACAACTCCAATTTTCAAATATCATTTTTCAAATTTGAAAACAAAAACTACTTTTTCCAAATACTCACAACTTCCATAGCCAATAGCCAACTATTACTTGAACACGACCATATGAGAAATCAACTCAATAATCATCATACAAATACACAAATTCGCATATGACCAATGCTTGCATACATATACACATATCATCATAAACTTACCCATTTCAACTCAATATTCACTCCAAAATCAAAATTTCAAAACACACACACACACAATATACTTACAAAATCACAAAATAGTTGAAATCGACTATAATAACTCCAAATAAACATGAAAAAAAGTTCTTCTATTCAAAAAAAAAAAAACTACCTCAGAGCGACCAGATGGTCCTGGAACTGAAAACTCATCACTTCTACTCCCTGGATGAGCTAAACAAGCCAATGCTTGTGCTGCTTCCATCTCAAAATCCACCAGTTCATCTTTTCCATCTCCACCAGCAAACTTCCCTTCCTCCGCCTTGCACGGCGGCGTAAATTTGTCCTTCATTTTGAAAAGAAAAACAAACTGCAGACCCAAAAAAATAAAATTAAAATTAAAAGTGAAGAGAAAAGAGAAGAAAAAAAAAGAGGGTAGTGAATGAGTGACACGTGTCATGTCAAATCAGAGAAAATGCACACTCCCACTATTGTACTGTATCAGCAAAGACCACGTGTGTGACAATGTCACATATTGAGGCTTGGCACATGATGGCAATGTGGCGGGGCGCGGGTTTGGACTTCCAACGTACTCATTCATAAACCAGTTATTGATATGAATAACATTAAAAAAACATAACTAAAATAGCTAGAATCGACTTGAACCGAGAGTCGATTCATATACTTCATCATGAAATGATTTGGACTCTAAAAGCACGTATTCACAAATTGGTTATTATCGATATAAGCTTAAAGTCGACTTAAAAGAAAGAGTTGATTCATGTACTCAATTCGCAAAAATTCAATATGTCCTCTCGCGTTCTGCTCTACATAAGGTCAAATTGGCTCGATCACTTTGATATCCCTAAGTGTTACGGCTTTTATAAAGAAATTAAGAGCTCTTGATTACTTACAAAATGAACGAAAGAAAATAATAAGAATGAAAGAATATGGGTAAAAAACCATTAAACAAAAACAAAAAATTGTTAGTGGTGCAAAAAGCAAATTCTCCTCGGCAGATATAATAATTAAAAAAAATAATCTATTTTTATGCTATTACTGTATATTACTATGATTGTACCTGATTTAGGAATAGATTTTTTTTAGAAAAATACTTTCAAAACTTACGATTGACATAAAATAGACAGTGAATAGTATATTTTAAATTAAGAGAGAGAAAAGGTGGAAAAGTACTGACACGTGGCCAGTTGAAATACTGACACGTGGAAAATAAAAGGCATTAATTTCGTAAATTCATTGTCTTAAAAAAGCTTCGATTATATCTCTGCGGCGCCTTTTGTTGTGTTACATGGCACCAACGTGGCTAAAACATTTACCACTTACTCATTCCGTTCGATATTAGATAGACACTTTTTATTCTACACGATAATTAAGAAATCATTAATGGATTGATCAATTTATTATTTTGCTTTTTGTTCATAAAGAGAAATTTTAGATCTTTAAAATTTGTTTAAACTTTCAAGTGTCATATTAATTATAGGGATAAACTGGAAAAAATAATCAATTATATCCTGATTAGACAAGTAATATGAGAAAAAAAAAGTTAATTAATTATATCCTGATTTAGTAAGTGATCAAGTAATATGAGACAAATATTTTTAGTAAGATGCTCATGTAATATGAGTCGATATAAGAAAGGAAAAAGAGATTGAATTAATCCAAATGAAAATGGCCAAATTGTTATAAAACAATTAATAACTATACAAAAAATATAGCCAAAGAAATCAGTGGAGGGAGATATTTTTCTTTTGCTTTTCTTGAGATTTATATATAAAAAAAAAATTAAATTAGCTTTCTATTCATAGATTAAATAAAAAAGAGTTTTTTGTGCACGGACCGTGTTTAAGATTTTCTACACTCAAATAATTTTTAAGATAAACATGGTAATTTAATTAAGTAATTAATAAAATATCTTTTTGAATATAATTATAATCACGGTAAAATATAGTAAAGGAAATTTGAGTCTTCTTTCTTCTCTAACCAAAATCAATTCATAGTTATCTTCTTAATTAAGAAAGTTTATTTGTTTTTCTACATCTAAATATTTTTTTTGATCAAAAGTAATTTTCAATGGCACAAATAATTTCTTAATTATCATTGTTTTTTTCTTTTGAAATTTTGGCAAAGTCATGATCCGTATACACAATTCATAGTTGTCTTCTTCTTGTGTGTACGGATCATGACTTTGCCAAAATTTCAAAAGAAAAAAACAATGAAAATTAAGAAATTATTTGTGCCATTGAAAATTACTTTTGATGAAAAAAATAATTAGATTTAGAAAACCAAATAAACTTGGTTAATTAATTGATTTTGGTTAGAGAAGAAAGAGGACTCAACTTTCCTTTACTATATTTTACCGTGATTATAATTATATTCAAAAGATATTTTATTAATTACTTAATTAAGTTACCATGTTTATCTTAAAAATTACTTGATGGTGTAGAAAATCTTATACACCGACAGTTGTAAGCTACTTATCAGCTATTTCACCAAGCTACTCCATAAGCCACTTGTCAACTAGTGTTTTAGTAAGATGCTTGTAAAGTTATTTTTCACTCAACTTTATTTGTCCACTTTAAACTTAATACACTTAGTAAAAACAATAATTAAAATAGATTACTTTAATTAATATTAAAATCCAATTCTTATTATGTTTTAATCTAGTTGTTTCAACTTATAATATTGATATGTTTTGTTTTCATTTATGCCAATAGGAATTTATCATGGTGAACTACGTAGGACATTATGGTGGAGGAATGTGGCCCCTTCTAATGCTGCCACGTGGAAAAAAGGGTAATTCCGTAACTCGACTTAACTTTAAGGTTTTATTCTATCATTGCCGCCTTATTTTTATTTTTATTTTTGTCGTATTTGTTACCTATTTACGTAGCAACGACGTGTTTAAATTATTTACCTCTTATTTCTCTGCAAGTTAAAATATAAATTAATACTTCTAAGTTAAAATCAACTATATAAATTCCATAATGAAAAAAAGGAAAAAATCTAAATTGAAAAAACAAACTAACCTCATAGTCGAGAGGTGGTTCGGTTCACCTGAATTCAATAATTTTTGTTTATATCCTATCTACGCTATGAAAAAGTTTGTAGATTGTATATTAATTTAAAATGGTTATAAAAAGTAATCATAACCTTCAAATTTCAGATCCGCCTCTACGTAGAACCGAAGCTTTTGTTGCTTCTTCCATTTCACAATCCACCAGTTCATCTTTGTCGTCGTCGCTACCGGAAAACCTCTGTTGCTCCGCCGTGCACAGCCGTGTTGTTGAATTTCCGATGGGTTTGGTATTCATAGTGAGGTATAAGAGAGGATAAAAGAAGAAGAAGAAGAATGGAGAAAACGAAATTGGAGGAAAAATTAAAGCGGTGAATGAGTACAACGTGTCATTGCCAGATCATAAATATAGGTACAAAAGAAGCTCTATGTATCTATAACGTACACGTGGAGGCCACACGTGCAAAAGCTAATTTTGGCACTTGGTAGTAGTTTCTAGCATAACAAATTACTTTTTTTTTTCCACCCGATATCGGTACATGCATTGAAGCACGACTATTTTTACACTTGCACCGCGTAGGGTCCATTCAGGGAAGAGCACCCATTTAAAGATCTTAGACTTGATTCTGAAACATAATTTCATCCACTGCATCACATTACTATTTTTGTCTTTGATAGTCTTGGTGTTTGTGTCGGATAATTAAGTTCACTAAGGCTAAACAAATGAAATAAATCATTTGTGTGTTTTTATTTCTGGTGAAATAAAAATAAGGATAAAAGATATTATGACTAGTTAGAGCCGTCAATACAGATTTAGTCAGTTAGTCACCCGTAATTTGATATAATTAGGTTAAAAAAATTGAATTTCATCTATAAACAAGATTATTTAGCCCAATTTAAGTAATTCTTGGTTCACGAGACTTGAGCAAAGTTGGATTGATTTAAATTAAATAAAAAATATTTAACTAAAACTATAGTTGCTTTTGATTTTTTTTTCCTGGAAGCTCCCACCCCTTTTGCTCCCTTGGTGACTCGAACTCACAACCTTCGGATTGAAAGTGAAGGGTGCTTACCATCCGAGCAACTCCCTCTCGTCATTGCTTCTGAATTTCATGTACGAGCTACTACGTATTATCATGTTATGGCCAATTGGAAGAAAACAAATTAGATTGGCATGAGAGACCATATATGGAAGGGAATAACTCATACTCAAATGTTAGAAGTACAAATGGCATTTACACTTGCTAGAGTATATTGTAGCAGGAACATGGAATTTAAGAAGGAAAAAAAGACTTTGAGTTCAAGAAGACTTTACAAGTACATTGTTGAAAACTGGGGAAGAACAAGTAGGCGAACAAAGAGCGTCTAAAGGTCTAGGAGTTGATGATGGAGAAGGTCTAGGTGAAACATTAGTTAGTTCCAAGGCTTGCCATCGTAGTTCAGCAGGGTAATCGGCAATGCAGCCAATTCTTGGACCGGCGCCTGTTGACCAGACTCGAGATAGTTGATGGCCAAGTTGATATGATCTTGATGATTTCTTGGAATTGATCCTTTCTAGTATAGCAGTCTTTGGCACTTCTGTTCTCGGGCTGTGAAGGCCGCCTGAGAGCGTTCTCTGGTAGCAGCTAGTTGCAGCTTGTGGTGATCCAATTGATTCTTTCTTCTCTTCTTTCACTGCTTGTGGAGGAGTTGAAAGTTTTGGCGGACGTTTGTCAACAGATTTTACATTTACATTTACATCTCCGGAGGTGTCATAGTCTTCATTTGCCTTTTTTATCTGATGACAGATCACAAAGATGCAGATTATTTAGATTAGAACTTGGTGAATGCTCACAAGTCAATTTTGATCCAAAGCAGACGGTATGGTAAAAGGCCTAGGGACCTAGTAAGCATTGCCTCCTTTGAGTATTGAAAGGTGAATCCCACCCCAAGTCTCCAGCCCCGTGTTGGATCCTCAAAAAACACACTTACAATGTCATATTGAAGAGTCCTAACAACATAGCTTACAATAGGCTCTAGGGGTCGGGATAGAGGACTAATTGGGTCTTTGTGCCATTCAAAAGTAGATAATGTGATAAACAGCCCTCTCATACAGAAGAGAAATATGGATGTAAGACTAGACACATGGATAATCACTCACCTCAACTTCATCCACGTTGACTCCGTGTTCTTGGAGAATCGATAAAAAGGTTTCGAGGCTATCATCTGATGGCCGATAATGGCCACTGTAAGGTGAAATAGACTGAAGAAAAAGGATGTCAGAGTGTAGCAGAATTCAAGTAAAACATTGTAAACAGCAAGGCAAAAGAGTTCGGTATAACAAGCCTATATGCAAATTATATGGTGTAGAGTACTGGAGTTGCAAGGAAATTGCGAAAGAATTATCACAGACAGCGTTATATAAAGATCATATCCGACAAAGGTAAAGATAATCTACCTGATCAATTTGATTTTTAGTAGTTCAGATAAAGATTATGATACTGAAATCAATTTACCTACCTTCACTGTTCCATCCTGTACCACTAGTCTTCCAGCAGCTAAAGCAGCCCCACCAGCCAGAAAACTGGAATGATGAAACATTCCTTTCTTTTTCTGAAAGACATTACAGAACAGTAAAAAGTTATATTAATAAAGGAAAACAAAAGCAAGAAATTTATGCAGCAACACTATACCACTCACCTCACCAGCATAGAGTCTTTTTGATGTGCTCATCACAAAGATCCATTTTGCCCCATCTGGGCCTTTAGTTGTGTCAAGAAAACTTCCGGTTAGCTTATGCAGTATTTGCCCGCCAGCAATTATGTACTCATAATGTTGTCTTTCTTGCTGATTATAAAAAGATTAAGAAGGAACAATCAGGAGTTGTGTCCTATTATCAGGTAATGGGACATGCATAACAAGGAATCAAGTTAGATAGTGTATGACGGCGCTGTTGGTGCAAGTATTTTCGTGGACATATGTCTGTTGCAGTGCGTGATTGATGCTAAACTACGTGATATGTAGATCATAAGTAACAAAAGATTCAGCACATACAGGTCCAAGATACTTGATACATTGTTTCTGAAGCTTAGCTCTTGGACATTCTTTGAGATCAACCTTTCTGCCATCTCCAAGATCCAACCTGCACATACCTAGTCATTCTAAGCTACCCAGACTAAAGCTTATAACGTTTAACTGGTATCACATGCATTGTCTCAAATGTAAATCTTCAGGTCATCAAAGTCTATGTTGACGACTTTGACGACCTGAAGATTTACATTTGAGACAATGCATGTGATACCAGTTTCAGCATTCAGCTTCCTTACCAAAAGAAGAAGGGCTGGCCAGCATCAGTTTTACACCATTCTTCATAATAGATATGCATGTTATGTCCATATCGATGGCGTGGATCAATCTACAGTTACCACAACACATAGATCAATCATTAATAATGAAATTGAATAAAGCAAGAGCGGACACCAGAGTAAAAAGGACAGACTCACAGCCTCAATCCAGTGTTGAAAAGCTAATATCTGCGCTTCAGCATCTTTGGATAGACCTTTACCAACCTGACCAGAATGTATATATAGTTAATACTTGTTTGGTTTTTTCAGATGCGAAAAATAATCCCGGTATAAAATTTTGCATTACAACTACAATGTTAATTCTCCGGCAAAATATTTTAGATTACTACAACAACAACATACTCAGTGTAATCCCACCCGTGGGGTTCTCGGATTGTTTTGTTTGTAGCATAGAATAATCAGTGGTGTACGCAAGATTTTTCATAAGTGGTGTCACATTTTAAAATAAATATAATTAAAAAATTATAATATTATATTAAAAAATTAAGATTTTTTTTAGCATTTTTATGTGTGTAGCGAAATATATTTAGATTAAATAATTTAACCAAGAAAGAAAAAGGTGGTATTGAGGTTCAAACACCCAACTTCAAACCAGAAGTGAAGTACCCTGACCAACTGAGCTAAGCTCATATTTGGTTTAAGGAGTGTCACTTTATTGTATTTGTTCTTTATTTTCAGTTTGCTTTCCAGTTATTTATAATTATTTAATAAAAAATTTCAACGAAGCCGTGTCACGTGACACACCTTCGCCTAAGGTAAATCCACCCCTGAGAATAATTCCACACAACTATATCTGCAAAACTTTAGGTGGGGACCAGGGGCAAAGCTACAGCCATCGAAGGGTGGTCAGCTTCGCCAGAAAATTAAACGATATAGAGAGGTCAAATTCTGTATTTAAGGGATAAATAATTAATGTTGAACAACCTTAACATAAACTCTTCTGTGGCACAGTGGTAAAGCTTGTTCATTTCCACCCTTTGTGCGCAGGTTCGAATCCCATGGAGCACACAACCGTTTTAATTTTAATTTGATATAGAACACAACCTCACACACCATTATCATGCTCCTCAAGTTTCTTAATTATTAATATTAAAATTTTAATAATATAGAGTAACATATATGAATAAATTATTTTAATTTTGAATATTAAAAATCATGTATTTCTAATTTTTATCTAGGATATAATGTACTTTCGAATGGTGAAAACAAAAAGGCAACATTTTACATTAAAAAAATTGTGTTTATATATGTTAACAACTTTAAACCCAAAGCTAAAATCAATACATGCATTTTATCCCCTTCTTTTTTTTAAGAAAAAAATTCCTACTGGTGTGATTTATATTTCGTAAAGCTAGACGCATTTGTTCTATCAATATTTCACTTTAAAAACAATAATCATATATTTTTATCATATAAAGTCAATGCATCAAAAAGAAGAAGAAAAACTCGATTGTTTATATTTGATACTGACAAATGTTTAGATCGTTCATGGTAGAATCACTAGGTTAAATAAATAACATTCAACTCATTTATTAAAAAAATAAATAAATATCCTTAATGAAATTTTTGGCTCCGCCACTAGTGGGGACTATGCTAAGTACCACACAAAATAAAGAGTGGAATACGAAAGATCACCTAACATGACAAAAACAGCTTTAAATTATGGGACCTTGTGCTAGTTCTAGTAAATTAAAAGAAAGGCAAATTATATTACTATAAAAAACAATGAATAGTATAATACTTAAGGTCTTTTAATAATTTTCAATTTATATGAACTAGAACTTGTACAACTATACAAATAGTAAAACTAATCCCTGAGCTTGGTATCGAGATCTCTGCATAATTTAGCCTATAGTTTACTATCAATCATCTACAAAGTAAAACATAAATAATATTTCTTCTGTCTTAAATTATCTGTCGTGATTTCTAAAGATAGTTATCTCAAATTATTTTTTATTCTAGAAGTTCAATATCTATCTTGATTTCTAAAAATAGTTATCTCAAATTATTTTTTCATTTTAGAAGTTTAAGACAAGATTATCCTATTTTATACTTAGTAGCAATTATTATTGAAGACAGCCAATGCCTCAATTATGTTGATCTTATGGTTGTTCAATTATGGTGATGGTACTAAAAGAAAAGTACGATAGATAATTTGAGACGGAGAGTACCTTAGAAGCATTCAAGCCGACACGATTCCACCGTGAAACCGCCGTCTCCGGCTTCGAGTAATCGAAGAATGAAATAGTACTGTGATTCAACCGAGCATAATCTATTGCTTGCCACCTTCATACAAATAACAGAGTTAATTTAACTAATCTTTAAAGTTGAATTAAACTAAATCGAGTTTAAAAATTCAACAAAATTACAAAAAAAAAATATTACTATAAGATGCAATTTTTTTCACGTTAATATAAAAAATGAATTATATTTAATTAAAGTAAATTATTAAAACTCGTACCAAAGCTCTTCAGCTACCACAGCAGAGTCAGCTAACATACGCCGTGTACGATAACTCCGATAAACTTTCTGCAATCTCTTCGCGGCATTCGACGGCGTCTTTTCAACGGACTCAGAAAAATCACATTCTCGGCCTCCATTTTCAGATACAGAAGGAGACGCCGGAAACGAAACCATACCGTTTTCACATTCTACACCAGCAGAAACCGGCGAACCAAATCCTTCGAGTTCCGGCATGTCGTCGGAGCTCCGAAAATCGGGAATACGGAGCTCCGTCAGTTTACAAGCCGACATGTCAATGAGTTTTCTATACGGATGAATAGAACTAACCTGAGAGGAAGAGTTGTTGAGATCAAAATTTGACACGCCGGTAGTTTCGACGTCCATTGAGAGAGATTCGGTCAAATAACTGCTTCTGCTCTACAAAAGGCCTTGAGATTCGGACAACGAACGAAGTCCAGTGAGTTTTAGAGAGAGAAAGTTGTAGAGAGAGAAATAGTCGCCGGAGAATGAAATGAGTGAGACGGAGTTTGTGTGTATATATATATATATAGACTGCGTTTTTTCGCCGGTAAGTCCACTTGTCAAATTTTTTGGGACGAAACAATTTATGAGATATAAATTCCACGCGCTCGAGTATGAAAATAGAGAGTTATACTCGCCCGTACGGACTTTGAATAAAGAACTATTTTGATTATTCCACTACTAAACTTCTGGCAATTGACATTAAAAAAAAAAAAGTTATCACGGTTAAAAAATATATTTAATTTTTTTTCGAGTTTCATATTTTAATTATTTATTATACTCTTCTTTGTATTGAAACATACAATGATGCTAGTTAGCTAAATATGTGTTTCAGATTGACATTAGGTGCGTGGAGGCTAACTTAATATCGAGGTGTGTTTTAATATAAAAGGAAGTAATAGCTAATATATGTAACACATATTGGGCTAACATATCTAACTTCTTCTTTTTTACGCAAGTTTTATATCTTAATGATTCATCGTATTAGTTTATCTAAATTATCATCTTCTTTGTATTAAAACACACAATGATGCTAGTTAATTAAATTTGTGTTTCAGATCGACACTAAGCGCATGGAGGCGTGTCTTAATACAAAAGGGAGTAATAACTAATGTATGAAACTCCGAAAGAAGTAGATAGCTATCGGTGTTTTTTGTTATTAACTCCAAAAGTGTGCATTCTAAAGAGTTAGTGTTTTTAAACCTGTTAATCCTTTCAATATAATATATGTGGTACGATTTTATTAGTTATGGAATTTAAAAATAAAAATATTTATAATTTATGATTTAAAAAGAATGTTAGATATTAATATGACTATAACTTATCTTATTATGTGTAAGATCAAATAATTTTAAATTTTAACTTATTTTTAACTATAAAAACAAGACATCTTTTTTGTAACAAAAGAAATCGATATTATAAATTTGAAGGATATATCAATTCTAACTTTTAAATGAATTACATTATTGGACAATAAACTAGCTTGAGTTAATAATAAATGATCATTAATTCATACGAATTAAACAAGTCATATTTTTATAGACTAATTTTATCATTCAGAAAAGTGGTGTGTCAATAATTGTTGCTCAAACTCAAGTCTCATCCACATGTCTTGATTGTACGTGGTCTATTTTCCAAGTTTCATAGTTTGGACTTGAATAGGTTGTGTAGGTCCATATATCATGAATATAGATATATATCTTTTTAATAATTAGTTGATTCTTTTATCAAATAGAGTGATTTAAGGTTTTTCCAAAACACTTACATTTCTATCAAAAAAACACAATTCATTTGGCAACATCAAAATCCTTAGAATGTATAAATGTAGAATTCAGTCTAGATCATAGGTAGTGAATAATTCTTTGTATGTATTTAATATATCATTGATATTACTAGAGTATTGACTAATTAGAATTGTGGTGAGATGAATATAACTTTTTTATTCTTAATTAAAGGTTTTATGTTCGAGTCCTGAGAATGAAAGTGTTTTCACCATCAAAGGATGTGGTGTTGTGGATGAGGCTACTCCTCCCTTGACTAGAGATCTTGAGTTCAAGCTCTGGGTATGACTAAATCATTAGTAAGAAGCGTTCCCCCAAATAGAGCTCTACACGATGCGAATTTGAAATAGTCGGATTTCAATGTGGTTATCGGACATCGAACGAAAAATAAAAATAAAAAAGTAAAATGGCTCTTCTTTAAATGAACCTTACACGATGCGAATCTATATTAATCGAGATCTAAGGAAAGGAAAAAAATTGAAACTAGAATGGTACATCTAAAGAGTAAAGAGCTATTGACTTTGATATTCTCCTACTTTTTTGTTGCTTGTATTTTTCTTCTTTTTGTCTCATTTCTTTACTTTCAATCCTAGAGTGTTATTTTTGGTTTTTTTAAAGTACAAGCTTCGATAATACCCTTATGTGCATTTAAAGAAAGCACTCAAAGTCTATTTTGAACTTTTTGTCTAAGATTTATTTCTTCTATATAACCCCAATACCCTATGATGTGTATGTACTAAAAAAAATCAAACTAATGTATAATTTTTATCAACAAAAAAAAGTAGTAGTAATAGTAGTTAGGTACAATAACTTTGCACTCAATTTGTGGAGGCACAATCAACAAAGTAAACTGAAAATTATGAAATTTCAGGTACAGATTTTAACAGAGATAAAAGAAAAATAAAAAATTATCTCTTCACATTAGTCCAAGTCTTAATGAACAGAATTATTTAATACACATCCTAATTGAAAGTAGCATATTTTCATACAATTACATTGAAAAGCTTGCAAACTGATCCGAACACCATAGTTATAGGTGCATCGTGTGAGTGAATATCATAATTATAGGTGCATCGTGTGAGTAACATCCTTCTAAGAACTCGTGAAATGGAAGTTGCATTACTCATTCATTTATTATTAATTAATGTATGACTTATCTTCGAACCAAACGATCCGTAGTTTATCCAATTATATTGCCAAACTCAGAAGTAGTCTTCACGCCCTTTAGTATGCGCGTCTATTATTAGCTTGAAATTTAAGAGAACAATATAGTAACATTAAAAGATAATATAATAATACAAAAATCCAAAAAAATTCCAATAATATAATAACAAAATAATTGACCCAACAAGTTCCAAGTCGTTCTTTTCCCCTCTGATATTTTGTACTCGTTTTAAAATTTGACTAATTTAGATTCACGTTAAAAAGTCTTATTTTAGAAAATAAAACACTTCTTATCAGAGATGACTTTACATCCAGAACTCAAATCTGAAATCTATAATTAAAAATAATTGATTGCGTACTTAGTCCTTACTACTTATTACAATTTTCGATGGTCAAGTCATTTTTTGTTACATATATATAATCACAAAAAATCAGCATCTAAGGGTTTGCTCGTGTGATCAATAAAATAGTTGAGAATCATGAGGTTTATAGTTCAAATATATTCTTTAAAATTAATCGAGATATATAAAAATTGATTCGAACGGAGCGATCATCCAAAAAAAATAAATGACAATGCTACTTTTCCACTCTATATTGTCTTGGTCAAGCTTGCTGGAAAATGATGTTTTTTATTTCTACGTTGCATGGGTCAATTTTAAATCTATTGTATGTAATTTCATTTTCATTTTCAATTTTTTTTTGGTTGGTAAATATTTAATACAGTAGCCAGAGTAGACCAATTTTTTTCTTACCTAATTTCAACTTTTGATTATTTTTTTTTAATGATTTAATAGGTCATGAATATAATATAATTTCAATTCCAATTTGGAGACAAAATTGTGATAACGATATCAAATACTTAATTATTATTGTTTTACCAATGAGCAACTCGTGATACTATTATAATGTCAAGCAAAACAAATAAAGAACATTTACATATTATTTTTCTAATACAAAGTTATAATATTAGACATTTAAATTTTTCAAGTTTCAACTGCCCATTAAAATAATTTCCATTAACTCATGTTAAATCAATTGATCATTTTCTTTCCTATTAACTATATAATATATGTAAAACAAGATTAAAAAAATGGTTTGTTGACTCTATTGACCTAGCAAACAATAATAGAGAAGCTCACTTCTTTGACTACCATGTCAAACAATTAGATTCATTTGACTAGGTGCAATTTAGAGGGTCATGCTTCTTAGGTTTTTTCCTTTTCTATCCGATGTTCAAAATCCGTATTGATATTTCTATCAATCTGCACCACGTATGATCCATTAAAGAAGGAGGTGCTTATTATAAAAAAAAATTATATAAGACTTAAGCACGAAACTTTTAATTAAGTATAAAAAGAAAATGTCATGCATAATATTGACAAAACATTCTATTTATATTCTTTTTCAGACATCTAGTTGATTTTAATGAGCATAAAATCAAGCGAAGAGTCTAATTACATCTCGTAATATTTAAATTCACTATCTGATTAACTAATTTGAATCAAGTAGTAGATTGTCTTAGATGAGTTATAAACGGTTCCCTACTAACAAATATACCATTTTTAAGGGCTTGATTTCTAGAACTCTGAGTAAGATGAAGGGATTTCAATCATTATTATTATATATGTAAAACTACTTGTTATCAAAGACAGAATAATGATTTCACTTTTTAAGAATTTCTGCAACAACTTTAAATTAATAGATAATACTAACTAAATTTACAAATACATATTTATAATACTTAAAAGAAAATTTAATATATTATATATAAAATATCTTGATAAAAACTACTAAATTCACATGAATCTATAAGTAGTATTATAATCCTTTGATTGATATTGTTGGTTACCTAACTTTAATTAATTTTGTAGACTTGAATTGGATATGCAATTCTTATTGGGTGAGTTTAATATATAGTAGGCAACATGGTCCCTCAATGGCAACAAATACTCAAGTAGGGACCAAATTAGAGTGCATAAATTTTGAATTGAATTGCATACCGACAATTATAAGGTTTGGTAAGAAAAATGTTTAATTGAAAGAGCTTATAATTTCGAGATACATCATGTGAACCACTTTAGATATAGATAAATATATATATAGTGTGATTTACATTTATCTGGGATATATACAAATCTCGCTCACCTCTCTTCCTATATTTTGTGTATTTGGTAGCAAAATACATGTATCTAAGTGTATTGTCTTCAATATATGATAGAAAATTCATAATTAGTGATAATATATATAATATTTTGAAAATATATGTAATAATAACATATATAGTAGTGAACTATGTCTAATTATGTAGTTTTTCCAAAATATTTTAGATAATTTATTTTCATCAGTAAGTTGCGGCGTGCAAATCATGATATATATGTTGGTATGAGATAGCAGATGCACTGAAATAATCAAGGTTGCGTATAACCTAGTGATCAATGAAATAAGAATAAAATCGTAAAATCTTATATTTGAATTTTAGTGAAGGTAAAAATAATAAATAATTTCTTTCCATTATTTAAGTCTTATGCGATATTTATACTCAATGAAATAATCGAGGTATAAAAAATAAATATGTCTTCAAAGGAGTACTTAGGTGAATCACATGTAAATTTATCCACAAGCTACACATACATAGATTATACTCTAATAAATACTGATGTCATAGCAAATATTATCTGTAAAATATGTAGCAACAAAATAGTCCTTCACTGTTTAAGCTGTCACCTTAATTTAATGAATTATTTTTTGTTATGGAATTATTTTAAGTTTGTATATAACCTACTCCTTTCTGTCTTTTTCTTCAGTTTTTTTTAAAGGTTGTTTTATGTTTTATCTCAATAATTTATATATTAAAAAAAATAGGATAACAAATTGAGGAACTAGAAAAGCACGTGGAATGGACGCAACCTCGAGCTTAGGAATGCACGATTCTGGCTTTTGTTGGTGAAAAATAATTACGAGTGTTAAATAAGTACTCTTTTTTTCCAAATAATTATAATGGAGAACATAATTTAAGATCATGAAAATAGACAAAATAATAGAAATAATTTCTACAAGCACAAATTCCACTTAATACAGATTGTAATGATTTGTTGGAAGATTTGTCATCTTTCCAAATGACAAATTACCTCTTTTTTTAAAACTTTAATTAGTCTTCTAAATAGTCAAGTTGATTTAAATGTTTAAATTAGTGTTTCATTGAGCTTTATACTTCATTATTAATTGTTGGGGATTAGAGTAATTTAAAGGAACAAAAATAACTACTACATGTGTAATATTTCAAAAATAGATAACATTATCTTTTTAGCTTTTTTCTTTTTCTTTTTACTTATCAAGTATCCGAAATTTATTCACTTCACTAATTCGAGTATATATTGGAAAAATTCATTAAAAAGGATAAAAGCGCTTCATATAAAAAAGTTATCTATTTTTTAATTTTTAATTCAAAACTCTTCATTAAAAATAAAAAAAAATCCGATCGATTATTTCTAACTTTCCTTAATAAAAATAAACAAGAAGAATGAACTAAAAGGTGGAAATTCAATAGGTTTTGCTACCTTAAAGCTGCACTCTTGTCGATTATCATGTACTCTTCTTATTTTATGGGCTTACATTATTAGGCCTTTTGCAAATGATTAATGATCATACTTTAAATTTCTTAAAATTATAATTTAGCGGTAGAATCAGAATTTTAATTAAAGGAAATTAAAATATATGTATATATTGTGTCAAAGAGATTAAACATATTAATATATAAAATAAAAAACAATTTACTTTTAATTTAGTGATACAATCAGTATACTTTTTCAACTTATATATAACTTATGCAAACATTAGTTATATACTCTCTTTAATATCAAAATATGTATAACTAATATATGAAAAATCATCATATTAGTAATGCAAAGAATTTTAATACATACAATCATACATTAACACGGTTAAAGATGTATTTGTCCGTCAAAATTCTTTCCATTATATATGTAGATAATATTTTTATAGTTTTTTTCTTTCTAAAATTACTCAATGCATACTATTTTTAATAAATCAAACCAAATCAAACATTGCAAAAGAAATACAAAAAAATAATCAAATATATCTCTATACCATTACAAATAATTATTATACACTATCCCCTATACTTTGAATTCAAAATACTCCTTCCATTTTACTTTGTAACAAATTTACTTTTAATTCAACGAAAAATCACACGTCGAAGTTTAGAATTTAATAAAGGAAAAATTGTATATAATAGCAAACTATTAATTCAAATTAAATAATATAAATATAGTTTGATTTAATTGTACTGTTGCTATTTCACCTCTCTCCTGGTGAATCTCGCTCGCCACTCTCGTTCTCTCCCTCGCCTCTCTCATTTTTTATACAAACACAAGTGTATAAAGTGCATTTGTGTTTGTATAAAGCGAGAAAAAATTGTATATATACGTATATTTTCGTTCCCCTCTCCCAGATCTCTCTAGCCACTCTCTCAGATCTCGCTCTCTCACTCGCCTCTCTCACTTTATACAAAAACGCAAATGTATAAAATGCGTGAAAATTGTATATATACATATATTTTCGTTCCCTCTCTCCCCTCTCCCAGATCTTGCTCGCCACTCTCCCAGATCTCGCTCGCTCACTCGCCTCTCTCACTTTATACAATTGATCTTTTTGTATATGTATACCAAAACAGATTATATAACTGTTTTTTTTTTTTTTTTTGTATATGTATAGCGAATTATACATATATATGTTTGCTATGAAGCGCAATTATGCAAACTTTGCTATAACATACAAATATGAATTTTGTGTTTATTATATATGAAAGTTGCTCTTTAATAAACACCCGAATATTAAATACCCAATTTCCTTAGATCCTCACCCATTTAACCACCCGACCCGACCCGGCCCATTTTCTTTTCTTTTCATCTACATTTCTCTTTTGTGTCCAAATTGCAATTCACCCAAATAATTTCCCTGTAGATCTTCTTCTCCATGTGATGATTTGCTCTCTTAGGTCAGTTTTTTTTTTCTCCTTTTTCAAATTGGACAATAATTTCTATCTCCATTGGATTTGACTGATTGAAAGGATGCAATATCTGTTTTTTGCTTGTGATTCTGTATTGGATTTGTGCATCAATTTGCTGTATATGCTAAATTTGGTGAAGATAGTAAAACACAATCCATTGCTTTTATGAATTACTAGTTCAAAGCTATGGTGTGATTTAATAGATTTTGCAGAAGCTTAGTTAATTTTAGATGATGATACATACTTGACAGAAGTAAGGGTAATAATGGGCAACTCATTATGAGAAATCTCCATTTGGAAACAAATAGCGGATTCAGAATTTGAAGTTTATATGTTTAGATTTTAGGAAATGTAGCTTATTGAGTTCTGATATGATTATAGATATAATTGTTTTGGCCAAAGCTATTGGGTTCTGCCGAAACCGTAGTTGATACTTTAGTTGTGCCTCTGATTGGAAATTTTCAGTTATATCATCTTTCATATAGTTTTTTTTATCTTTTTTCTCCTTTTGATGATTTAGTTAATTTGAGATAAAGCTTAGGAGAAGTCTTTGTTTTTGCTAATTTCGGTATTTGGCGTTATGTGTTATTTAAGTTGAGGGTCTTTTGGAAACAACTCTATTTACACGAGGTAGAGGTAAGGTATGTGTATACTCTATCCTTCTCAGACCTCACTTGTGGGAATGTGTTGTGTATGTTGTTAATTTTGGTATTGATATTTTACTTATAATTGGATTTGGTCATATGAAACCTTATTGTTTTGTTATTTTCTAATCTAAAATGATTATGCTGGAAAATTGGTTAGTGTTTGAAGGCAATGATGCAGAGCGAAAATTCTGTTGAAGATTCGCTTCATATCCGCAAGCTGGAGGTTACTGACAAAGAAAAAGGCTTTATTGAATTGCTGAGACAATTGACTGTCTGTGATTCTGTTTCGGACGAGAAGTTTAAGGAGAGATTTGAAGAAATTGCGAAATATGGCGATGATCATTGTATTTGTGTGATCGAAGATGTTCGATCAGGGAAGATTGTTGCGACTGGAAGTGTGTTTATTGAGAAGAAGTTTGTGAGGAATTGTGGCAAAGCTGGACATATTGAGGATGTTGTGGTCGATTCGAGTGCTCGTGGGATGCAATTAGGTAAGAGAATTGTTGAGTATCTTGCTGATCATGCTCATTCAATGGGGTGTTATAAGGTAATCCTTGATTGCACTGAAGAGAATAGACCTTTTTATGAGAAATGTGGTTTTAAGAAAAAAGAGATTCAGATGGTTAAGTATTTTGTTTGATGAATATAATTTTGTAAGATTGTTGTTCCTAGCTTTTCTAAAAATACTGAGTTTATAATAAGGATAAATGGTTTGATAAGTTTGATTGCCATCATTCACGTGATCTTCTGTTTTGTTGTATGCCCTGTGGCTTTGTTTTGAGCATTTGTGGGATCGGGGGGACATAGCACAATTCTTCTTAGAGGAGGGTTGTTTGCCCGAGTGACTGTATAAGTGAAGTATTTGTTTTTGACCAGCGTGAACCCTTCTTCATTGATGCCAATTTCTCTGCAATGAGCATGAACATGTTGTTTCTCTGTTTTTTGGATCGGGGGGATATCTTGTCCTGAGATCATGTGTATTTTTGGATTGGATATTTCTTATTTAAATCTGCCTGTTGTTAATTCTCTAATACTGGGCAACAAGATATCAACTGACCTTGGAAGCATATCTGGAAAGTTAAAATACCATTCAAGCTGGCTTGCTTTCTTGGTTGGCAACTAAGCAAGCCTGCTTGACTCCGAACTCGGAAGAATCTGAAGAGAAAGGGAATCCTTATTCTGCAGATGCAGAGAACAATATCAATCTCTCTACATTGATAAGTTACTGTCTAGCTTTGGTACCTTTCTCGACCTTTTGCCTAAAGATCAAGCGTAGTAACTATCTAGTTGTGGTAACTATTTCTTTCCATGATTTTTCCCAATAGGATTATAGGAATATGCTGGAGCCTACATGTGATTTTTTGAATTGCTGAACAGAGACGAATCCAGAATTTAAGCTTTATGAATTCAATTTTTAAGGTTCTTAACGTTGACCATATTGTATTTTTGAAGCTATGGGTTAATATCTACTATTTGTTGTAATGTTTGTTGGAAGTGTTGGGTTCAGATGTATTTTTTCCTGGTGGTAAGTGAGTGCATCTACAAGAGTTTGGCGTAGTGTATAAAATAGTCATAATGAAAACAAATGGAACACAGAATAAAACAAAATGATCTTAATGCCACCATTATATTATAACAACAAAGCAGAAGCATTTTTCTTGCCAAAGCAATAAAATAACCCATAATTTATTAAATTCTTCATATAGCAAATTGTTTTCTAATATACATACACTACTCTTTTATTTTGTAGATAATTAAGGGTAATTCTATTGATATAAATATCCAGCATAAAGAAGATGCTAGGATACAAGAAAATACAACTGTATTTCAGGGTCATTAAATTCTGCTTTTTTGCTCTCAAAAATTCAATTCTTCCACTCTAAATGAGGGGAAGCCTGGTGCACGAAGCATTCCACATTCACCCAAGGGCCATGGAAGGGTTGTACCCAGTCAGGGTGGGTATAACGTAGACAGGTTGCCTTGACGCAAGTATCTAATTTCATGGCTTGAACTCATGACCTATAAGCATTCCCCTTCTTTCTCTCTCCAAATGACAAGCTCCACGCTCGGTTTGAGTCTTTGTTTAGCACTCTCTTGTACCAGCTTGGAGGAATTCCTTCGTGGTTCTAGGCATGGACTAGTGAAGTCCCAACACGGAGAAAAACATATCCAAGATTTGGGCAATGAAACTGATCTTTAAATGTAGAAACAGGTGGCTTGCATCTTCATTTTGATCTTCACACGAAGCGTCTATTGTAACTTTTGTCTTTCTATGACACCATCCCATATAGCAACTGATTAAAGCTCACAACGAGCCCAGAGAATTTGTAGAAATGCTTCCAATGCTACATGATGTGTAATCTCAAAAGTAGATTGGATCAACCTGAGGTGGAGGACATATCAGCCTCTGCATCACATAGGATCAATGAATTGTTAGATATAACACATGTAAGATGAAGTGTGTACTGGAGCTGGCGATGAAGCCTTTGATCAAGTTTTTCTACATGGCAATGTATAACACATTGCAGAGACCATCCATCACAAGGATAAAGAGAAAGCGTGAACGAGGATCTCCCTGTCTTAAGCCTCTCTAGGTAGGAAAGAAGCCATGAAGACAACCATTTATGAGGACGGAGAATCTAACTCTAGAAATGCTAAAAGAATTATCCAATTGATTCATACCATATAACGGTCTGCCACACAATATTTTGCTCCCGCATTTCACTGTTCCTCTTCCTTGGAGTAACAGTAAAATTGCCCCTGTATGACCTATAGGTCATAGGTTCGAGTCGTGGAATCAGTCACTGATGCTTGCATCAGTGTAGGCTGCCTACATCATGCCCCTTGGGGTGCGACCCTTCTCCGGACCCTGCGTGAACGCGAGATGCTTCGTGCACCAGGCTACATTGCTCCTCTTATCGAGCTGATGACAGATAAATATTAGGTCTATCTCTTCTGCAACATCATATTACCAACTGAAGTCTTACCAGTAATCTCCACATGAGCATGATCCGTTAAGGAAACAATGGAAACGATTATTATCCCGTAAGATAATTTCTCTCTCCGTTATCTCTGAGACAAGCTTGAAGAATGTATGGCAATCACCACAGATACGGAGATTTTTTATTATTCTGATAACATCACTAGGTTTAGTACTTAGTAAGCCAAATGCAAGCGCGAGCTTCTCACTGTGACAGCCCACGAAATGCTCCTTCTCCTCCTCTTCGATGTCAAATAGAACGTATTCTGTTTTTGGAACATAACCTTCCTCTCTTAACTCCTTGCTCAGTTCACCGAGTTTAACGTATATGTTATCTGATATTGGATGATATGTATCTCCAACGAGAAATTCATGAACTATTCCATCAATCTCTATCCAACTATATGCAGGAATCTTCTGCATTCTTCTCTCGTTCATACAAGACCTGATTTTTTCCGAATCATCCCATTTATTGTTAGATGCATAGATATTTGATAAATGAACATAGTTTCCAGAGTTCCATGGTTCCAATTCAATCAACTGCTTTAACACATGTTCAGCCAACTTGGTATCACGATGTAACCGGCAGCCACTTAACAGAGCTCCCCAAATGACGGCATTAGCATTCATTGGCATACTTTCGATCAACGAGTGAGCTTCATCCAGCAAGCCAGCTCGGCCTAGAAGATCAACCATACATCCATAATGTTCAATTGCTGGTTCCAAAGAGTACAAGTGAGTCATGCTCTGAAAATATTTGCGACCATCATCAACAAGGCCAGCATGAGTGCAAGCACAAAGGAGACCGATGAATGTGTTTCCGTTAGGTTTTATACCAAGTTTCTCTACTTGACCAAAACAACAAAAGGCAGATTTCACGTACCCGTGCATAGCAAGACCCGATACAACAGCATTCCAGATTACTCTATCCTTCACCAACATTTGTTTGAATATTTCCCAAGCTGATACCATCCGTCCACATTTAGCATACATATCAATAAGTGCTGTACCTAAAACAGCATTAGACAAAAACTCATTCATGTCCATCAACTTACTAGCCCATTCGCCAACTTCTAACGCTCCTAACCTTGCACACGCAGAAAGTACACCAACCATTGAATAGCAATCCGGCCTAACACTCTGTCGTTGCATCCTGTAAAACACCTCCAAAGCCTCTTTAGGAAGCCCATTCACTGCATAACCCTGTATCATAGCACTCCAAGACACAACATCCTTCTCTACCATCTCATCAAAAACCTCACGAGCTTTCGCCATTTCCCCACATTTAGCATACATATCAACCAAACCAGTATTAACAAACACATTCCTCCCCATATCCATCTCCACAGCGTACCTATGTATCCACTCACCAGCACTAACATCCCCTACCCGACTACACGCAGACAACACCCTAACAAGAGTAAAACTATCCGGACTCAAACCCATCTCCAACGACCTCCGAAACAAACCAATAGCCTCCTTAAACTTCCCAAAATCAATATACCCCGTCATTATCGCAGTCCAAGACACAACATTCTTCTCAGGAATATCATCAAACATCTGGTGTGCATCATCAAGAAATCCACACCTAGCATAAAAACAAACCAACCCAGTCTTCACAAACACATCATAATCAAATCCCCCTTTCACAACAAGCCCATGAGCCTTAACACCCAATTCAAAATTCGATAACCTCGTGCAAGATTTCAACAAAAAGGGAAAAGTGAAATTGTTGGGCAAGAAACCTTCATTTCTCATCCCATGGAAAAATTCAATTGATTGGTGAAAACAATTATTCGAAACCAACCCACGAATCATAGTATTGTAAAGAAAAATGTTGGGTTCTTGAGTTTGATTGAATACAAGCTTAGCATAATTTGGATTGTTGAAATTGTTCAAAGTAAATTTTAATAGTAAGTTTAAAAGATAGTTGTTTTGATCAAAACCTGTACGAATAAGGCGAGCATGAATGTGTTTAAGTTGATTGAAGGATTGGAAGCCATGAAAGAGAGCTGCTTTTAGCTCCATTAGAGCTTTGGGAGCAGCAGCTGAGAATGTTGCATTCATGGCTTCAACAACCATACGCAACAAATTACCTTAATTTTACCTAGTACCTAACTCTAATTATTTATATGGTGGTGTATATAACTTAAATTCATATTATTATGATGACAATATATATAATTTAAATTCATGTTATGGTTGATTATTATGATGATATATATAATTTAAAGTCATGTTATGGTAAAAATATTTTCGATGACGTAAATTCACTACATATGTTTGTTGTATGACTTTGCATGAACTCGTGAAGCTACAATATCTCTTTTTTGATATGAAGTAATCTCTCTTAATGTATTTATATAAAGTAAATTCAAATTAGTTAAATTAATTATCTATAAAAGTAGTAAATGTGAAAATTGCAATATAATGTATTTACTTACACGATGATTAATTTCCTAATTGAACATTTTTTCTAGCTTAATACTAAAAAAGTGAAATATTTTTCTTCATTTAAAACTAACCATTAACGAAATAAAGAAGCATCAATTTATCAACTAATTTCTTGATTCCCTTTCCATTTTCCTTGTACGCAAGTGGAAATGGGAAAGTTTATAGGGATCAAATGATTCTTCTTACCTAAACAAGATTGTTAACTGAACATGTCAGAGGTGAATTCAAGAATTGAAGTTTATACATTTCTACACCGACCACAAGGTAATAACATGAATAATAACTAGTGAATTCTTAGGCAAAAGCTATTGGATTTTTGGAAATCCTAAAATTACATTTACATCCGCTTGTGTCTGACCGGGCTACAAGTTGGGCATTTTTAGGAAAATTACTATACAAAGATCAGCACTAGGAGATGACAACAACAACTATGCCTTAGTCCCAAACACGGACCAAGAGAACGAAAAGATCAAAACAAACACATAACTAGATCCAACATCTACCTACATTACAACAGGTGTGTACTAGAGGGGTTTGCAAAGAAATGTTCCCTTGAAACTAACTTCGATTTCTTGAAATGGCTACCAATAAGACTACTCAGAATTGCTGGTGCTCCGCTTGGATTTGCCTGAGGAATCTTACGCGAAAAGATAACGTTATCTAGGACCATCATGTTTAACAAACTTCTGCAACTCTGAAAGACACAACAAGAATGTTTTAGCAGATGAGAAGATGTAAAAGTGTCTTGTCTATCTCATGCCCATAAAACATTACTACTACAACAACATAACTTAGTGTAATTCCACAAGTGGGATCTGGTGTAGGTAAAGTGTACACATACGTTACCCCTACCTCGTTGAGGTAGAGACCCATAACACATTATAAGCAAAAGGATTTGAAATATTGTTGAGACTTTAAGATCTCCATTACTACCAAAACTTAGATTTTCTTTGCTATCTACAGACCAAAAAAGTAGAACTATTAGGTGCCAGCAATTCTCTGCCTCAAGAGATACGGAGTCAGGATTTCAACCTTTTGGGTTCTGGATTTTAGAACGATGACTTCAAAGTGTTAATAACTAGATTCTAAATTTGATGTGTGCATATTTAATAAATTTCTCAACACAACTACATTATTCGAGGAGAAGCTATTGGTTTCGACCCGTAGCTGGGCTTCTAACTCCGCCCCTGTCCTAGGATCACACAATCTCACTAACTAGAAAATATCCCGGTATGTAGAAACTACAAGTATGGTAAAGAGATGGAACTTTGTTTATGTTTAGAAGGCACATCAGGGGTTCCAAATGCGCACTCAGAAGCAATAAATCTGGCTAGAGGAAGTCCCAGATTGGTATAATAGAAAACATGAAAATTTTGAGCAGCTCATAATTTATGGAAAGAAGGCCTTGGGAGAAGAGATCATTGAATTTTTATCATTTCTTGGGCAAGAACAATGATACCGCTTCATGTTACATTTTATCTGATAACCAACAGACTGAAGAAACAAGTCTGAGGAAACAGAAATAAATATCATACCTGAGGATTCAGAACATGCATGTGGCAGATAATATCACCCTGAACAATAATTAAGAAGTCAGTTTGAAACTAATAATATAAATTAGAAGTATCTGTGTATATATATATACATATATATTGCTACGAGGATGGATTATACATAAAACAGTCAAACTGAAAATGGATGTTTAAATTGGTATGCAGTGTTCATCAATGATCAAGATGAGGAAAAAGAATGACTCTATGATTCAATCATCAATGATTGAGTTCCAGTATTCATAAGGAAATGAATCCATATGACATGAAGTATAACAAATCGATATGAAGTGGTGTTCCCAAGAACATAGCACAAAATCTGTGAGAACATTGAAAAAGATAGAGAAGCAAATGAACCTAGCACTAAAGACTAAGAAAAATGAAAAAAAAAAGATTGTATTAACAACGAGAACTAGACAAAAATTAAGAAGAAATTCACTGATTTATTCTACAACCAACAAGGATCAATTGTCCCTAATATTTTGAAGCAATTCATTATGCACAAAATTAGAAAGTAATACTTCTAAATTGCACAGATTCACTGGTCATGATCAGGTATCTATGTTTTTATGTAAGTAAAAGGGTGTACCTCTTTTATTCCCGGATTTTGCATCACTATGCCAAGAACACGGCGTACAAGCCCCTTGTAGACACGTTCATTTGTAGTACCATCACCATTTAGCCAAGGCAATATTGGCTTGCACAAATGCAAACCAGTAGAGCGGAGATGATATGGTTCTTCTGGGTGATTTCTTGTGGGTGAACTAGCTTCAGTAGGTCGACAACCTTTTGCCTCATTGATGGTTTGCTTTTTACTTGAAGGTTCAGCAACCGCTTTAGGAAGATTAAGAATTGTGACTTTGTGTACCTTATCAGAATTCTGCAACTCCACATCTTTATGATTTTCTCCATTATGTGTAGCAGACTCTTCATATGTTTTAGTCTCAGAATCTTCACAAGGAGATGATGTAGCATCTTCATGAATAGCAGCCACTGGAATCAAAAAGTACTTGGAACGATATAAAGAATCAACCACCCGAATAGAGTCGTAAGCATTGACCTGCATTTTGTGGTGCCACTAGATGATTAGTTGAATAGAAGATGGGCCTTCTACTGCACTCTGTTCCATTCTCTATTAATTACATCACTAGCTATAGTGCCATCTTTCCTTAATCAAACCACATGTAAAACAAACAACTACAACAAGCGTAATACATAATGTTATGGGTTTTATTGAGTTATAGTGACTACCTCCACACAATATTGATGAAGCTGGTCAGCAGCGAATTAAGCATGTCCATCAATTTTATTCATAGAACACATGGCTCAATGTTATATTAATTCACAACACAAGAGACATACTAACACTTAACTGAGAAGAACACCAACACACCAAACTTAAACTGATGAGCAATCTACAAGTAATACAAGAATTTTGAAGTACATGATCATGACAACTATGCCAATTTGGGTGCCTAGTCACATGATTCATTTTTTAACCTACCAAAATTTTCCATATCACTAAACCAACTCAAGACATCAGGGAACTCATCAAAGCATTTTGGCCTCTCAACTCATATTTTCTTCTCTTTCCATCCCGTCTTTATTGTACATCATGCTTTAACAAAAAATCAGGCGATATATGGTAGATTCTTTATATAAACAACAATTTTCTTAATACTCCATATGTCCCATTTTATGTGGCACCCTTTGACTTGGCACGGTGTTTAAGAAAAAAAGGAAGACTTTTGAAACTTGTGGTCTAAAACAATCCTTACATATTTGTGTAGCTGAGTTTCATTTCATTAAGGGTAAAAGAGGAATTTAAAAGTTAAAATTGTTTCTAATTATAGTAAGGTGGCATTCTTTTTGGGACAGACTAAAAAGGAAAGGGTGCCACATAAAATGGAACAGAGGGAGTATCATTTGACACTTTAAACCGGCATATTCATGTTAAAACATACCAAGATATGCCATTATTCTAAATACAATACAATTTGGGGCTACGGGGAATTTCAAAGTAATATCCATCTGTTTTCAGGAGCAACCAGTCAGTGTCATATGAAGTAAATTCTCAAGATTCAAGGCTTAAGTGACAAGACAAACACACTACACAGAAAAGTAAAACACACAATGAAGAGACCTAGAGGAGTTTCAGGCAAAACTAGTTTACACTCCACACAAGTGAATCCACATTGAGCATACCATTACAAGTATCCGTTTTAAAAGCAAATGAACCAACAGCTTCTATTTCTTCTACAAGAAAGACTCTTTTTAAAACAATCCATTTACTAATATTTCCTATTCAGTAAATGAGTGAGAAGTCTTATTTCACAAAAATAACATCAGATAAACTATAACTGAGGATTTCATCAGAATTCTTTCATTAGTAACTCTAAGCAGGTGCATGAAACTTCATCAGATGGTGCAAAGAACAAGGGAAGATAGCTAATTGTTAATTCAGACGCACCTTCAAAACTCGTCCAAATGCTTCTAGCACCTCAATGACAGCTTCAGAAAGCTTTTTATCTGTAAAAAAAATAAAATAAATAGAAGTAATGAGTATTTAAATGGCGGGGTTAGAAGACCTTGTAGGTTTGTGGTTACAAACCTTGCATCTTTAGAATCCTCGAGATATCTTTCATGCACAAACCTTGGTCACCAGCCATTTGGATAGCTGAATAAACAGATCTAAACATTTCCGGATATACCAGAGAGTTCTGTTCCAGACAAGAACCAAAGGAACAAACACGTTCAGCATAGGTCGTCATGGCTTGCCATTGTGACTCGGTCGGAGAAACTGCGGTATATGGGACCCCGCTATCTTGAAGTTCATTTACTTGGTCATCTGAGTCGAATGAGACACTGCCAATATCAGTGGCTTGATGATCTTTAACAGATTGTGCACAAGTATAGTTATCACTGTCTTTGAGTAAATCCATAATTTTTATTCTTGAAAGTGTAGCATGCCTCAAGCACAACCTAATTCCTGGAAAACCTTTTGCCCGGCGTGAGCAAAGCTCACTATCACTAGCCATTGAAGTTTTCAGCTTTTTATACCTGTCACTGTCAGAAAATTCACTGTCATCAGTCTTGCGTTTAGATGTCCGGGAGTCCTCAACCTCTCCAACACCTTCATCGGGAAGGCATGGTGCAATAGATAGTTCTCCTGAAGAAAGCAGAGCAAGAAGGTGGTAAACATCTCCACACTGCAAATCCGTTGGAAGATCCACCCCCTCAGCAATCAATTCCTTCTCTCTTTCACAAAGCCAGCTAGCAAACTTAGCAGCTCTTTTTCCGGTATCACTTGGGAATGGAGAAAATTCTATACAATTCAAGAAGGTCTGAGAAAGGACAAAAGGACAATTGGAATGGCCCCCAATCTGCAAGGAGAAATTTTTAAAGCTTAGGAAATATTTGCAGGAGAAAACAAAAGATGAAGACAAATCTTTTTCTAATTATAGGTCAAGACACAGGATGGGTCTTTGTAGCAACAGTTGCACCTACTGAAGAAAATGATAGTGAATTTCAATTAGTTTACGTTTATAGTTATAGGACATAGGTGAAGACAGATTACTTGTAAAAAAACAAGCTGTAAATTTATACTCCTGTTTTTCTGTATGGCATTTGACTAGCACAAAATCTAAGACATTAATTTGACTTATATTAATATACTAACTAACTGAAGTGGAAGAAAATATTACAGTGATGAATGAAAAGCTAGTCCTACATCACATGAAAGTACAAAATAATTTCAATTGTTTGATGAAATTGAATTTTTGAAAATTGCCGAAACTGTAGACTAATATATACAATGGAATCATATAAAGTATTATGAACATCTCTAAACAGAAATATCATCACATAAATTTGACATGGAGAGATAATTCAAAAATGTACCAAGGCCAGCATCTAAATACATAGGAGTACAAAACAAGATTTACCAAAACTTTTTTCTCCCTGAGGTAATTGAAAGCAGCAAAGAGATCATGCTCAGAATAGCGCCTTAAAGTTTCAGCAAGCAAGGTTGGCACAAGTGGAGATTTTGAGCTACAGAGAAAGATGAGCTTAAATAGCTCTGCAGCATTAGCAACTGCTGCTGATTCATATAATCGTTTACTGATGGGGATGCCACCAATCGTGAGATTCACATACTTCTGAGGGATCCTATTTGAGCTTATTGGTGTACCAGAATCTTCAGTATTTTCACTAAAATTATCAACATATTGGCCACAAGAAACTGGTAAAACTGATTGAGGACCACAAGAACCCTGAAAGAGAGGGGAACATCAAACAAATTAAATACAAAATTCAAATAACAATCTTGTAAAGAAAAAAATTGAGTTAGTCACAGTTTCTTCAAAAAATAAGATAAGCTACACTAAGGCAAACAACCTACAGCAAGTGCCGGCACCTCAAGTTGCTGATATTTTTGTTGAAATGCTAAGGCCTAAATCTAAGTAATTAACGACTAATTTATGCCACAGAAGCTCATGAAATAACTGACAAGAAAGCATGAGTCTCACATCTCTTTCATCAGTATTAACATTTGAGCTGTTATCAAAGAAAGGCTGAACATCTTTCAAGGTCTCCGATTTGGATATCTTTTTGTGACGCAGAGCATCTTCCAGGGCCAATTTTATATTGGCATCATCAAAGTTATCCCATGGATCTTGAGAGAGGAAGTTCGAGGTATTTTTAAAACAATAACACTGTGTTGCTTGATGACCCTCATGGTTCAATTTTTTATCTTTGGATTTCTCAAGGTAATCCACGTAACGCTGACTAAGCACATTACACAGTCTCATAATAGATTTTCTGAACTGTCGATTTGTTCTCAATGATGCCATTCTCCTTCTGCAGGCATCAGGTGGTGCTGGAAGATTATGAAGCTTTCCCCAGTCTACGCGATTGAATTTTGCTCCAAGAGAAGCTCGGTGTCTTGCATATTCGATCACCAGTTGCCTGTACATAAAGTTTCTCATGTAATCCAAGTAATAAGCTTAAAAAATACAAATAGATCCAGGCAACAGGATACCATGGGTAGCATTAAGGATGTAGCAGTAAATCAACAATTTAAGCTCAAAAATCTTATTATCATCGGGAACTCTTGAAAAAAATCTGTGCATACCAACCAGCCATTTGGTTATTGACCTCATGAGGTACGAATAATTCATAAGATTTACCTATCTACATCATCTGTCCACCAGAACTTTCCCTTGCGTGTAGGCTTCGCTCTTGACAAGGCAATTTTATCAAGAAAAGCACGTCCTACCCCATCATCTTCAGGTAATTCTGACTCTTCAGCAGCTACCACGTCATCTCGAAGGTGATATCCCTCCAAGCTGCATGTCTGTGCACATGAAGTAGATGGGAAAGAGCTTTGTTCCTCGTTGACTATCTGGCTCAATGGCTGGGGCTGTCCAAACTCGGTACCAGCCTCTGCAGGCTTTGAAGATTTCCTTGTTACAGGTCTTTTCCTTTTCTTTGGAGATAATGTAGGTGTACCTTGGTGCGGCTGAATTTCATCCTTTCCAGCATCTGAAGCTCGATCAAAGCTGGTAAGTCGTCGTTGTCGTTTATCATGATAGACACGAAGGACCTGCAAGTGAACAGTAACCTGACTGAAAAATGTAGGACTTGCATACTTTAATGATATAAATGAGACATCAGTATTGGAAAAAGCTTCTTTCTTTTTTTCCAGTGACAGGTAAGAATGAGCTTTCCCCAAGAATGGGACTGTCTAAAAACAAATTTAATTAAATATTTGCTTAAACAAACAGAGTTTCCTTCAAAAAAATAAGAATCTCTTAAGGTCTAGAAGAATTTCTTCAGCCATTACATAAGAGAGTACCAATCAAGACGATTTCTAATGGAAAACTACTTTAGCTCTTCATGCATGCAAAAGTGATCATTAGGTGTTGTTTGATGCATTCACTGATTCATCATTTAAATGTGCTCCTTAATAAAAAGGATAAAGTTTCAAATTCATCAAGTTGAGCAGCAAGAGAGTGAGAGTTCACTGTTTACATGCAAATAGAAGCTGATTTCTACCATATTGCTTGTTTGTGACAGATTTAGTAATAAACTGATGTAGGAAAAATTTGAAGGCAACACAGATACTTTACTCCTGGCCCCTCGTAAGCAATCTTTTGGTCCTTTAACATGATGATTTTCTATGTATCTTCTTTTATTTGTATGACAATGATGTGGCTTCCCTAAAACATGCACATGTTCGAGTTAGGAGCACAAAACATAATTAAGAGCAGTACTATTGCTCCCTTAACAGAGATATGTACTAGTCAGGAGTGTAGATTATTAAGTACAATATTGACCTTTTATTTTATCAGTGAACGCTGGCCTTATGTGTCTAACTAGAAGTCCTTTACAAAGTCAACATCAACCGCCACTCATCTCTCTTCCATTTTTTTTTTTGCTTTGTTGTTTTTGACTCATCTTTTTCTTCCTTCTCTCTTTTTACAAAATCAGCAGCAACTCATCTATATCCTTTTTCAGATCAACACTGGTAAAATTCCTTCTGTCCCTTAACCTAGTAGCTTGGGTGCTCTTCAATATTTTTGTGTTTTCTATTATTTCCCCTTTTTAACCTTCCAATACCAAACTAATTCAGCTTTACTCATCTAGTAGCACGTAAAAATGGCAACTATCTTATTTTATGGCAGAACTGCAATTAAACACTGACATTCGAGCAAGTCATTAATCTGGAAAGTCTGGTTTCCAACAATAAATTGTTAACCTAGAATCAGCAAGTTTGCCAGCAGCATATTTCCCAATATATATGCCTCAGCAACTCTGTTTTTATAGGCTTACAAGTGGATCCAGATTTTAACACTACTGGAAGAAGATGGCCAACAAAATAAGTAAACTAAAGAGGAAAGACTATGTTGCGCATGAAGTTTTTTTCAACTTGATAGCAGCATCACAACATAAACACATACAATTCAAAACCAAAAAAATGCGGAGTAAGACTTGACATGATTTTACGTTGAAAACGACCAAAATCGAAGATGTCTACTTTTGTGTAAATGAGTTCTCCAAATGCCAAGAACATAACTACATTTCTGGCATCCCATTAAAAGAAACGAGTTGATGAAAGGCAAACAGTTACTAAATGATCTCATAATATCTAATGATCAGATAAGTTAGATAAACTACCACATTAATACTTATTAACAGATTCAACTTCCAGATGTCCTGTAAGTTGATTAAATAATTTTCTTATTGCAACTCAGAGAGCGGGCAAAGAGAACACAGAAGAACCTGCTCCAAAGTCAAATTCAGATCTTTAGCAATCTCCTCACATTCCTTGAATGAAAGTTTCCTCTGTGGGCCATCGTTAATAACACGCTTAAGGAGTTCAGCCCGCTGATCAGCTGTCATAACTCTGATTGAAGCCCATGATCGGAAAAGAAATACCTGACCAACATTTTACTTCCCTCTCAGTACAACCAGAAACTGAGAATAAATAATCAAGAGGGCCAGATAGCCTAAATACAATGCTACAGAAGATGAAACAAAAATAACATTTCTCCAAATATAATACTCATGCAGCAGCAAGTTCTTAAGCACGAAGAAGCATCAAACATGCAAAAGAGCAAGAGACTAACCAAGTAAAGCAAACCATCTTATTATATAAACAAATGAAAGTTCTAAAAGACAATCTTTCTTTCGGATAGGCATAGAAGTATCTTGCATGGCAATCCACTTTATTCCTCCAAATTAACAGATCAAAGAAAAAATACTCATCCTTATTTACTTTCTATTTTGGGCCAAAGGCTCAACACCAGTTCCATTCCTATACAAATTTCACAACTTTCAATAATTCAAATCACTACTATTAATTCAATTTTCAAACTTTGACTTGATGGTTTCTCTATCAAGGTAACTCTTCAAGCGTTACTTAAATATTTTTCTTCAATTATTAGCAAATATAATATTCAAGTCACAGACTCACAGTAACATTTTGAACTCCTATTCCAGCTGCCATGTATAACAGAACAAAGGGAGTAATTTTTCAATAATAAATAACAAATCATAGAGAAATAGAAGTACAACAAGAAATTTCCCCACGTTCTTAACCATTTCAAGGATGCAATCGAACTCTACAGAAATTAGACATGCTATTAAGTGCACAACTTCATCATAAGTTGGCTAATTAAGGCCCTTGGCTTTACGCATTTTGTTGCATGAAGTATTGTCAACTCTTGGCCATTTCCTGAGTTGTTATGTCCTTTAAAGGCTGAAGATACCACTTAAGGTAGATCAAATACTCAATTGTAGAAATTATTATAACAGCCTCTTCTAGAAATGCAAGGTAAGCCTGTATCAAATATAGACTTACTGTGGTCTGGCCTTTCCTATGGACATCCACTATGCTCAAAGAATGGAAATTCTAAGTAGTCACTAAAAGACAAAGAAAATAGAAAGAATTAAACCTCATTAACTGTGCAGCCGGGGAATGCATGCAAAGCGGCTTTACGATCACTAGCAGAATAGCAATACTCTAAAGTGTTCCAGTATTCCTCAACAGCTTTTTTACTTGAAAGAACAAAATCATGTCTGATTTGAGGGCGAAGATCTGGACAATGAATAGAATGAGATGAACCCACTAAGCAAACAGGTTCCTCAATGTAAGGTTTAAGCTCCAATACGTGAGTCAGAGTAGTATGAGGGAGATTTGCAGTGTTTTCTGGATGTCCACCACATACAAGCCTAATCAACTGCCATAAGAAAAATACACAACCAATTAACTATTGCATCAATAACAACTACCATAAACTCTTACAGACACAAGAGTAGGAAGAAGTTCAATATACTGAATTCCATAAGTCAGTTTTGATTTTCCAATATATGAAGCTTTTTCTCTTTCAGAGAGTGAATTACGATTACCAGTTTTCTATGTTTCTCAGACTCTTCAAAAATGTTGCAGCACCTGTGTCGAATCCTCCAAGAATGCACTACTTTTGGAGAATTCAGCATGCACCCGTTGACAGTTTTTAAGAGTCCAAGCAACATAGCCAGCTTTTGCACTAGTTATTGAAACTTTGGGATTCCGTTTACTTATAGGAATGACCAGTAAGAATGTATTTCACAGGGAGAGATATGTTGTCAGGCAGTTAGCACCAATTATAATTTCTGACTCTTTCTCTTGTATTCTTTTCTTTATTGGAGAGAGGGGGTATACCACATAACACCAAACTGAAAGCATCATCAGGAATATTAATCCTGAAACTCAATACCTATAAGACGTCCTACAAGTGTCGCAAACAGCTTTCAACTACAGAAACTGCTATTTCTTTGAGTACTCCGCAGGCTCTAAATATTCTGGAAGCTAACAACTTTTCTTTTTATCGGAAAAGAGTAACTTTATACATTAGAAATACCAGCAAAAAGACGTTGCTGGGAAAGTTACAAAGAAAACAATTTTCACTCTCATCAAGGTTCTTCCTTAAATAATTTTTGAATTAGTCAAGAGCTATCGGTGACTGAATTTCATGTATCAGGTTCTCTACAAGCAACCTGAACTACACTATGCTCTCATTTTTATAAAGGTAACGTTTTGTATATCAATCATCAGCCCAAAGCTGGTAACCAAAAATTTACAGCATATCCTACATCCACAGGAGTGTGCCTATCAAACAAAAAGATAAAGAAAAAAAGCAAAACTATCACTAGACCCCCCCTCCATCTTATAAGGATCCTAGGATGTCTACAATAGCCACAGGATCATCCTCTTTTATTGTAAAAGCATCTAGAATACATCTAGTGGATAATGGAGATTGTAAGTGAACTCCAGTCAAACAGCTGGATAACATTTTAGCTCCTCTAGAAATAAGGCATGTATATAGAAGAAAATTCGTCTTTTGGGAAAACAATGAACTCCTCTTTCCAGTAGCAACATTCCAATCTTAATAGTTCTAAGCCTTTCCAGTAACCACATGGTTCCAAGCATCAACAATTTAAATTCTCAAAGTAAAATTCATTGTACCTTCAAACGTCGCAAAATGTCAATCAATGATGATAGTCGTCCAGTCGCTCGGATATCCATCAGATGCTTGTACTCCAACAGAGGAAGATCAGAAAGGCGAAACCCATTTTTACATTTCTCGATCGTATCCTCAAACTTTTGAGTAGAGCCAACAACTTGTAAGAACAGTTCAAGCGACATGGCCTTAATAGCTGCATTTAAATCAATTAATTTAGATGTACTATGAGGATTTTTTAGGTCATGACCATCTTTAAAAGATGACAAAACATCTTCACAACCAGGCAAACTGTTCACATATTCCCATAGATAAATGTGAAAAATCTTTGTGCGAACCATCTTGGCCAGTACAAATCCATTTGTACGCATAGCTTCAGCTCGCTCAGCTTGGTTCAATTTTGTGCTTTGATGTGTCCTGGTGAGATCATTCAGTTGAGGAAATGGCTCTCCCTTTTTCAATTGAGAAGAGGCTTGAGTGCGGATGTATGTTTCAAAAGACCTGAATCTCTCATGAATCTGTTCAGCAGATACGCTAGAAACTGAAGGGTGCAAAACAACCTGTATCTTACGACTGTGGTTACAATTTGTTAGAACAGGGACATAAACAACGATAAGTTTACAATATCCTCCTTGCAAGAGCTTATTCAGACAACGATCTAAGGTCTTTCTGTCTGTCTCTGTCGTCTTCTCCTTCTCAAGATCCTGAAGCCGTCTGTATAGCTCTGATTTGACCAGGAACTTCTCCTCCTGATTAAAGAAAATATATTTGTGATCCTTTATCTGTAGCAATATCCTAACAGACAGAAAAGCTTAAAAAGAATGGGAGAATAAAAACACCTGTAGAAATTTAAGTATCCACTGCTCCCTCTTTGCGCTGGTTGCTTCCAATGTGAGACAGGGATACCTCGGATAAGATCGGCGTCTTGGAGGAGTCGGCACAGCAAGAGCCAGTGCATCTTCTGGCGCAACATATGATGCTGCTGCACTCACTATCTGCAACTCTGCATCAGAAGTGGTACTGCTTACCTTGATGGTCGAGTCCAGTGAACTGCTCAGACAAACTGGGACAGATCCATTCTTTTCATCCAGCACCAAGCCATCAGAAACTTCTGGGGAAGTTCCTGTGCTTACATTTTGGCTATTAGCTACACCATTACCTTCAGGAACTGAAGCATCCACATCTTGTCTGGCTAATGCTGAGTTCTCTTGAAATTCTCTATGTGTTCCAAGTGGAGGGCAGCCAGAAATTTCGGAAGGGTCTACTACTGGTTTATTCAGAGTGATAGGTGAAGCTCCAGGATTATGGTTTCCAGGTGTCCAGAGTCGGTAAACCTTGGCTTTGTTCATGAGTTCTGGCTCCATATGTATTCCGAATCTATGAACAATATCAAACAGCCGATTGTAGTGTTGTTTATTACTTAATCCCAGCCTTTTGCATACCTGAAAAATCATTATAATGGCAAGGAAAGTTTTGATATCACATATGTACATCTGAAGGAACCCTCGCATAAGAGACATATTTGAAAAGTCAAATGCACACACAAATACATGAATCCAATCAATAAATGTGTTTTATACCTTATAACTGAAAAGCAATCTTAAAAGAGGCATAAATGTAAAACAAAATAAATATATTGCAACTTATAGAAAGCCTTTTAATGATTGGGAGATCCAGAGAGTAGTAGAATTCTACAGAACTCTGGATATTAACCAAACCTTTTGCAATATATTTATTTTGTAGCTAAACTAACCGAACCTCAGATTCCATCCTTAGTTTGACCAAACCTCTGCCACAGTAGCCCTCTGTTGTTGGTTGAGGATGAACACATCAGGGAAAAGGGTTTTTAAAGGACCTTGTTCCAGCCAACTATCTTCCCAAAATAAGACCTCCACACCATTTCCAATCTTGATTTTACAGTTCCCTCTAAGTTTTGGCCAGAGATTCCATATGGCTCTCCAAAGGCTGGTTCCATAAGTGTTGGTCACCATGTTAGTTGACCAGTGATCTTCCATTTCATATTTGGCCTGAATCACCTCCTTCCATAATGCTTGTTCATTGGAGGTTAGCCTCCAGAGCCCTTTCATTAGTAGACATTGATTTTGAGTCTTCAAGTTTCTCACCCCTAGTCCTCCAGCTTGTTTATTCCCAATCACGGCTTTCCATTTAACCAGGTGAAATTTTTTTTGTCTCACTGTTGCCTTCTCATAGAAAGTTTCTTCTTAGAGCATCCAGTCTATCAGTTACTCCATCAGGAATAGGAAAAAGGGACATCATATAAGTAGGCATAGAATCCAAGACACTAATAATAAGTGTTAGTCTTCCCCCTAGGGAAAGATATTGGCTCTTCCTATTCACCAATCTTCTTTCACACTTTTCAATCACCCCATTCCAAATACCTATAGACCTGCTTTTAGCTCCCAGAGGCATCCCCAAAGGCACCTAAGAAGTCTACAAGTTAATCTACTTCCTCTATTCAATTCTCTTTACACCACCAAAATAGAGAGACTATGCAGTCAGAAATTTGTAACTCCTTCCCCAGAACAGAAAAGTTGCTTCTACTTTTGTGTGTCAAAACTCAAATGAGCAGGTTGGGTTAAATTCGGGCGAGTCCAAACGAGTTAGTTAATAAACGGATAGCAATCCAACAAGCACAAAATTTATTTGGGTCAAAATGGGTTAGGTCAAGATGGATTGAATTGTGGGTCATAACCCAACCCGCCCAATAATATTCATATTCAACCAACATTGTGATTTGTATGTAGTATTATCAAAAGCGAAAAGCGCAAAAAATCTCTGAGGTCTGTTGGAGCTTTTAGCGCAAATAAATTGTGGGCTTTAATGAAAAAAGGTGCAAATGGAGCAAAAATACATACATATATATATATGTATGTCCAATTTAAATTTCTGCAATTCGATTTCGAGATCTCAACTGAGGTCATTACAATATACTAGTCAACTATATAATTATTTCTTTTACAATTGAGAAATCACCAGGGTTAATGACATAGGGTTCGGAACTTGGCGGATAATGCGCCCACCCTCTACCCTTCTCACTTAAATACCAATCTTTGTCTGCGGTAAAATTTGAACCAGTGATGTGCATCTAACAAACACACCACGTGTTACTTTCTTACCATTAGACAAAATCCCTTTGTGTGTGTGTTGGAGGGGCCGAGGGGAAGGGGGGGGGGGGGGGGGGAGACTCTGTAAATACACATTTGATGTCTCTTCTTTTGTCATTTTTTTCCATAGTATACACATAAATGAGTACCAAATCACAAAATGCTGACTCACAAAAGATTCAAAATATGATCCAAGGCTTGAAGAATGATCATGTTGAGAATATAATTAAATAATAAAAGTGTGCTCTCTCTAACAGCTTAAGTTTTTAGATGAGATGGCCAAACACTTCAACATGGTATCAGAATAGGCAGAGGTCCTGCGATCGAATCTCACTGCCACCCAAAATTAAAAAGAATTTTCACGTGCTTGGCCATGAAAAAGAATCAGGCCCGCACGTGAGGGGGTCTTGTTGAGAATATAATTATCTTAAGCTTTTAAATGAGATGGTCACACATTTCAACAAATCATAAAGTTAAAAATGAGGCTTTCGGTGAAATTGCACCTAAAAGTGATCGTAAAGACATAATCAACTTAAGTTCAAAGTTGACTGCGAAAAGAATCAGAAAATATGATCCAGGACACAAATTACAGCTTGGGTGAAATTACACCAAAATGAAGAAGACAATATACACGTAAAATAGCACTAGTAAAATGATATCAACATTAGTTTTGACATTCATAAAAGAAAACATCCAATACCTGATTGAAGGGCAACCCTCTATCTCCCTCAGCATCAACCATATCATAAATTTGATGCTCAATAGGAAGCTCTAAAAGCAGGTCTGAAATATGACCTCCCTTGCCCTTTTTCATCATTGTTTCAAAATGTTTTGGTGAAAAACCCTTCAACAGATGTAGACACTTGACCTCCTGCAATGCGGGCATATGATAAGCAATTAATTAGTCAGTCAAAGTCCTAATTCCTATAAAATATGTAAGAGCTTAAGACTTTTCTACACTTTTGTTATGGCACATATGTTTTTTTTTAAATCGATTATACAGGAAAAAAGTGGTACTTCGAAACTTGTTTAGTTAGAAAGAAAATGAAGACAAGAAATGGTGAAACTAAGAATTATTCTTTTACAAAAAAGTTGTGGATGACAGCTGTGGCCTGTGGGATAAGGTGAAGCTAAAAAACTTGCACTGGAATCAATTCAATAGTTAGTAAACTAGCTATCATTCAAGTTTTAGGTGTAAGCCTCTCCAACAACATCCCCCTCTCCCTCTCCCAAAGTAAGGGAAAAAATAAAGAAAAGGATCAGCTCAACCCAGTGAATCTTTGCGCTACTCTTTGGACACTAATTTCAATGAAATTCATACAATATGTTTGAGAATTTACAGAAAAAAATTTAAAGAGTAACTTAGCAGAAGACAATCGCCGCTTCCAATCTCCAGATACAACTCTTATATCTTATTAAGATCCAATAACCACATGAATCAAAGTATAAAACTAAAAAGAATCCAAGAACACCAAAAAATAAATACTTCCCTTCCACTAAAGTCCAAGCTTGAGTTTAGGCAAGATTGACCTTTATTTAGCAAGAAATTTGTCATAATCTCTTTAATTTTATGGAATTGCAAACCTTGTGTACGTATGTATTTCAGTCTCAGTTTCCAATGCAGTAAATCACAATTCAAAATTTTGGGCCAATAACAACTTTCAGAAAAGGACAATATGTCATTCAGTTGCATTAACTAGGTTGAATCAGCAAATAGTCTTTGGTAAGAAAAAGAATTACTTCTTCCAACAAGTATACAATTCATCAAAGTATTACGTAAATATTTAAGCGTCTCTCACTTTATCTATTATCAGAACTGCTTTAAGTTGAAAGTCAAGAATATACTTCCCTAAAGTACAAGTTAGACTAAACAGCTGCAAAAGATCTAGTCAAAAACTTTCTTTACTGTAAGATACAAAGTTGATTGAAACACCTATCAAACAAAAAGGAAATCTAGCATAAATAATCAACAAAAATTAAACTGATTTCCGCTAGATTAGATTTGTTCAGAAAGCTGATGCAATTTGACCAATTTTCAGTGGATTCCCAACAAAGATGTTCAATCCATGATTCCAATAGGAGAAAATATTAGAAAAGAATTATAATTACCCTAGGACTTTAAGTCCATAAAGGAAAAGGAGAAACAGTAGAAGAAATGGGAGTATATGCAGTAAAGCCATGGGCACTTTCAAGGTCTCTTAGATACTTGTATGGAAAGTCTAAAATGTAACAGATGAAACCCAGAGCAGTTGGTACTTATAAGCCGGTACTTTTCACTGACCTTCCCATCCATAATGACCTCGTCCTCCTTCACCAAGTGAGCCTCCTTCAGCTTCTTGAGAATCTAGGAGTAAAAAATTTGGATTTAAATATGATGCATGAGATGGGTTTATGAGTTGCAACATACTGAAGATACAAAATAATAAAAAGGAAGAACATACATATCTCCATCTCCTATGCCCACGAGTCCCTTGATAACCAAGTTCTGGCTTGATATCAGCCATAGCCAGGACCTTCATAAATTAAAATAAATAAAAGAATCAGCTATAGAGTACATTTAAAAGCCAGATAGATGGAGCATTCAACATCAAAACCAACCTTTCCCTCAGCATTTTCAAGCTTATCACAGACGGCTTCTAGTTCTGGTAGAAAATCTTTTACGCACAGATCTACATCAAGAGATTCCTCAGCAACACCAACACTATTTTCATCTTCACCATCAGTGATCTCACTATCCTCCAAGGAATTAACCCCCTTGGTTATCTCAAGCCTTTGTTGACTACCCAAATTCTTTGCATAGCGGGATAAATAGAGCATATTGGTAGAAACTGGACCCATGTCTCTAATCCTAAGGATTGTTGGTTGTCTGACAATCAATCCTCGTTTTTCAAGCTTCCTCACTATGTAAAACATGTCGTTGCCTTTGATCTTAAAGTCTTTGCCAAGCTCATTTTGTGCTACTCCTTTTCCTCTGAAACTCAGTCAAAGTTAAGAGACCTTGGTAAGCAATTAAGCTACTTCAATTACTAGTAAACCTAATAATTTTTCCCCATAGCATACAACCAAGGGTATGGCCTAAATATGAATAAAGTGGGAAAGAATCTTGGGACCAAGGTTTAAATCCTGGCAAACAAATACCACCAGATGATTTTTCCCCCATCTAAGACTTGTAGAAGAGTTACCTGCTACTAGTAGAAGGTAGCAAGTATCCAGTATAGCCCATGTACACAAAAGTTGATCGGACACAACATTTGGGAAGAACTCCGTGGAATTAGTTATGTGCACAAAAGTTCATGAACATCAAGGTTTAGATGCATGGGAAGAAATCACCTAGGTGTTTTTTTCCACCGCTACCAGGAGGACCAATAGCGTTCTCACTTACCCTCCAGCGTCACTCGAACCCTCAACCTACCGGTTGACGGTGGAGGTGATCAAGTACTTGAAAAATCACCTAGGTGTTGTTTATAACCACAAGTTTCAAAAGATACATATTTTTCTTAAACTTTCCCTTTTTACCCTTGATGAGAAGTTTTTATAACCACATAAATGTTACAACATGTTTAAGACTACAAGTTACAAAAGTCTTTTTTTCTCTGTTAAACTTCCAATTTTACCTTTCATGCAAACGCTTGTATAGCCACACTAATATTATGGCATGTTTAAGACCAGAAAAAAAATAACATTAGTTTCTTATTACTTAGTCCCAAAAAGGTTGACATCTTTCTAAATTTGAAAACGATTTAATTTTAACTTCTCACTTTAGCATTAAGGAGAAGCTTTATGTTACAAAAGTTTTACATCCCTCAAATGTAATGGCACATTTATTATGACCACGGAATTTCACAAGTCCTACTCCCACAATCCCAGAATACTTGTCACATCTCGCTTCTGAAGAGTCAATTTTATTAATGTTCAAAACTAAATTGGACTAGATTGATTCAATATTTCAAAATTAAAATTTAGATATTCCAAAACTATGCGCAAAAGTACTACAATTTGCAATTCTTCTGATATAAATATGTTGAAAAATATACATTAAATGTTCCATCAAAGTTTCATGTAGTTTCACACCCCAAAAACTAAACATGACAAGTAATTTGGGACATGGGGAGTAATTTTCTTCATAGTACCAAACTCGAAAAAACAAGATACTTTAGGTGTTTTTTTTACAATCAACTCTAAATTACAATTCATATATGCTCAGACTATATGGCCTTAAGCAAGCATCTAGACAATGGAATGCCAAGTTGTGTGAAGCACTGGTCAAACTTCGAGTTCAGACAAAGTGAGTATGACCACTCACTGTTTATCAGAAAGACACCAGAAGGGACAACTATTATACTTATCTATGTAGATGACATGCTGATAACAGGAGATAGTCTAAAAATAGTTGAAGAAACCAAAGGAAAACTGAAACAAGCATTTAAAATGAAAGATCTTGGTGAGCTGAGATATTTTCTAGGAATTGAATTTGCAAGGTCTGAACATGGAATATTGATGCATCAGAGGTATATTCTCCGGAACTCATCTCAAAAGCTGGACTCAGTGGTGCTAAGCCAGCAATAACACCACTAGATACTAATGCCAAGCTAACAACCAGACAATATGATGACTACAACTAAGGGTTCAACTAGTGAAATCAATGATCCTCTGACTGACAAAACAGGATACCAAGGATTTGATTGGGAAATTACATCACTTCACCATGACTAGGCATGATATTGCATTTGGAGTACAGACTCTAACTCAGTTGCTACAACAACCAAAAAAATCTCACATGGAAGCAGACTTAAGGATCATAAGGTATGTGAAGAATCAACATGGACAAGGCATGTCTAGGAAATCCAACTCTACAATTACAGCCTTTTGTGATTCAGACTGGGCATCCTGTCCTCATTCAAGAAAGTCTGTAACAGGCTACTTAGTGAAGTTGGGAGACTCCTTGATAACCTGGAAATCTAAGAATCAGTCAACAGTTTCAAAAAGCTCAGCAGAATCAGAATACAGAAGCATGGCTTCCACCGTGGCTGAACTGATATGGTTCTTAGGACTTCTGAAGAATTTGACAGTTAAAGCAAAGGAACCTGTGAGCGTATATACTGATAGTAAAGCAGCAATGTAAATTGAAGCTAACCCTGTCTATCATGAAAGAACTAAATCTCAATACAATGAGATTGATTGCCATTTTATAAGGGGGAAAATAAACCAAGGTTGGTGTCAACTAGCTACATTCCTACAAAAAACATCCTAACCAAAGGACTCAGCAAGGTTCAACATCACTACTTGAGTTCCAAGCTAAGAGTGTTTGATATTTTCTCACTACCTAGATTGAGGTGAGTATTGAGAAGAAGGATCAAGTAGTAACAAATGTAGACTAAATGGAAGAACTGTCTAATTCTATCTCTCAGATTGTTAGTATTAGTTATTAACCATAATTAAGATAGTTAGTTAGTTATAACTGATCACTCGATTAGTTAGTCTATACAAAAGGCCTGATTTGTACTCATTGAGAGGCTAAAACTTCTAATAAGATTTTACTCTTCTTCTTCCTTCTCGCCTCTGTTTCATCTCTTAATAACTACATGAAATAACTGCATGAAGGTGATCTATGTAGAGAAATTCAGATTATAAGCATAAAAGGTATGAAACTCGAAATCCAGCATAGTTTTTATCAATTAACTCTAATAACAATTCATATATGCTCATAACAGAAATTAGAAAGAAAAAACAAACACAAACCTAACAGTAGCAAGGTAACGAAGAACACGCCGTTCACGGTCAGAAAGTTTAGCATCGGAGGCCTCAATATCATAAACTCCAATAAAAGCATCACACATATGCTCCGGCGCGATAATTTTCAAATCCAATCGCTCACTTTGCTCGAACGCACGAATGCAACTATCAGTCGAACTATAAACAACGCCATTGGATTCGAATTTAAGGCCAGGAATGTCAATGAGGTTAAACCAAAGAACTTTTTTGACGTTTGGGCAAAGTTTAAGACCATGACTGGAAATTGAAGGTTGTAGCTTCGGCCATAGCTTGGAGAGATGGAGACCGGAATCGCCATGGGAGCAAATTTCTTCAAGCGCTGAGTTAACGAGTGTATCCATTAGAGAGAGGAAAATTCATTCGTGGGAAGTTAAATTGAAAAAGCTTAAATAAATCGAGTTATTTTGGAGAATTGGGGATTATATTTTTTATTTATTTTTTATCCGGGTGTCCGTATGCATTTCCTATTTACCTCGTAATCTGTTTCGAAAATTAATTTGATTAATTTTTAAAGTTAAATTAGATTATATTAATTTGATATTTTAAATAAATTATTTTAAAAAATTATTAGAAATTGCAATTTTTTGGCATATCAATATGATTAAAAAATACATCGTAAAATGTTAATCAAAGTTCAGTGACCGAGGAGAGGTTGAGAAGAAGACAATGAATAAAATGGTCTGAAAGTCGCTATAGAAAATTGAACGAGTCTTAGTGAAGCTAGTCCATTAAGTAGATAGATCACCTGTCTGTATGGTATCTATAATAAGAAAAAACATGGCTCCAAGTAGTGAAAGGGAGTAGCAAAGAGAAAATTCGTTAGGAGAGAATACCAGAATTCCGTTGTTTGATTCTAAAAAAAAAAATTGTGATAATTAAAAATGAACGGAAGAAATATCTTTTAACTTTCAAAACAATTGTGACAATTATTTTGTAAGTATTTAGAATCAAGTGTGAACATCATTCTGATTCATCAAAAGAAGTACCAAGGAGGTACTTGTAAAGTACAAGAAAAATACATAGGATAATTGTTATATATACAAGTACAACTCCTACAAATCTATGAAATTCAAAAAGTGAATCAGATTTTGGCAACAAAGTTTGTTTGTGGAGATACTATATAAGTGGAGAAATTTTTTTTATGTGAAATTATTCTCCAAACTGATACAACCTACCTAGAATATGGATGGGCAATTTTTTTTTTGGTTTTTCACTCGGTGTCCGGAGCCACATTAGAGTCTCGGTTAAATTCAGATCGCACACTGCAGGATCCATTTGGGGGTGGTGCTCTCAACATGATTTTCTCCATACCCAGGGCTCGAACCCGAAACCTCTTGTTAAGGGTGAAACACTCTCATCAGTGCACCACAATTCATGCCGGTTGGATAGTTTAGGAATGAACATAGTTACAAAGACTGAAAGCACCATAAATAGTTTATCACAAATTTAAATGTACCCATTATTATATTTTTGGTTAAAAATAAATTATTTTTTTATTCAAATATATCTCTTTCATTGTTCAGTACAAATTTATCCTTAATTTTAACGGATTAGAGGGGCCAATTACAATATCATTTTTACTTGTATAATATTTAATATTACTTTTAATTACAAAAATAGGTTTAAATCATTAGTATTGTAGTGATTACTATGCTTTAGAAAATCGCCAAAGTTAAGATAACGTCTTTTTAAATTTAATTATTTGATAATCTTATTAATTTGAGTTCAAAAAGTTTAAAAGGGCATTTCAAAGAATTGAACAAAAGATAGACTATGGAATTTGACATTAATTAATTATCAAATGTGAAAGTAAATAATTGTTCTTCCACAAGAAACTGAAAGTGGGCTAAGAAAATTATTTTCATTTTTATCTGCCTATGTCTATAGTGTCGATCATACTAGGCTCCATACCTAAAGGCCTAAATTTTTTCACTTGGCACTATTCACTAATTCTTAGAAAATTGACGAATGAGTAACTTTTTTTTATTTGGTCTATCCACATTGAAGTCAATTAATTTAAATTTGTACTAGGACCCATTCGGAAGGAATTAAGCACTCCTTACTAAGAATTTTCTATATCTAAGACTCGAATCTAAGACCTTTGATTAAGGATAGAGCAACCTTATTCACTTTGCACTTCTCACTGCTTCTAAGAAAATTGTTGAATGAATAACTTCAAGCAAAAATTAGACCGGATTCTAATTTCATTTTTTTTGTAGAAAATTGCTCTGGCATTTTAGAATTAAGGTAATGATCAAGTTATATTTTTGGGATAAGGGTCTGAAAAATATCATAACTTTGGTCGAATTTACCGTTGCGATACTAAACTTTCATGATGACCTATTACCTCCCTAGACTATTTAATACCATATTTTTTACCCCATGAACTATTTAATAGTATATTTAAAGGTATGCCCACGTGGACACATTACTATTTATAATTTTGCATTATTTTTTATGTCCACGTGGGTAAATATATATGTTTTAAAATATGGTATTAAATAGTCTAGGAAGGTAATAGGTCCTCATGAGAGTTTAGTATCGCAACATCAAATTCGACCAAAGTTGAGGTATTTTTCAAACCCTTATTCCTATATTTTAATAAGTTTACAAAAACTATAAAACAAAGTCAAAAGGTTGTTTTCTAGATGAGTTAAGGTATATTAGTTTGTCGTATCCATGTTGGATTTTCCAACAATAATGCATGTTTGAAGGACCTGAATTCTGACACAACTGGATTGTCGTTTGTTGAAGGATATGAGCAACATAGATTGAAACAAGAGTAAAGGAAGAATTTGAGAACTACAAAGATCAACTATCTTTTGCTTAATGTTATGTTTCACTTTGTTGAAAAAGTAATAAACCATATCTAGCTCATTATATACAGTGACAGAGCCAAAAATTTCATCAAGGGTGTTCAAGAATTTTTTTAATAAGTGAGTTGAATGTTATTTGTTTAACCTAAGGATTCTACCATGAATGATCTCAACATTTGTCTATATCAAATATAAACAATCGATTTTTTTTTCTTTTTGATGCTTTGATTTTATATGATAAAAATATATGATTATTGTTTTTAAAGTGAAATATTGATAGAACAAATGCGTCTAGCTTCACGAAACATAAATCACACCAGTAGAATTTTTTTTTCTTAAAAAAAGAAGAAGATAAAACGCATGTATTGATTTTAGGTTTGGATTTAAAGTTGTTAACATATATAAACACAATTTTTTAAAGTAAAATGTTGCCTTTTTTATTTTCACCATTCGAAAGTGCATTATATCCTAGATAAAAATTAGAACTACATGATATCTAAATATTCAAAATTAAAATAATGTATTCATTTATGAAACTTGAGGAACATAATAATGGTGTGTGAGGTTGTGTTCTGCTCTCGAAATAAAACTAAAAATGTTGTGCATTCGAACCCGCAAACCTGGGTTGAAAATGAACACGCTTAACCACTGCGCCACAAAAGAGTTTATGTCAAGGTTGTTCAACATTGATTATTTATCCCTTAAATCCAAAAATTGATATCTCTATATGATGTAATTTTCCGGCGAAGGGTGGTTAGCTGACCACCCTTGAATGGCTGTAGCTTCGCCCCCCTGATTATATATACTCCCTCTATCCCAATAGGATGACAAAAGACTGCGTCTTTGTTCAATTTCCACAATTCTTCTACGATGGATCGCAAAAAGACCCTTAAGAAAATCAATCAAAAGTACTACACGAGGTAAATTAAAATAATAGATAAAAATAATTATCCATTTTTTAATTAAAAACTAGATTATAAGACTAAAATTTTATAGATCATTATATGTTTTCTTCATAATTCATTTTAAAAAAAAAATATTTTATATCTATTTATCGTCTGCTTATTACAGTACATTTGGGAAGAGGAATTAGTGGTATTCAAGGGTCATTTTATCAAGGATCATGTTTCCACTGATGAAACGTTATATATGGTTTGACACCACATGACAAAATAATTGTTGGCAAGCAAACTAACCTTTTTTTTAATTAATTAATTTATTGGCTCTACTCTATATGACACATTTATTATTTGGAGAGTCAAATAAAATAAAATAATTATTGCCATTTTTGGTAATACATTTTAAAATTTAATTTATTAACTATTTTGACTTATAAAATTTTCTTCGTGGGCGACTTGGGATGACATGATCTAGAAACGACATAAATGGAATAGGATTCCAGTTGATAAATCGGAAAAAAAAGAGTGGATAAATCAAAAAAATACACCGTAAAATATTAGTAAAAAATTGTTATGATTTAATTCAAAAAAAGGAAATAATAACAAATTAAAAGTGGATAGAGGTAAGTATTTGAATATAATGTCACGGTTAGTTCAGTTACTAACCACTACTATATAAGTAATATATACCATATAAGTAATATAGCATTGACTTTAAACAAAGAAAGAAGAAAAAAGTTTGACTAAAGAAAAAGAAAAAGAAGAAAGAGCAAAGGTTTTAAAGTTTGCTTCCATGGCGGATTATTTTTGGGATCTCACTGGAGATATCTCAGGAACAACATTTTGGCATTCTAGTTAGAGAAAGGGTACCTTCCGACCCAATCGGAGGAAATTTGGAGAGCATTCGCGGAAAGGGTCTATGACGATCTAAATCCAACTGATTTCTCGGTGCATTTATGGACAAGACTAGACTCCATGGACGAATCAGTGGTGGAAACTCAACAATTGGAGTTTCTACCATGGAACTTATTCGATTTCGGGTTGTTGAGGAAGGTTGAAAGTTTCCAGACTCGAATGGGTCTCCATCCTACAGCTGAGCTGTGGGAATTGTTTGCCCAAACTGTATACAACAAAATGAATTTGTAATGACCTGTTCCCGTCGTTATAGAAAAGCCAATGGGGAAAGAATTTGTGTCAAACAAACTTTTTGTAGTGACTTGGGATTTCCTAGCCTAGTCCAGATTTGGACGAAATCGGAGTCATTAAGGACTAGGGAAATCTGGTAACGAATGAGAGATCTAATTATGAATTCGATCACATAAGTAGATAACTAAGACGCTAAGGAACTCATACGACTTTACAGAATCAAATTCGAGTGAGTAGAACTCCCAAAATCGATCTTAGTGTGAATGGATAGTTTTTGACTGTCATGGGTTGAAGGTGTGTTTTGAAATAGGGGCTTGAAACTCAAACTCTGACGTTTTGTCTCCGCGCAAGCCTCCAGGGCGGGATTTATTCTGCCGGGGGGCAGCTGTGGCGGGTTGGGTCCCGCTACGGCGGGCCAGTCGCGACTTAAGTCGGAATTAAACCCCAAAAATGTTATTTTCTACAAGTTTTGTTCTTGAGAGCTAGGAGACGACCCTAGGTGATGTCTTGACAATTTTCCACGACCCCAGGTGATTTCTTGACAATTTTCCAAAATTTTGGTGCTAAATGTAAGATTTTTACTCCCCAAATCCATTTTTCAATCCGCAGAATGTAGATTCTTGGTTAATTACTATAGGGGAGGGTTTTTTTTAACTGAATTTGATGGTGGAAAAAAGTCCTAGCTGCACCTTAGGATCATGAGTTGAGTCTTGGGTTTTAGGTTTGTCATAATCCGGGTAAAATAGACCTTAATTATTGATATTCGTATTGAATTGATTGTTTGTAGACCTAGAACAAGCGGAAAGAATCCGGAAAGGGAAGAATCAAGTTTCTTAGAAGGATTCAAGCTTGTTTTTGAGGTAAGTGATGGTTTGATTTCATGTTTGTGTGATGTATATTAGTAATTGCTTCATTGTAATGCATGTATGTATGCGAATGTTGCACTATTGATCATTAAATGTGAATGAGTATGAACGAATGATTGTATGTCATGAATCAACACTTAATTGTATGATTTTGTGAATGTACATTGTGATTGTGATTGTGGCTTGTTGAATGGATCGAGTGTTACGTTCCAACACACTAACTTGAATCGGGTGCAACGTTCCGGTACATATATGGGATCGGGTGTCACATCTGGCACACTAATTGGCATCGGGTGCCACGTTCCAGTACACTAACAGTTTGGGTGTGGATTCCATGAGAGGACCATTGACTTGTCATATATGCGTAATTACTTGATATTAAAAATGCGGAAAGGTACATTGCTTCTGAAATGATAATTGATGTTGTATATGTTCGGTTTATGCGTGTTTACTGGTTGTGACTGCTTTCGTATATTTCACTTACTGGAATAGCTTCGTGATCCTACCAGTACATTGTGGTTGTGTACTGATATTGCACTTGCTCTTTCTTTGTTGAGTACAAGACATCTTCAGGCGGCTACTAACAGACCTCATCTAGGAGATCAGTGATCAATCGAATTCAAGAGTGAGCTAGTTCTTCTAGGCTGCCATGAGTTCTTTATGTTTCAGTCCACTCTTTTCGGACTTAGACTTTCTAGTTAGATATTCGTATGGTTAATTGGGTTGTACCCATTTTCTTTAGACTTGTTGAACTTTAGAGTTTTGGTACACTGACTTTCAGTTTCTAGGGAATATTTCCTCAATGTTTTGATAGTCATTGTTAGACTTTGGAGTTTATGGGAACTCTACTTTAATTCTACATTTAAATCTGCTTTCGTATCTTTAAATATCTAGTTTTTTTATTAGCCAATTAGTATTAATGGTTCTCCCACCAGAGGGTTATTGTGGGTGCCAATCACGACGGTCTGGGTCGTGACAAAGTTGGTATCAGAGCCCTAGGTCGTTGATCTCGGTGTACCAAAACGAGTCTAGTAGAGTCTTGCGGAACTATATGGAGACGTCTGTACTTTTCTTCGAGAGGTTATAGGACTTTAAGAACTCTCTATGTTTTCTCGTGTCTCCTTTCGTGCTATAACTTGGTTTCAATTGGTATCTGGTGATCCAAATTGGTATTTAACCTCAGTCACTCTTCTGTCCGCAAATAGTTAACATTAGGTTCAACAGTGTCAGGCCCACAACTCCCGTCAACAAGCCAGCTGAAGAATCCGCAACGAGAGGTCAAGGTCGAGGTAGGGGTAGAGACAGAGAGCAAGGGGCACATGCAGATGAGGGGTAACACCCGCTAGAGGTGGAGATCTGATTGAGAATGCTCTCAGAAATAAGAATCCCCATGTGCATCATGACGAGATAGAAGAGAATATTGAGGTTGAGAATGATGAGGATGTTGGACAAGAGAAAAAGGTGCAAACTGAGACTACATGTATTCCTCCCTTAGACCCAGTGTTAGCTCAACAAATTATGTCGTTCTTGAAATGATTAGTTGGTCCTGGAGTTCTTCCCGTAGTTCAAGCAACTCAAACTCCCGCCAACCCCCTATTACTATTATTGTCCCCAATGTGGGTGGAATTGTAGGTACTAATATTTTCTTTCGTCCTTTGTTGGAACCTGTGATGACTAGTAATGAACACGAAATGTTGACCAAGTTTCTGAAACTAAAGCCTTCGGTATTCCAAGGTTCTGAGAATGAGGACGCCTATGAGTTCATCTTAGATTGTTATGAGAGGCTGCAAAAATTGGGTATAGTCCATCAGCATAGAGTAGAGTTTGTAACTTTTCAGCTTCAAGGTGAGGCTAAGTAATGGTGGAGAGCTTATGTGGAATTCAGATCTTCAGCTTTACCCCCACTCACTTGGACCCAGTTTCAAGCTCTGTTCTTGGAGAAGTATGTGCCCCGGACCTGGAGAGATCGCAAGAAGGATGAATTCATGGCCTTAGAGCAGGGTGGTATGTATGTAGCTGCTTATGAGGCTAAGTTCCATGTTTTATCTAGATATGCTACGCAGTTGAGGGTCCTAATCACCTTCGTCCTGGATTATTATCATTCATATTCATATATTATTAAAAGTGGAAAGCTCCAAAGTAAAGAGTTGAATTACCATTTTACCCTTATGCTAAATCGAAATGTTATTAAAATATTTAATTAATTAAATAGTAAATAGTAGAATTTCTATAATATTTTGAGTTGGTATACATGTGAGTAAATAAAATAGAAAAAAATTAAAAATAACAGTTATCCCTTCAAATAGATATATGTACGTACATGTTTCATCTTCCAAATTGATTTGTGTTCTTAATTAATATTTGTCTTTAATTTGTTGTAATACTTGACCTTTCAACTTTGTAAGTGAATCTTCATATTCCAAAGCTATATTTTTTCCTATAAATACAAATCTTTCTATAGTATTTCCATAGAAAGACTTATATGTGATACAATTTTTGTGTGTGGATGACTAGAGAAACTTTAACCAAGTGAAGAAAATTTCAAGATAAGAGGATTTGTGTCAAAGTACAAGGCATAATGTGATTATAGGAATGAATAACACTTTAATTACTAGAATATCAGAGCTTGATGTCTTTGTTTTTTTTACTTATTTGGCAAGATTAGAACTATGATAAGACCCCTCCATTTATGTAATTGAATGTCACTTCCGTTAATTTGTCTTCCAAGATTTTAACTCTTTTTTTATGGTGAAAGGTTGAGTGTTACTATAGTTTGTTTCAATTTGTATTGTCTTAGAATTTTTCTATTTTCGTTGGTAGCCTTATGCTAAGCTTGCTCCTATGATTTTTTTCTTTGTATTTGTAATTTCATTTTAAGATGTATTTGATTGAAGAGTGTATTTTTTTATATTGAAAATAAAATAAATAGAATCATAATAATAGTGTATAAGGCATGTAAAAACAGACAAGTAATACCTACAAGATATTCTAATTTCAAATTATTAATAATTACATTTTTTGCACCTTAAATTTTAAATATTTGTAAAGAATTATTCTTACATGTGCTTGTGGATAAAATCTATATTTTTTAGGTAGTTTTAATTAAAATTATCATGAGATTCAAATCCCAAAGTAAAAAAAAATGATACACCAAAATGCTTAAGAAGTTAGAAGATGTGTTAACCTCCAACCAAATATTGCTCCTATTATATTTTTAACAAGAAAACGTAAAATATATTTTAACAAACTTTTAAAATTAAAAATATTAATATTGTGTCATTTTGGCTCTCCACTAAATTAAAATTTGATTTATTTAATTAAATATTAATATTTTAATTATATAATGACAAATTTAAATACCAACCGTTGCACTTTAATTCTTTAGTTATTTCCTTCTAATTAATTTCCTTAGTTATAAATTTGAATTACGAAATTGCATTCTACTTAATGAGAAGGAGAATTTCATCTTCTACTAATTAATGTCAAACATTTTATCTTCTTGAAATGTGTATCCTGTAACTACTAATTTAATTTCAACATTTTTACTCAATTATATGAGACGAGAGAGACATTTTAAGGAAGTTAATCATAAGGTAGTGTGCCTCCATGTTTGTTTTTGCTACTTTCAGGTATGCTCCTACTGTGGAACATTTTGTGTTAGTTTCTGAAAAATTATATTCATTTTATGAGGAATAATATTGCAGCTTTAATTTCTCGTAGATTTCTTGTGTTGAACTTTCTTTGGGCAAAGAACATCACTTATGTAACACTCTTTAACCTCCTTCTCTGAGATAATTATTGGTGTATCATGTATGCAGTTTTTAACTTTCTTCATTTTATCTTGTACGACTTGGGATCAGACATTGAATTTAAGAAAGAAAGACAGACTTTTTGCACATAAGCTAAATATGTATAGATAATGCTATATCATTCTTATTTGATCATGCCATCAAAAGTAAAACATGAATAGTTTTGTATGTTGCACAACAATGAAGATTTGGTCATGAAAAAACTTGACAAACTTAAACCCTTCAAACTGTTACATTATGTTCTGTAAATCAGTAATAGTTATTCTGTTGATTACTATACAATTTAAAGTTAAAGATTAAATACTAATAGGAGTAGTACTTTCAGTGTTTTTAAGTTGAAGTCCTATGTATTCAAGAGTTGAAAGCAAAATTTCCAACTTACAAGTTATAACATTGCAATCATGTAGGATTGTTCAAAGATCCTCACAAGAAAATGTTTAGACTGAAGTATTCAAAAAGGAATTAAGATGTCTATCTGTTCAACTACTGGAAACTTACTTCTGGGATCTCCATTTAACCAGTCACAAGAAATAGGTTTTTGAAAGGAGCTGAAGTGTTCTTCTGAAAGTGTCACGACCCAAAAATGGACGTGATGACACTCGTCTTATTCCACCTAGACAAGTCAGCCTAAAACTCAGTCATTACGCTAATATGCGAAAATTTATAATCAACTTAAAAATACCCCAAAACCTGGCTGTCACGTGCACAAGTCTCTAATATGTTATAACAAAATTGAAAGAAAATACAAGTCTCAAATGACATTGTTTCTAGAATAGAACAAGATCATAAATAAGGAGAAAGAAGGTTCGCTGAAATGACAAGCAGCTACCTCACAAACCTCCACAAGAAGCCTCAGACAAGGAGAAGAGAAAATATCACAAAGGTCCGGGCTAGTAACCTACAAAAATGTAGAAGCAAGGGGCGAGTACCAAACCGCACGGTACTCAACAAGTAAACTTCTAAGCACAAGCTAAGGGAATAGAATACGAGTACTCTTTACACCCCCAATCGAACCTCCACAACTACAACCTGCATACAACCAGCCCAACCTAACAGTTCACAGTTTACATATCACACAGCTCAACAACAACACTCTAACAATTACATATCCTCAACAACAAACTCAATATTCATCAATTACAACTTCCACAGAAAGACACTAACAAGATCAGCAGCACACATGATCAAGTTCATCAATGATAAAGATGTGTAATGCAATGAAATGCAATGTCAAGTATAATGATGCATGTCTGACCTAATGATACACACTCGTTGTCTCTCAGTCCGGGACCCATGAAGAACATATCTATCCATGCATCTATCGCGGCGTGCGATACGACCCTCGATATATAGTATCCATCGCGACGCGCGCTACGTCTCTCGAAATGGTACATTCTCTTACCACATAACACTTATCACAACTATGTCTCAGAACCAATGCAAATGACATGTTCACACAAATAATGAGGAGATGACCATTTTCATAACAAGGCACAATTCACAACAATACAACTGTGATACAATATCAACAATTAAGCAATAAGCCTTTCAAATCATTCTCAAACATCACACACCAACAATTAATCACATTACCTTTTTATACCCTTTTTCCATCATTAGAATTATTCAACATGGACAAGTCAACCCATCACCAAGTTACATTACTCCCCAACACATACCTCAAGGAAATACACGATTCTATACACTTAACAAGGGTTTAGAATTTCACTTGCCTCAATTAATCAATAATTCACTCCGGGACTTGAGCCTTCTCTTTTCGTTGAGCTTCCAAATCAATGCAATCTATTCAAGTACATAATCACAATAAGATTTTGGAACTAACAACACCCATATTGCTATAGATTTAGCTTAGACCAAAAAACTCACTCAAACCAAAAACTAAAATTAAGTTTAGGGTTAAGTCTTAATTTTCCCCAGCAATACAATTCTAATAGTTTTTGTATAATATAAAACATTTAATATTTAATTTCCTATCTCAATATATCAAGAAGTTAATTCATAATATGATTTAAAATAAGAACTACTAACTATAGAATCTAACTGGTTACAAAAATCCTGCATGGCGGAGACCATATGAGGCAAAGGCACGAAATTCCTAAACTTATCTATTCATACCAGTGATTACATTATGCCATTAAAATAAGGGAAAATTGTATGAAATAACAAATTATTAATTTAAATTAAATGCTATAACCATAGCTTATTTTAATTGTAATTCGCAGTAAACATCTTCTTTTTTTGCTATCTGATTTGATATACAATTAGTCATTTTTGGTATATAATTAGTCATTTTATACATTTTGGTATAAAATGTATAAAATGTGTTTGTGTTTGTATAAAGCGAGAGAAAAATGTATATATAAATATAAATACATATATTTTCGTCCTATACACTTATAATTATACAAATACATATTTTATTATACAAATTATAATGTATAAATGAATATATACAAAACTGAACAATTTGCATAAAATTGAATGTTTGTAGCGAATTATACAAATCAAAAGCTCCATAACAAACATAAAATTTGCTATGAAGCGCAATTATGTAAACTATAGTTATAACATAAAAATATAATTTTTATATTTGTTATATGAAAGTTTCTCTTAAAATAATCACCTCAACCTAATCTTCAATTCAATTCCCACTACTATACTGACAACCATTTTGTCTCCTTTTTATTTTAAAACAATTTCCAAGAATATCATCCTCACCTAATATCACTTGACGACACATCTATATATAATTATATATACAATTTACCAAGAATCTTGAATAAACTTACCTGATCCACTCAGTTTTCGTACTTCTTTGTTTTTCTGCCGCACGTCCGGATCAGTTTTTTTTGAGATAAAATTATGGAAAAATTACAGAAATTTCACATTTTAGTTTACTTATTATCATTATTCCCTATAAATTTTACAAATCTTCAAAATCCCTCATTTCCGCGCATCAAATTAGTGTATCAACGCTTATATTATTGTATCTTGCGCATCAGATTAATGTATCAACGCTTATATTATTGTATCTCGTGCATCATATCATATTAATGTATCATCGCTTATATTATTGTATCTGTTTGAGGGATGTCTGTAATTATAAAATTTTAAGGGATAGATTGTAATTTTACCTTCAAAATATGTGATTTCTGTAATTTGCCCTAAAATTATTAACCGCACTCACATTAATTCATCTTTTTAATACATGGACCAAGTGGAAAGGATATTAATTAAATTATAGACTTGGCCCATTAATTACTAATTACAAATAATTAATTATTTAATTACTATCCATTACTTAAATAACCGAGTTATCGAATAGTCCAATTCTCAAACCAAGTTCACCGACTGATAAAAAAAAAAGATCCAAAATAACTATTGAGAGGGGTAAAACGGTAATTAAAAGAAAAATCTAAAAATGACCTTACGGGTCGTTACAGAAAGCCAAACATATATATAAGTTTTATTTAGAGAAGTTGTGAGTTGAGTCAGACATTGTGTACATTGTTGTATTTAAGATGTTTTGATGATTCTCACAAATGCAGGGACCCGGTCCCTGGTAGAATTGTTCTCGTCCAAGTTCAAAATAATGTACAACTGTAAATCTGTCTTGTCAACTAGTTGGTGAGAAGGACAACGTACTTCACAAATAGGAATGAACGAGGTTGTTTGTTCAGTAGTCAATAATTCTTGTTGATTAATATATTCAACAAAAAACGAACAACAATATTTCATTCACTCAAATAAGGCGATTGAATCTCTTTAAAAACTTAAGCATTAAAGAACACACACTGCAAGGGACCTGATAGACTGAAAAAAAATCAATTTTGAAGTGTAGTTGTTTTGAATAACTTGGATTGTGCTAAAATGTAGGATTCGTTTCACATTCATAAAGAAACGTATCAAAGCCTTTTGTGTGTATTAATCGTAAGAACACGATTAAAGTTAATTGCGTGTCATACATATTGAAGTCTATATTAATTAGAGGTAGTCAATATAGTGGGCAATGAATGCATTGTTTTAGCTCAGTAAGCAATAGAGTTATTACTTAGTGTGAGATTAAGAGTTTAGTCCCATTGTTGTATTTGAAGTCAGTATTCACTTTTGCTTGTGATTAGTGAAAGCAGTTGAAAATCCTGTGTGACAAGTTGTGGTTTTACTCCCTTGAGCAATGATGTTTCTACGTAAAACTCCATGTTTTCATTATCAATTGTTTTAATTCCTTACTGCATTCTCTTTATACGGTTGACCTGGTACTATAACACACTGATGGACACATACATTTCAACAATAAAGACAACGATGTATTAGATTTTTTTTATTTTTATGTCTTTTTGGTTTAAAGAAAGTCTATTGTAAATTTGATGACCTTTGACATTAATTTATGTTAACTTCGTTATTTAGTTAAATTTTTGTAGTTGATCTGATTCAAACTATACTAAACAGATACCTGAATAAGAGGAGAACTGCTAAAACGAAGGACACTAAGGAAAGATGGTGTTAGGGCCTCCACTAAGGTGAATGTTATTGAACCCAAATGTTAAAAGTCATGCAAAAAAAAATTTCTACATCTATTGCTACTGTAAGACCACCAACAGGGGAAGATGAGCAACATGTGGGGCCTACACACTGGAACAGCCTCACCAAGAGTCTGCACAGGCCTGGCAGCAACAATGAAAGAGGAGCAAGTATAATCAGATTTAGTTAAAGAGATTTAACTATTTTTTGCTTTATGTCATGTTTCACGTTGTTGAAAACTTGTTCTAGGATTGTTAGAATATGAATAGGTTTATACAATCCTATTAGAATAGGAATAGGTTTATACAATTCTATTAGAATAGGAATAAGAATACAAATAGAAATATGAATAGTAAATAGTATTCAACTTGGTAAATGATTGTATTCTAGTGTCTATAAATAGGGTCTCAATGTAATAATGTAGACACGACAACAATTCAATAATACTCTTTTTCAATATTTCTCACATGGTATCAGAGCCTCTACGATCTTGGTAAACAATCAAAGAGTTTCCGCTGTCGGTGGGTGGCTATTATCCACATATGCTGCCCGTCTGGCCAACGATTATGTTAGCAAAAGTTGGGTCACCGTGTATCTTTCTGGTGATTATTTTTTCATATCTAATTTGTGTAGCACCGTGCCATCATTCCGGTGACTACTTTCTTATATCTAATTTGTGTAGCACTGTGCCATCATTCCGGTGACTACTTTTCATATTTAATTTGTGTAGCACCGTGCCATCATTTCGGTGACTACTTTTTCATAATTAATTTGTGTAGCACCGTGCCATCATTCCGGTGACTACTTTTTCGTATCCTATATGTATAGCACCGTGCATCTCTCTGGACTACTTTTCATATTTAATTTGTGTGGTACCGTAGATTTTTCCAAACTACTATTTCATATCTGAGTTGCATAGCAGCATGTGTCTTTTTGGTGAGTCCTCAGATTTGATTTGTGTAGTTTCATTAGTTTTTCAGTGACTTCTCAAATCTGATTTGTGTAGGGTTGTGCCATCATTCCGACCCTACCCATATACTTTCTCTTCTTCAATAGGTTTGTGCCATTAATCCGACCTTTCCTAAATAATTTCTTATTTTCTAGTTGGGTCGTGCCATCATTCCCTACCCATATAATTTTATTTCTTAGATTGTGACCACTTTCAGCCATCAAATCTATACTCTGGCGTATGAGCATGTTCCGACCAATTTTTTAGTGACTTTCTTGTTTAATATTGACTCATCTATTGATTCCAACACAATCCATATACTTTATATTAGATTTTGAGCACTTTGTTGCTCAGGGGAGTTTAGTAACTTGTATGTCGATTATGTGAGGCACTCTATGGTCTGAAACAGTCTTTGCAAGTTTGGCTTGGGAAGTTCAACACTGTAATTTTATCACTTTGTGTTTTATCGGCATTATGCAACAAATTCAGTATTTCATGAGAAGACACGCACATTGAGATTGACTGTCAATTTTGTGAAGTTGACCGATCAACTTGCATATATCTCACCAAGCCCCTCATCAGTCCTCGTATTAATTACATTTGTAACAAGCTAGGTACATGAATTGTATGCACTAGCTTGAGGGGGAGTGTTGGAATATGAATAGGTTTATACAATCCTATTAGAATAGGAATATGTTTATACAATCCTATTAGAATAGGAATATGTTTATACAATCCTATTAGAATAGAAATAGGAATAGTAAATAGTATCCTACTTGGTAAAGGATTGTATTCTAGTGTCTATAAATAGAGTTTCAATGTAATAATGTAGACACGACAACAATTCAATAATACGAACTGGAGTTATAAGCTCATTATATATATATATATATATATATATATATATATACTTCCTCTGTTCCAATTTATATGATATAACTTGATTGTACTATGGAGTTTAAGAAATATGAGAAAAAATTGTAATATCGCATAAATTAGGACAGAGAAAGTAATTAACATTGACATATTTGCTCCTTGCAATTGTAAGATAACTAGTTATATCAAATAATTTTACCAAAAAAAAAAACGTCGAAAGGCTCTTTGCTAGTCAAATTCAGGAAACACTTTGGACCCACCTTGTTGATTTTTGTTGATTGTGCAACTTGAGGGCTAGATAGTGGCGAAGCCAGAAGTTAGAACAGAGGATTCAAAAATAGGAAATTAAAATGCTATATACTTAGAAGCTTTTTTTTATGTACATGGGATTCAACTGTTTATATAATATACACAAAAACTTTTTTTTAAAAAAAAAAATCATGTTTGCACCATATAATTATTGGATAAAGATAGAGATCAGATCCTGAATTTGAACCTTTATATATTCGATTTTTATTATTGAACCCCATTCTATGCTCCACGATGAGAGTACTTGGGTTTTGAAACAGGTTTAGTTAAACCTCATTCATTAAATTCAATTTTGTTATTGAGCTCATGGGTAAGTCGTCTCACATAAAAAATTGATAAGGGGAAAAAAGAACATATAAATGTGTAAATACCTTATAAATTTAGCTCAAACCAGACAATATTATACCATATTAATTAGGGAAAATGTACAAGTACCTCTTAGACTATGACCGAAATCCCAGAGACAAACCTTAACTAAACTAAGGTCCTATTACCTCACTGAACCCATTTTTTTTGTAATTTTGTGCACCTTTTTGACTTACGTATCATCCAAATATCTCACACGCGCCTCAATTGCGTGGAGTCACGGAGTGTGCCACGTAAGACAAAAGGTGTACACAATTACAAAAAAAATAAGTTCAGGAGGATAATAAGACCTTAATTTAGTTAAGGTGTGCCTTTGAAATTTTGGTCATAGTCTAAGGGGGTACTTGTGTCTTATCCGTATTAATTAGACTATCCTTAATACTTCTGATGTCTTTCAATTTTGTCCATCTAATGAGTTTGCAAGTAGAGATTATTGTTGTTATTAGTTGTTAATTACTGTGGAAAAATCCACCTTAATTTGTTGGTGGATTCTCACCAGACACCATATATATATATATATTTACCTCATTTATAATAAGTTAAAAGAGCAAGTAGGACCACTAAGGCCTTTTGGTAACACAAGTGGTTGACTACTAATTACTATGCACCATGATAAGTTTACACTCATTGACTATTTTTTTTTTTTTTGGGCCTTGGTGGATTTTCTGTTATTTTCTGCTCTAAGTCGGTTAATTAAAAAAAAAAAAATTAACTACAGACAAAACTTAATAGTTAAATAACAAAAATTTCATATTAATTTCATTTGGCGATGGATTATAAAAAAATTTAATTAGTTATGAAATATTTAGCGCTGGACTAATTGAGGATATCAATAAATTTCATAGCTAATTTTATATTTTCTAGTAATGTTTGTGGAATCCAAAAATGATCATTTCTAGGGTGATTTGTTATAGGTAATGTTAGAAAGAATGAAAATCAAATATCACAAAATACACACTTTATTCCTCATAAAGTAAATAATAAGTAACATCATATTGATAGTATAAATATTGTTGTACTAATAATATCCTCACAAAAATCAATCGTATAATGGAGCACACACCTCACTTTGGCATTTTATTGAGGATAATTGTATTTTTATCTATGACCTTGGATTTTGATCTGTATATCATATCTGATTAAGTATAGTTAATCTTTAGCTAACTAAAATGCGTATTTTTATCCTTTTCATATTGAAAATATGTGATATTTAATGTATTTTAAAAAGTTTATAATCCTCAATTATGAAATAATAACTATACACATTTATCATGATACTATGTTGATAATGGAATGATTTAACACTTAATAATTAGTTGAATAAGTCAGGTAATTTTATCCATCATTAATTCATATTACATTATTTAGTGCACAATCAAGTTGATTAGATCTCAAGTTGTGTTCCATGGCGTGCAAATTAAATTTTAACCTACCAAATATTGATTGCTTTTATTACACTTTTCATGCTTTATCCTCCTAATATGATGATATACATAAGAATTTATTAATTAAGAAAAACATCATTTTTTGACTTTCCAAAAAAAAAAAAAAGAATTGATGATATGAATATGATAGAGACCCCACTTGAACATTGAAGATTGGAGACTACAAAATAAAATGCATCATAGAGTTTTTTTATTTTAAAAAAAATAGATAAACTAGTGCTTGGTGATGTTATCAACACGCAAATGTTCAAGAGAAAAAAAAAGAAAAAGAAATTGAGGGTGGCTCAAGCATGACAAATTAAAAGACAATATAATAAAGGACGGATTTAGGGTTTAACTATATATATATATTCATTAAAATATATAAATATTTATTTTAATTTAGTACATTATTATACTTGAGGTTAATGCAGGAATCAACATCTTCAAATTTTGAATCTGTCTTTAAATATTATGAATCCTAATTTGAATTTCTATCGCATCTCATTTGAATATTTTTGTGGGTGGGGGTAGAAATTAGTTTGAATCCTTCATGCAATACAACAGGGAAAAAGAATTAATTATTATTAAAATAGAGGAAAGAAATAGGTAGGTAATATCTGCCACATTTAATAGCACTTTCTTATTATATAGTAATCAGCACTAAACATAACTCATGATATATTTTGGAGAATTTAAGAGAATGGAAGTTGCAAGGTATCTATATATTTTTAATAGATCACATTTTGAGTCAATGAGTAATATTTGGCCTAAAATTATATATTACAATTACAAACAATATGATGAAGTAGATGAGGTTGTTTTCGTATTTCGTCAATATGTCTCTGAAAAAAATCATTTATAACCAATAAAGGCAGCTCTAAAACCTTTTAATAAGGTATCGATTCCCCTTACATGTTAAGAGTAGGTCCACATTTGATAGCAAGTGATTCTCCCCAATTGTTTTTACATGCGTGATATTAAATTGAATTAATAGAGTTAGTAAATATTAATGCCAAATAGATTGATAAAAAAAAGGTAGATTGTCATTTTTTTGGTAAAAACTAAATGGAATCTTTGACCAAAATAAGCCATTATTAAAATCAATTCAAAAAATAGTACATTTTTAATTTTTTTTACGAAACTAGTATAAACGTGGTTCACAATAACGTTTTAGGCTTTATTTTATTCAAGGACAAAACGGTACAAAATGGCAAAAAGCTGACGGCAATAAAACGTGACTGTCAATAACGTTTTAGACTTCGTTACTGACAAACACGTTTTACAACTATACACGTTTTACAGCTATACATGAGTGACATTTCATATTTCGTTACTCTGAGTCACGTTTTATGGCTAAAACGTCACTCACAGTAACATTTATTGAGAATCTAATCACGGGCACTGCAAATTAGGAATCGAATCCTGCGAAAATCTTGCAAAGTGTAAGACGTAACTGGAAGTAACGTTTCACACTTAAAATGTTACTCAAAAGTACGTTTTATGTTTCGTTACTCTCAACCACGTTTTAGGTGTAAAACGGTACTCTACGTAACATTTCTTTAGAATCCAATCACGGGCCTGCAAATTAAGAATCAATCCTGGCAATGCAGAATCTTGCAGATTATAAAACGTTACTGCTAGTCACGTTTTAACTTTAAAACGTGACTAGCAAGTACGACACTCAGCTAAAGTTATACTTTTTCATTTTTCAAACTGACCACGTGATTTTTTATATAAACCTTGTTTAAACAAATAAATGTTCAACACATTTCAACATTCAGCCAAGTTTTTTCTTGTGTAGCCCATTATTGAAACAATTTTCACAAAAGTTCATAGGTATGTATAAAATAAGTCAAGTTAGTATATCATATTATGTTATTATTTTATCACAGTTTTATAAATATTTTTCTGGTTTATTGATTATAAAATGTCTTATTTTTATGTGTAGGAATCAAAATGGCAAATTTTGAGCATAATGTGATGGTTGCTTTGTATTGGGGTGGCGAAATAATTACTGAAATGAATGGATTTAGGTATAATGAATGTGCTAGAATGATTATTAGTATGTCTACTTCAACAAATTATGTTGAATTGGTTGGATTATTGCATGAGAAGATGGAAACAAATAGTGAAAATATTGAAATGAATATTATTGGAAAATATCCATGTTCAATTCAAGGTAGCAATGCAAGGTTTATTGAGTTTAAAATTGAGAATGATCAATCCTTGCAACAATTTTTTCTCATACCTCAAAAATTTGCGGATAAAATTGATATAAATGTTTTGGAGATGTATGTAATGACCAAATCAAGAAATCAAAATGATGTATTTCAAATTAGTGGTCATCATGGTTTTCACATGAATCTATTGGCTCAAAATTATGGATTTGCCACGATCAGTCAACCTCATTTTACAGAACCGATTATTCCACCATCATTCCAACAATTGTCTATGCATGACCATCGACCATTTGGTGAAGGCTCAAGTAGCCAAAGACATTTTGATAGTAATCACATGGAATATGAGGCCAGGTAAAGTAACAAGTTTATATTTTACTTAATTTTAGTGTAACAATTTGTGAACATAACTTGTTGAGTAGTTTATTATTTAATTAGTTTCACAACTTTGTTAGAATTTAACTAATATTTTTTTCACAGAGAAAATGAGACCGACATTGATTTACATAATGATGTAAATGCTTAAATTAGTGATGAAAGTTCGGAGGAAGATGAACCTTCAAAAGATGATGATGAAAGTGAACCTGATGAAGATATAGTTGATATTAGAGATTTTTCTCAAAATGATATTGGTATAAATCATTCTAATCGATGTGAACAGGATGTGCTTGAAATGCAAAATCATGATGTACCCTATTTCAGGACCTTGGAGAATGAGGAAGACATTTTCATGTCTACATGTGAATCTGAGATGGAACATTGTTCAGTTTGGTCTGAGGATGCCAAAAAAGAGTTGAAAAAAGGTATGTGTTTTAGTAGTAAAGAAAAACTAAAACGGGTTGTGGCGATTTGGAGTTTGAAAAAAAATAAAGAGTTCAAGGTGGTAACATCAAACAAGAGTCTATGGGTTGTGAGATGCAAGTTTTATACTTTATTGGGCTGCTTGTGATTTCTTCGAGGACGAAAGGTTGGAGATAATCTTTGGAAAATTGGAAAATATATTGAAAATCATAGATGTGAAACTGAAGGGCTTTCTAGAGGTCACGCCAACCTAAATACCAATTTGATTGCATCCTTGATTCTAAATCAAATTAAACATAATCCTAAAGTTTTGGTGGTAGATGTCATTTCGAAGGTTCACGAAAAATTTGGCCATCAAGTTACATACAGAAAGGCGTGGCTTGGACGTCAATGTGCATTTGAATTGGTGTATGGTAACTTTGAGAAATCATTTAGTGACTTACCCAATTTTTTTGCAGCTTTTCAACACTTTAATCATGGAACTATTGTGGAATGGAAACATGAAGAGTCTATGAGTTCATTGGAGGTAAAAACTTTTAAATTTGTATTTTGGGCTTTCAAGCCATGCATTGATGGATTCTAAACATGTCGCCCTGTTATTTCAGTAGATGGAACTCATATGTATGGAAAATATGACATAAAGTTATTGATTGATGTTGGAATTGATGGAAATGATAACATTCTTCCTCTAGCGTTTGCTATTGTAGACAAAGAATCGAAAGAGGCATGGAAGTGGTTTTTTAGAAATTTGAGTGCACATGTGATAAAGAATAGAGAGGGTATTTGTGTTATCTCTGATAGAGCAAAAGGAATCTTGACTAGTTTGCAGGAGTTGCGGCGATTTCAGGAGCCTCAAGTCTTCCATCGATTTTGCATAAGGCATCTTAAGAGTAATTTTCAATCTCGATGACGGAAAAGATAGGGAGTGTTGACAACAAATCTTTCAGAGTCGTTTAATGGAGTGTTGAAAAAGGCACGAGGCTTGCCTGTCACTGCTATGGTTAAACTTTCATTGGAGCAAACTATTGAACGATATACTCGTAGGTCTCAAATAGCGCAACAACTTCAAGAACAAAATGAGCTATGGACTGGGAGGTTTAAGATAAAGTGGGAGAAGAACTATGAAAGTTCAAAGAGGCACTTTGTTTTTGATTGGAATATACCCACAGGGGTATACGAGGTTAGATCTTTAGAAGTTGATGGTACCGGTGGTAATCCTCATTGTGTTTCATTAAATGAAAGAAAATGTGATTGTGGAAAATGGGCTAATTTGCATTTCCCGTGTTCGCATGTCATGAAGGTCATTGATAGAATGGGAGAGCTAGCTAGAAATTTTGTTAGCGAGCATTTCACAATAGATAATTATGTTGCAACATATTCTGGGTCATTCTCACCAGTTGGCCACGAGGCGTATTGGCCATCTCCTAGTTTTAGAATGAGAAGTAATGAATTCTATCGTCGTCCCAATCGATCAAGGACAACTAGAATTCCTAATGAGATGGATTGTGGTCCTGCCATTTATGAGCGAGCTTGTGGATTATGTAGGCAAATCGGACATGATAGGCGTCGATGTCCAGATCGTAATTAATTTAAGTGAGTAGTCGTTTATTAGTGCAATTGTATTAATTTTCAGTTGTGGATGGATGTCTAGTTGTGTTAATTCCCGAGCTACTGTGATGTAATTCCCTAAATAATATTCAATCTTTTATATCAATTAAGCAGGTAGTCATTTTTGTTATATTGCTGCCAAAGAGGTTAATTTTATACATCAGTGAACATCAAGCAATGATAACTACTAGTGTAATAAATTTTACAAAGTGTATTAACAGCACACAGTGCTTTAAAAGAAAGTATATTGGCACCTAAATTGAACAACACTCGGTGATCATGTTGAATTGAACAACACCAAAAAAAAAAATTGGCACGATCAAAATTCTATACAATACCAATGAGTCTTCTATTAAACTTATAAACAAAATTTTATACATAAGGGAAGTTATAAACAAACTTATAAACAAATTTCATGAAAGAAGACAAATAGTTTATGAATTGCAGCAAATTTATCATTTTATAGCTAATGAACTGAAGCTATACAGAAGGGAAGTTCTCTCTATGGTCATGCTCCAAGCTGTCTTCTTTTCTTCCTCACAAAAACTCTACAATAGAAATTTTGAATTGTTAACAATTGAAGCTAATGATAGGAAAACAAATTTGCGAGATGATGGTAAAACCTTACTCGAAAGTCTTCGCCTCATGATTTATCCTTTGTTTTTCTTCTTTGTTACTACAGAGGCTTTATTACCTTTTGTTTTTTTCTTTTGACCGAGCCCGTTAAGATGGTGACTCCCTGGCAATTAAAAGAAAATTCAATTATTTAATTAAAAAATGAGCATTTATGTCAAAGATATAACGTAAAGATTTAAAAGTACCTGTCCCACAAAGCTTAGGAAAAATTATACGCTTCTTCTTCACCGAAGGTTCACCACCTTGGATTGTATCCTCCGTCTCATCATCATTCAGTTCATTGTTGGAATTATTCAACTCATAACTGTCACGCCCCGAGCTACCCCCGAGACGCGGACACGGGACCTAGGACCACAAGTGATCCCAAGCTAACCCTGTTGGCATGATCATGAACATTCTAAAGAAAATAAACTGATGCAGAAGCTAAATCATAAATAACTCTGAAAAGATGGGGAATACCCATATACTGTAACTGAATATATGAAATCTGAGAGTTTAATACAAAAGAAATATCAAACTCAAAACACTAAGCTGAATCTAACTATGTCTGAAATAAGCCTCTAAACTGACTAGAAATGTTGGGACATGCCCCAACTAGATTTAGCAAAACTGAAACTAAAGACTAAAAATACTGAAAAGAAACTCATGACTATTGTCCTCGGAGAATGAGGACTCACCACTGAATCTGCTGAACTGGAGATCGAGAATCGATCTAAGCGGGATCTGGATGCTGAGAACCTGAACCTACATCACGAGAAGATGTAGCGCACGTATGCGTCAGTACTTGAAAGGTACTGAGCATGCAGGATGGAGTAAAGCTGAAAGAACATATAACTGAACAAAGCAATAAAGCAATGAAATAATCTGAACATGATATAGATACTGAAAATACTGATTACTGAGCTAGCTGATGCAATGACCAAATTTATAACATGTTGAGACTGAATACTAACTGTACTGAAATATGGTCAATGCAATAGAGTCTGACTGAACTGTGGGAGCTACTAATAACCGACATAAAACCACATGAGCTAAATGTGGAGTCCGATGTATACGCCCCATCGAGAGGACCCAATATACCCTGCCAGAGGTATAAAGGCATGCTGGCGTGATCACTAAACTGATGTTGCCCACATAGGGGACTTACACCTACGTGGCTCGTAGTTCTGGGACTATATGGGTACGCTGATACCCTAGTCCAACTCGGTATTATGCTACTCCCAATGAATTAAGTAGTTAACTAGTTATGACTGAATTTCTGTAAATACTGGATAGCTCGAACTGAACATGCAAACTGAGAATGCAACAATTAATCTGATAATTATGCATTCATAAACTGAGGCATGTAAAACTGAATAGCTGAAATATCTGACCTAGCATGTGTAATTCAAGAACTAAAGAAATACATAGCTAGGGTTCTGAAATTCATGCGATAAACTGAGCAATAACATGATAATCTGATTTGGAACATTTAAATAACTAATTCATGATGATCTGCTATAATTCTAGAAACCCTAGGTCTGTTCATAATTATGGAATCAAGAATCTGACTGAATTCTAGGGACCTAATGGGCGAAAGGAACCCACTAGTGAAATCCCACATACCTGGTGACGAATTCCACGGAGAAATCTTTCGATTTCGGGGATGGAACTGATGGAACCTTGCTGCGTTCTTGAACTAGGGTTCTTGGCCTTTTTCTCCCTTCTTGCTTCTAATTTTCTAAGTTTTGATTAATGAATTTGACTTAGGTAAGTTCTAGTTATGTTTCTAGGTTTAAACTAATTAAAACGTCATGATTTAGGGTCTAAACGACGTATCTTAGGGGTTAAACGAAATAGGAAAAGACCAAAAAACCCCTAAATTAACTGCTGTCGGAGTGACTGACGGAATGGACCTACGGTCCGTCAATCAATCGACGGTTCGTCGATTGGGTCCGTAGATCGAGTCTGCCCGACATGGCTTCACTAAAACGGGCATAACTTTTTACTCGGAGGTTGGAATTTAGCAAACTCGGTGGAGTTGGAAAGATAATTCAATTATCTATCTAACCATAGGTCATGGGACACATAATTCATTTTGTGCTAAAAGGTATGACCATCTGAAGTTGACCCATCAGAATTTTCAGCTAACTGGCTACTATCCTTCGATCTACGGTCAGACCTATGGACCGTGGATCGAATGACGGTCCGTGCTGGTCAACCGTAGTTCATGTTAGAGGCTGGGTAAAGGAGGTCTTGATCCACGGACATAGACCACGGACCGTGGGTCTGTCCGTGAATCGAGACTTAACCAATTTTCTGAGCTGGCTGGGAAGGGGTTGCAGTGGCGAACCACGGACCACCAGCACGGGCCGTGGTTTGACCTACGGTCCGTGGATGGTGACCGTAAGTTGCACCTGCAACTTCTCAAAATCTGCATTTTTGTCTATTTTGAATACGGGGTGTTACATTATCTCCTCCTTGGGACCATTCGTCCTCGAATGAAGACTAAACTTGCTGAAATAGAGGGAGAGGGCTGCAATCCCTACCACTAAACACTGAGAACTGAATTTCTAACTGAACTGAGTTCCAAGAACATGCAAATACGCTGAAAATGCAAGTACAAACTGAAGGAACATGATTCTAAGACTGAATTTTCGCATGAATGACTGAAAAACTGATGAGGAACTATTACCTCAAGTTGGAATGGAATCGGAAGGAAAGAGGTGAGGATACTTGGACTTCATGGCTGCTTCTGCTTCCCAAGTAGCTCCCTCTACTGACTGACTCCTCCACAAAACCTTGACTGAAGCGACTTCTTTATTTCTCAACCTTCTAACCTGACGATCGAGAATCTCAACTGGTACATCCTCATAAGAAAGACTATCTTTCACGGCCACACTCTCTAATGGCACTATGGATGCTGGATCACCCACACACTTCTTCAAAAGAGAGATGTGAAAGACTGGATGCACTGCTGCTAAGTCTGCTGGCAACTCTAACTCATAAGCCACTTTACCAATCCTTTTCAGGATCCGGTAAGGGCCTACATATTTGGGATTGAGCTTTCCTTTCTTGCCAAATCTCATCACCCCTTTCATAGGTGACACTTTCAAGAAAACCCAATCATCAACTTGGAACTCTAGTTCCCTTTTTCTCACTTCTGCATAAGACTTCTGGCGACTCTGAGCAGTCTTAAGTCTATCTCTAATGAGTTGCACTTTCTCCATAGCATCAAGGACCGAATCTAGTCCTATCAAGGCTGCTTCACCTACTTCAAACCAACCAACTGGAGATCTACATCTACGCCCATATAATGCCTCATAAGGGGCCATCTGAATGCTGGAATGGTAACTATTGTTGTAGGCGAACTCAAAGATGAAGGTGATCATCCCAACTACCCTTGAAGTCGATCACACAAGCTCTCAACATGTCCTCTAAGGTCTGAATGGTACGCTCTGCCTGACCATCCGTCTGCGGATGAAATGCTGTGCTAAGATTAACCTGAGTACCAAGACCTTTCTGAAATGACTTCCAGAAATGAGATGTAAACTGAGGACCTCTATCTGAGATGATAGACAAAGGAACTCCATGCAACCTCACAATCTCATTAATGTAAAGCTTGGCGTAATCCTCCGCTGAATCTGTAGTCTTGACAGCCAAAAAGCGAGAAGACTTAGTAACCCTATCAACAATCACCCAAATGGAGTCATGTTGTCTGCGAGTACGAGGTAAACCTGTGATGAAGTCCATGTTGATCACTTCCCACTTCCAAGTAGGAATGTCAATCTCTTGAGTTATACCTCCTGGTTTCTGATGTTCTACCTTGACTTGCTGGCAATTGGGGCACTTAGCCACAAAATCTGCTATATCTCTTTTCATACCATTCCACCAATAGACTTCCCGCAGATCGCAGTACATCTTAGTGGCGCCTGGATGAATAGAATATCTGGAATTATGGGATTCTGCAAGAATATGCTGTCTCAATTCACCCACATCAGGAATACACAATCTACCTTGATAGCGAAGTACACCATCTCCCCCTTGGGAGAAAACCTCCACTCTCTGATTGTGGACTGCACCTTTAAGTTCAAGCAAGATTGGATCACTATCTTGCTTTTCCTTAACCTCTACTACTAAAGAAGATTCTGCCCCATTCTGAACTGTTACACCACCATCTGATATGCTCATAAGACGAACTCTTAGGCGAGCAAGTCTGTGAACATCCTTTGCTAGCTCTTTTCTTTCTTCCTCAAGATGTGCTACACTACCCATAGATAGTCTGCTAAGGGCATCTGCTACTACATTTGCCTTACCAGGATGGTAATGCACACTCATATCATAGTCTTTGAGGAACTCTAGCCATCTACTCTGGCGAAGATTCAACTCTTTCTGGGTGAATACATACTGGAGGCTCTAATGGTCTGTGAACACATCTACATGAACACCATACAAGTAATGTCTCCAAATCTTAAGTGCAAACACTACTGCTGCTAGCTCGAGGTCATGAGTTGGATAATTCTTCTCATGTACCTTAAGTTGTCTAGAAGCATAAGCTATAACCTTACCTCGCTGCATCAACACACAACCTAGGCCGACTCTGGATGCATCACAATAGATCACATAACCATCTGAACCCTCTGGTAGAGTCAAGACAGGAGTTGTAGTCAACCTAGTTTTCAGTTCTGCGAAGCTTTTCTCACAATCATCTGACCACTGAAACTTAACCTTTTTCTGAGTTAACTTAGTCAATGGAGAGGCTATGGATGAAAATCCTTCCACAAACCTTCTGTAATAACCTGCTAGACCCAAGAAACTTCTGATATCTGTAGCAGAAGTAGGTCTGGGCCATTGTTTCACTGCTTCTATCTTCTGGGAATCTACTCGAATTCCTTCACTAGACACAATATGCCCAAGGAAAGCAACTGATTGTAACCAAAACTCACACTTACTAAATTTTGCAAATAACTGGCGATCTTTAAGAGTTTGCAGAACAACTCTCAAATGACTCGCATGTTCTTCCTCATTCCTAGAGTAAATGAGGATATCATCAATAAAGACGATAACGAACAAATCCAAGTACTGCTTGAACACTCTGTTCATCAAATCCATGAAAGCTGCAGGAGCATTGGTTAGTCCAAATGACATAACTACAAATTCATAATGACCATACCGAGTTCTGAAGGCTGTCTTCGGAATGTCACTATCTCTGACCCTAAGCTGATGATAACCTGATCTGAGGTCTATCTTTGAGAAATGACTAGCACTCTGAAGTTGGTCAAACAAGTCATCAATCCTGGGGATAGGATACTTATTCTTGATTGTGACCTTGTTCAACTGCCTATAGTCAATGCACATTCTGAGAGAACCATCTTTCTTCTTCACGAACAACACTGGTGCACCCCATGGCGAAATACTGGGTTGATGAAGCCCTTATCTAGAAGGTCTTTCAACTGTCTTTCAATTCCTTAAGCTCTGCTGGAGCCATTCTGTAAGGAGGGATAGAGATAGGTTGGGTATCTGGAAGGAGATCAATTCCAAAGTCTATTTCCCTTTCGGGAGGAACTCCAGGAAGATCTTTGGGAACACTTCTGGCAAACTCACTGACTACAGGAACTGACTCAAGAGTTGGGGTTTCGAACTAGAATCATTAACCCGAACTAGATGATAGAGATAACCCTTAGAGATCATCTTTCTGGCCTTAAGGTAAGAAATGAATCGACCCATAGGCGCTAAGCTACTACCCTTCCATTCTAGAATTGGTTCGTTTGGAAACTGAAAACGAACAATCCTAGTTCTACAATCAACTGAGGCATAACATGAATGTAACAATCCATACCTAGAATGACATCGAAGTCTACCATTTCTAACTCTACAAGATCTGCTGAGGTGACTTTCTGAGAGACTGTGACAGGGCAATTTCTGTATACCCGTCTAGTTATAACTGGGTCACCGACTGGAGTAGAGACTGAGAAGGGTTCTAAAAGAGTTTCTGGACTAACACTGAATTGGACTGCTATGTAAGGAGTTACAAAAGACAAAGTAGCCCCTGGATCTAACAATGCATAAACATCAAGATCAAAGACTCGTAACGTACCAGTGACTACATCAGGAGAATCTTCCTGATCTTGACGAGCCTGAAGAGCATAAAGCCTGTTTTGGCGCTGTCCGCCATCAGTACCAGAAGAGTTACCCTGCTGAGTCGGGCGACCTGCTGGTGCTGCTGAAGTTGTAGACTGAGCTCTACCGTTATTTCCTCCTTGACCTTGTCTTGAAGGACAATCCTTCAATCTATGACCAGACTGGCCACACCCAAAGCATCCTTCCTTACCTGCAAGGCACTCGCTCGGATGGTTCCTACTACATTTCGGGCAAGTTGGGTAGGTTTTGGTGCCTGAAACACTACCTTGAGACTTAGAGCCTGACGCCCTACCTTTTGATCATTACGGAACCTGGGGGTGGAACACTAGCTGATGAAGGGGCTGGAGTCGAAGACTTCTGCTGAAAATGCGAGCGGTTTCCACCACCCGATTTCTGGTGGGAATACTCGTAGTTACCTGTTCTTGCTTTCTTAGTCTCCTTAGCATGTTCCCTAAGCTTATTACCCTCAACCTGCTGAGCATGAGTCATGAGCCTAGAGATGTTCATGTCTCCCAACAACATAGCATTCCTGCACTCTGTTTTCACTAAGTCTGACATTCCATAGAGAAACTTATTCATTTGAGCCCTGGAATCAGCAACCATGTGAGGAGCATACCTGGAGAGTTGGTTAAACTTGAGCCCATACTCTTGGACAGTCATGTTACCCTGCCTTAAGTTCATAAATTCCTGGGCCCTTGCTTCTCTCAACTCTATGGGGAAAAACCTGTCTAGAAAGGTTTCGCTGAAACAATCCCAAGTAATAGGAGCGACATCTGTACCCCTGTTCTCCTTCCACTGAGTATACCAGATATGAGCTACATCCTTAAGTTGGTAAGATGCTAACTCAACCCGATCATTCCCAGTGACATGCATTACCTCAAAGATCTTCTTGATCTCATCCAAGAAATTCTGGGGATCTTCACCAGTCTGCGATCCTAAGAACTCTGGAGGATTCATCCTAACAAAGTCACGGACCCTTGCTGCTGCTGATCCACCATTTGCATTCACAGGAGCTTGAACCCGCTGATTGTTCTGGTTAGCGACACTCTGAGCCAACATCTGAATGGCATTCCTGAATTCAGCATTGAGACTTCTGATCTGGAACTGGAGGAGCTGCGTTTGCGTTCCTGGCATTCGCATTCCTAGCATAAGCTCTACGAGGAGGCATGATCACTGAAACGTAGAACGTCGAGTTAGAATGGAATTAGATCATACCTTACGCACGATAAGAGTAACAAGAAAATGAAGATTTTTCCTAAAGACACTTTGTAGCCTCCCTCTCATTAGATGTGGTGCGCACTACACACCCATGAAAATGACTCTACCTAGTGCGGCTTTTCAGACATCCTAGGACACTTAAACCTAATGCTCTGATACCAAGTTTGTCACGCCCCGAGCTACCCCCGAGACGCGGACACGGGACCTAGGACCACAAGTGATCCCAAGCTAACCCTGTTGGCATGATCATGAACATTCTAAAGAAAATAAACTGATGCGGAAGCTAAATCATAAATAACTCTGAAAAGATGGGGAATACCCATATACTGTAACTGAATATATGAAATCTGAGAGTTTAATACAAAAGAAATATCAAACTCAAAACACTAAGCTGAATCTAACTATGTCTGAAATAAGCCTCTAAACTGACTAGAAATGTTGGGACATGCCCCAACTAGATTTAGCAAAACTGAAACTAAAGACTAAAATACTGAAAAGAAACTCATGACTATTGTCCTCGGAGAATGAGGACTCACCACTGAATCTGCTGAACTGGAGATCGGGAATCGATCTAAGCGGGATCTGGATGCTGAGAACCTGAACCTACATCACGAGAAGATGTAGCGCACGTATGCGTCAGTACTTGAAAGGTACTGAGCATGCATGATGGAGTAAAGCTGAAAGAACATATAACTGAACAAAGCAATAAAGCAATGAAATAATCTGAACATGATATAGATACTGAAAATACTGATTACTGAGCTAGCTGATGCAATGACCAAATTTATAACATGCTGAGACTGAATACTAACTGTACTGAAATATGGTCAATGCAATAGATTCTGACTGAACTGTGGGAGCTACTAATAACCGACATAAAACCACATGAGCTAAATGTGGAGTCCGATATATACGCCCCATCGAGAGGACCCAATATACCCTGCCAGAGGTATAAAGGCATGCTGGCGTGATCACTAAACTGATGTTGCCCACAGAGGGGACTTACACCTACGTGGCTCGTAGTTCTGGGACTATATGGGTACGCTGATACCCTAGTCCAACTCGGTATTATGCTACTCCCAATGAATTAAGTAGTTAACTAGTTATGACTGAATTTCTGTAAATACTGGATAGCTCGAACTGAACATGCAAACTGAGAATGCAACAATTAATCTGATAATTATGCATTCATAAACTGAGGCATGTAAAACTGAATAGCTGAAATATCTGACCTAGCATGTGTAATTCAAGAACTAAAGAAATACATAGCTAGGGTTCTGAAATTCATGCGATAAACTGAGCAATAACATGATAATCTGATTTGGAACATTTAAATAACTAATTCATGATGATCTGCTATAATTCTAGAAACCCTAGGTCTGTTCATAATCATGGAATCAAGAATCTGACTGAATTCTAGGGACCTAATGGGCGAAAGGAACCCACTAGTGAAATCCCACATACCTGGTGACGAATTCCACGGAGAAATCTTTCGATTTCGGGGATGGAACTGATGGAACCTTGCTGCGTTCTTGAACTAGGGTTCTTGGCCTTTTTCTCCCTTCTTGCTTCTAATTTTCTAAGTTTTGATTAATGAATTTGACTTAGGTAAGTTCTAGTTATGTTTCTAGGTTTAAACTAATTAAAACGTCATGATTTAGGGTCTAAACGACGTATCTTAGGGGTTAAACGAAATAGGAAAAGACCAAAAAACCCCTAAATTAACTGCTGTCGGAGTGACTGACGGAATGGACCTACGGTCCGTCAATCAATCGACGGTCCGTCGATTGGGTCCGTAGATCGAGTCTGCCCGACAGGGCTTCACTAAAACGGGCATAACTTTTTACTCGAAGGTTGGAATTTAGCAAACTCGGTGGAGTTGGAAAGATAATTCAATTATCTATCTAACCATAGGTCATGGGACACATAATTCATTTTGTGCTAAAAGGTATGACCATCTGAAGTTGACCCATCAGAATTTTCAGCTAACTGGCTACTATCCTTCGATCTACGGTCAGACCTACGGACCGTGGATCGAATGACGGTCCGTGCTGGTCAACCGTAGTTCATGTCAGAGGCTGGGTAAAGGAGGTCTTGATCCACGGACACAGACCACGGACCGTGGTCTGATCTACGGACCGTGGGTCTGTCCGTGAGTCGAGACTTAACCAATTTTCTGAGCTGGCTGGGGAGGGGTTGCAGTGGAGAACCACGGACCACCAGCATGGGCCGTGGTCTGACCTACGGTCCGTGGATGGTGACCGTAAGTTGCACCTGCAACTTCTCAAAATCTGCATTTTTGTCTATTTTGAATACGGGGTGTTACAATTACCTTATACAGGCGATGAAGTAAAGTTTGGAGCATTCTCAAAATGTTGAGGTCGATAACTACCAAAGACATTCTCATGTGAAGAAATACTTGGATCTCTTGATATTTGTGGAGTTTGTGGTGTCATGTATGGAACAATCTCAGTATTTGTTGGTTCATATTCCGGTGCTGCTTGGACATCTTATGTGGCTTGATCCTCATCACCCATTTCAATAAGCGCTCGACCTCTTTCAACAGCACGTACCCTTCTACCCGCAACACCACATTTTCCTCGCCTACGAATAGGGGGATGCAAATGATCAGACTGTACCTCGTCTCTTCTATAATTGGCTTGTACATTAATCCTATCTGCCTCTTGAACATACGTTAAGCAGTTAGATCCTTCATCCCGCACCATTGCACGAAATATGTAAAATTCCTCCATTGATGGGTTATCACCGAGTGATATTGCTTTATTAACCATCAAATAAATATGACGCGCCTGTGCAAAATAAATTAATTATATGAGAAGAATAATTCTTATTAATCCATTATGAACAGAATGACATTCCATGTCCAATGAATAAAAAAGATCTAACTTTGATTAAGCACATTGTTTAAAGAATGACATGCCAGCACTTAAATGCAACCAAACTGTATCATTTTCAACTTAGATTCAGCATAGCAGGGGAATGAAAATGAAATAAAATTGTTGCAGTCAAAATCTTTCACTATAAAATTATTGCAATCAGACATCCTAATTTTCTATAGTCATTTAGAGTCACTAGATAATTAAGAAAAAATGCATCATTTGTGACATAGAATGGAAATAAAAGTCAATTCTTATCATCTTCCTCTTCTCCTCAATATTTTCAGTCACTTAGAGGTGTTCTTGTATAATAGAATTTTGCCTTAACCAATCACATTACATAATTCGAACTAAAATAATATAGTTCAATTAAACTAAACAAACTCACATTAATCTATCAGCTCCATGAACCAATCACATTACATAACAATGATTAGAGAAGGGCGATGACGCATCTGGGATTTCCAGAACTCATTAATAAGCTTTAAAAGAAAAACCAAGTATTGAACTTACCATTGTTTCATATGCAGTCGCATTAGGCACATAACCTTGTAGTTGTTGAGGACGCGAAGTAGGATTACCAATGACAAAACGAGTAATACGTCTGAACCAAATAAGGTAGGGATCATCATACCTAAGTGATCCATGAATGATTGGTGCATTACAAACATATTGGTCAATATGGTTCCAAAAAGGTAACCATTGTGCATGCTCCAACTCCCAATTAGTGTTTGGCCTTCCTCGACGATCGTGGTGAAAATGAGTAGCATCAAATGGAAATGGAGATGCTATCTCCTGAACTAATCCAAATTGCCTCATAACTCGATCAGGCAAATGAACCTCCACGACATCCCAACAAAAAATTGGAACTCTAGCACGCCATATATCTCTTCCAACGCGGCAATAGTCGGGAAGACTCTCAATCAAGTCAACAGAATATGGTTCCCAAATAAACTACATGAGACAAAAAGAGTTCACAATTATAATATACATGAAAGTTAAGGGAAAACTAATACAACATCCTACCTGATCTTCGGTCATTGAATCAAGCGCATCCCTAAAAACTCTTAGCACATGCTTGGTAGTGTTGGTCCAACTAAAATGTGCAAACCATCTAGCAGCATGTAGACCCCTAGGTAAACCAACAGGAAAAATATTTCTCGTGTCCCTTTGTGCTACTATCTGAGGCCTGAGGACAGTAACTCTCTCCCATACCCAAATCTAACATAATATATATCGAGAGATATTTATAAACTAGAAGAAATTTCAATAAATAATTAGTATCATTATTAGGTATACCTGAAGTAGTGGTAGGAATCCAGCAATCTCATTCTGGGTACTTTGGGAGGCTTTACAAAGAAAGCGATATAAGAATGCTAAGGTTGCGCTACCCCAACTGTAAGACCCTACTGCAGTGATGTCTTCGAGCATAGGCAAGTACATAAGCTTTAAAAGACCGCCAGATGTGTCTGCCAACATTAAACCAGCAATCATCCAAAACATATAACACCTAGCCTTCTCGTTGACCATATCTTGTATTGTCAAATCAGACAGTTATGGTTGAAGTCGCAAGTGTGCATTAAGCGCGGAGACCTTAAGACTACTATGTTTAAAGTCGTGAGTATGTGGAGTAAAACCTAATAGTCTTTGACAAATATTTTGCCAATCCGCTATGGTCCTCTGTGGTTCATATCCAAGTACTGGATTACCTTTCATGGGTAAGCCATACAATATCTCCACGTCCTGTAAGGTGATTGTGGCCTCACCTGTCTTAAAGTGGAAGGTATGAGTCTCAGGACGCCATCTCTCAACTAGTGAAGTGATTAAACTACGATCTACAACAGGCCGGTGAGATCTATAAACACCGTACAATCCGGATAATCTAATTACATCTAAGACTCGTGGATGGATGGGATGTTCATTTACGAGGTCCCAAAACTTTCCATCACACTTCCTTGTGTTCAAAATCATATTATCATTTCCTATCCATATATCTCGTGACCTATGAGTGAGCTGTTCGGTTAATACAGACGGATCAAGTGGACCGGGATCCAGTTGGTATGTATTATTACTAGCCATAAAAGAAATACCTACACACAAATGAATGTTTTTAAAATAATGACCAAAACCTTGCACAAATACTTCACCAGCAACATATACATAAAACGTTAGCTTCATTCACAAAAAAGAAAAAAATATACATCAAATTTTAGATCAAATGTATTAGTGTGTGACAAAATTACCTCAATCACAAAAAGATACTTCTCTTTCAAAGCTATTTGACCGATTTTTGCCAGTAAAATTGCCAACCTCCTTCAAAATTTTGAAAGTTTCACCCCTATATAAATCTCTTGTAGTGTGTCAAATCTTCAACAGTTGAACAAAAGGATTTCAAATCCAGTGTAGTTAGTGCGTCAATTTTGTAAGCGGCTGGATTTTTTGCAGGTGGGTTAGGAATTAAGTGGTGAGAGGTGAGGGTTTTTTCGCAATAGTCGCTGGAGTGAATGAGGTTTTGTTCAGTTGATGGGTTTTGTTCAATTGATAAGAATGAATGGGCTGTAGTACACACGGGCTATAATCGTTATTCAGGATAACGTTTTATGTTTAAAACGTTATCTCCAATAACGTGTTATTATTAAACGGCGTTATCCGTCCGTCCTTTTTCCCATTAATTTTATTTAATAAAATAAAGCCTAAAACGTTACTGTGAACCACGTTTATACTAGTTTCGTAAAAATTTAAAAAAATATACTATTTTGGTGAATTGATTTTAATAATGGCTTATTTTGGTCAAAAATTCAACTAAATGATTATCTTTTACTGATACTTGTTTACAAATTACACTTTTTTTCAAATTTGATAAAGTTTTCACTAATTATTTACATTATAACACCAGAAATTATTTTAATGAAAATATTTTGGTTTATGGTTTCATGATTCATAGTCATTCATCAAACTTTCAAATGTATATGATAAAAGAACATTAACTAATGAAGCTAGGTTCTTATCAATTTACTATAACATTTTAGCCTTTTAGGTTCTTGTTAATATAAATTAAGCTAAATTGTGGAAGCTTATTATATCAAGTTAGACTATCTATATCAAATTTTTTTGGATGCGGTTTTTCTCCAAATCTTACGTAAATACAGAATACTTTATGCATCGAACTATTCGTCAATCACAAGCTAAGCTGAAGGGCTTCACATAATAAAAAATATCTCTATGTAATCAATAAATATCCAACTATTATAGTGATTATGTTAGGTATATATGATATGGTTTGCACTTTTCACTTTTATATCAAGTTTTTTTGTTTTGTTGTTGTGGCTTCTTTTAGTTGGTTGCATTTTGATTTATCATCCACACACAAATTGCAGCAATTAGCAATTGGATAAAGACATATACCATAAAAGTACAATAATCTAAATATTAATTTCGAGATATTTAGCATTGTGATTTTTTAATTTTGGATTATGCAATATGACATTTCACAATTTTAATAGAGATCCTACCTCATGAGATATTTTCTTCCCAATATATATATATATATATATATATAAACCTGTCCAATTCAATATTAATAAAATAATAATTAACTTTTGCATGACGTACCGTTATTTTTATCCTGATTAAATCTAACGAATTTTAAGGATATTAGGGAATGGTCTACACTATAAATTATACGGTATATAATTAATTAGAAGCTTGAAGAAGCAATCCAACTTTTTTTATGCAATGAGGAACTTACTTATTACTATTGAAATTCATTTCATCATTCATGTTGTCATTTTTTTTTGTGAAGCAAGCAAAATGCATACCTTTTCTATAGTAAGACTTTATTATATAATAATAAGACTATAAATATTGAATGTTATAGACGAATTCAAAATTTGAATTAATGTAATCAGTGGGCAAAAAGTATTAATATATGTGTTAGCGTATACGTTATCTCCTCAAAGTCTCAAACTCGTGAAATTATACTGATATATATATATATATATATATATATATATATATATATACACTGCACGTGTATACATAATTCAAAGTATAGAAATAGAATTGTGCTTGTTGCACTCATACTATTATACAATTATATGTATCTTTGAGCCAATTAAAGGCTAATTTGCTTATTTTGTGGATACCATTTTCCAAAACGCATTCACATTGCTCTTTGGTTTTCTTGTTGACGAGCTTAACTGATTCTTGAATTAGTTTTGGATATTGACAAATAATTAGGGTACAATTTAAATATGTCATCAAATTTTGAGAAAGTGTTCATCTACATTATCCATTAAAAGTTTGGCTCATCTATATGCCATTTTCATACGAGAAAACATTTATCATGTCATTATGTTAACTGAAAATTTTGATGTATCGGTGCGTGAGGAGTATTAATATATGTGTTTGCATACACATTATCCTCATCATACCCTACTCGTGGAATTGTTCTGTATATTATATATGCACGTGTACTATATATAACGTTTTTTACTATATATATGTATACTATTATATATTCTTTGAGCCAAAGGCACGTAACATGCTAATTTGCTTACTTTGTTGATACCATTTTTCAAAATACATTCACATCGTTAAATTAATTTATGAAAATACTCCTTCAAATTCAACTAAATCTATCACTTTTGATTTTATTAACTCAATTCACCTCATTCGAGCGTGGTCAGTTAACGAGGTTATTTGCACTTTTTCCTCTATTTTGTATTGGTCTTTAATTTTATGCATTTTCGCATGTCATAAATTTATATTTTTACATCATAATATTTCATTATTTATGTCCCGTGCCCTTAAAGAACGTTTGCTTTGCTAGCTAGGCATAAATTTGATTTCGAAGGACAAAAATTAAAAATCAGCCAATTTAAAAAGCAAAAATTTGAATACCGACTCTTTCAAAAAGGCAAATCATAATCTATTGATTTATTAACTTAGCCAATTTTAACCCGTCCAAATTCGTTTATGTAAATTTCTTTTGCCCTTGATATTTTTCAATTTATGGTTCTTAAAAGTTGTTGTTGGCATTTTTCAATTAACGTCTTGATTATATTGCTTGCAAGCCATTCTATATTCTAACCAAATCTTGTTATTATATTAATATACCTTTATTCATTAAAGAAGCCAAAATGAACAAGGTAAAAGAAGAGTATAAGTATACAACCGTTTCAATAACGGAAAAAATTTGTTAGAAGCATCATTATCTTCATGAACGGACTCCGCAATACGTGATTCTAAATTTAGTTAACCCTAATATGAACTGAATATCGGATAATAAACAAAAATTTAGCTTCGATTGATTATTTATTTTTTCACGAAAGTAATCCTACCCACCATCAAATAAGACATGACAAAAAAAAAAAGAATTTATAAGATTCTCTCTTATTTTCATTGACGTAAGGCAAGTCACATCAGAAGACTGATAAGCTTTTAGGTTGATGGCAACTCTTGAAAAGAAATAAATATGATATTTTAGATAAATTTCATATCGAAATGAGAAATTAAAGTGTAGTAAATTTCTTTTATTAAGTATAACACAAATCAATATACATAGAATATCACAGTATCAAAAAAAAAATATATACATATTATAGGCTAAAAATTTTGAGAATTTTTTATGAATTTTGCTATCAAGATCATGATACTGATCTCAAAATGGAAATCAACCAACTATTACAATAAAATACTATTTTTATCAGACAAATATTCTTTTTTCATTTACAAAATGAAATGTCACCATCTCCTTTTTGTAACCCCACATTCGAAAAGAAGATTATATTTTTAATTATTTTCCTTTGCTTTTTACCCGTTGAGATGAGAAATATCATCTTCTAGTATTTTTCCTCGTGGTGGAGTTTGATATCGTATTAAAATTTGATTAAATTTAAATTTATATATTATAAAATTTAAATTTATATATTATAACATTTAAATTTATATATTATAAAATTTAATTTTTAAAAAGTGTTTTTAATAAGATTTTTTTTCACCGTCTCAATTTGAATAAAAAGTTTCTAATTTAAATGAAGAAATTTCTGTCATTCCACCGCAATTCTTAATTTTAGTAATTTATGAAATTTTCCCATTTGGAGACTGAGTGGACCATGGAGTCTTTTTTTTTTTAGACTAGTTGTTCATTTGTTGGGCGGTCACCGCCAATAAGACTTGTAATAATTATGAATTCGATATATTGACGAGGTAAAAAATAATTATAAGTAATTATATTTAATAACAATAATATGTAATTTAGAATAAATAGTTGAAAATGTTATTTTACGTTAAATTACATAGGGTAGAATTAGCTAGGTATGTGAGGAAATTCTTCTGAATCCTTTCATCGTAATGTATATCGTAAATATAAGATGTTAAATCATCAAGAATTTCATATATTTCTATGAATTTAATTTTCTTTATTTAAACTGAGGCTTTCTATAAGTTATTAACATTGAAAACGTAATTATGCAAGTGAAAGTGTATTTTTTTTAAAAAAAAAAATTCACTTTTAGGTGAAATAATTATATATACTTTAATAATTTTATAAATGTTCAGAGTTTATATATATATATTTTTTCTATATATGCACTAATAACAGTTGAGTCCTATTAATCTTTTATTCACATTGACCAACTAAAATTAACTTATATTATGGTAACAAGATATGCTGAGTAGTGGTCAAGGAAAAGTGAAATCCACTAATTTTTATATATTTAAAATTTAATACATTTATTATAAAAAGTAATTTTAATTCATGTATCTACTGAGTATTACTTTCTTAATATGCTATACAATTTTTTGACAAATATTATTTAATTGACCACCTTTTCGTTAATGTAGCTAAGATATTGATAATTATGGTGCATTCAAAGGCGGAATTAGTAATCTGCATACATGTTTGTCAGAATCTAATAGATTTTGTTCAAACATATATTTGTAAATTCATTAAATATATATAAATATTATATTTTAAATTGATTATTATCACTTAAAATTATTATTATAAAATTCATAACCTATAAAATTGAATCATCTCTCAGTGGGGAACATGATTTTTTTTTGTTGGCTTGAGGTTCCCATAAATGACTTTCAGTTTTTCTAGTTTTATTATCAGAATATATAACTTATTCCATTCACATCTTCATATTATTCATTATTCATACTTACCAGATCTGGAAATATGGATCATAAGGACAGTTGTGCTATCTCAATTTTTATTTTACTGTATTAAATTATTAAAATTATTTTTTAAAATTAAAAAAAAAGTCATTCTATTTTACTCGAATAATATTCAACTTCAGTTCTCTTGTTTCAATTTGTGTGGTTTGATCGAATATAAAGGGCGAACTAATAATTAATATTCAATATGAATTCAGACATATAATTTTCAATTGTTAATAAAATTTACATATTTAAAATTATATATAAAGTACTATATGAATCGCAATAGTTAATTATTCAAAATATTTTAAAATATCATAATTAAAAAAAAAGTTAACATTTTACTCGTTAAATAATAATTTGAACATATAAAGTTAAACATAAGAAATATACTATATATTATATTAATATGTATGTATCATAATAACAAAGTACAAGGTTATCATGGACATGAAGCCCTTCCAAACTCGTATTAATTATCAAATAACAACCTAATAAAAGTAGTTGCTAATTTGTCTGCTTTAATAGCTTCTTGAGCAAACAAAGAAGGAACTCATGTTAAATAGTCAAAAGAACAAAATTTCTTTTTCCTTGTTGCATCGTTTAGCTTATATAAGTTTGTTATCCTGTTCTGCTCCCTATAGTTATTGGTGCATGTATACACCTATATACAACGTAAACACTATGAGAAGTTTCAAATACAACTAGGAAGAAGGTATATATGCTAGTAGAGCTCAAGCTTCGATGGGCAGTATCAGATATCTGTGTTGACTGAAGATAGTATAGATATCTGATAAAATAGTTGAACTGCACGCAAACAGACCTGAACACCACCGTCATTAAAAAAAAGTAGGAAGGGTAAGTATGCTAGTGATCAAGTATTTCAGGTATAATATCAAGAATAGGCTTCCATCCTTTACCATTAGTTATTGTACTTTCTTCAACAATAGTAGTACTCTTGATCATATCATCAACTTTGATTATTCCACCTTCACTACTACTCAACAATTCTTGCAACTCTTTCTTAGAAATGACAATTTTAACCCTAATAACCTCTTTCTTTTGGTGATGATCATGATTAGCTTCTAATAATTCAACTTGATCTTTTGCAAACTTGACCTTCTCATGATCATTTACTAATTGATCATCATTTGCAAACTTGACCTTCTTTTTCACTTGATCATTTGCAAACTTGACCTTTTTCTTGGCTGATTTTGGAGGAGGTTGCTTTGGTAAACTAGGCAAAAGATAATAAATTTGGCCACCTAGCAAGTCATCATTTGGTTGAAGATGTTGATTTTCAATGACTTGATGGGAATTAGAAATTACATGGCTAGAAAATTGTGATAAAATTTGATGAACTTTGATGGGAGCTTTGTATTCAAGAATTTTTCCATCTGTTTTCATCACTTTTACAACTTTTTCTTGAAGAACTATGCAATTTCCCATTGTTGGTATATTGAGTATGTATGTTTGTTTGTTGTTTGGAGCATATAGTTGTGTTTGCTTTTTATAAAGAAATGATGTTTGTAAATGCCCCTTGGAATAAGGAATATTACAAGTATAACCTTAGAACTTTTGGACCCCACCTAGTTGATTTTTTGTTGTTGATGTGTAATTGAGTGCTTATAATAAGAGTCTTAATATATCACTAGATTGATATGATTATGCTCTATTTGAAACTTTCTTCCCATTTACCTTTGTGAATAGGGTAAGAACAGATTTAGAATTTAAATTTGATAAATTCAATATTTAGGTTTTTATTGTCGATAGTTTTAAAACATGAAATTTAAATATAATATTTGCTTAAAATTAGATAGTTATCTATATTTTATGTTAGAAATATTGGATTAAGTTGAATCTATTGTTTACGCTTTCTATCCGTTAGTATTTATGATTAAACCCAATTGATAAAAAAAAAGGACATGCTATAGCTAGCTAGTTTACTTTTTTCTTTTTCCCGAGCCAATAGTATAGCATTATTAATTACTTGTATAAAGAAAATACATATTTCATCTAACTAAACTTCAAAACTAACTCATAAAATAAGAATTACGCAAAATCATATAAGGGGATAGCAATATATTCTCTCAACTAATATGAAACATTATATGTAGTATGTAATTGCATGTCCAAAACATTTTTTGGGGTGGTGGGTGGGTGGGGGTGGGGGTGGGGGGGGAGGGATTTGGGGAGGGAGGATACAATGATGTTCGAACCTCCATTACTAAGGTGAAAGTATGGACAGTTCGTTATGCCTAAAATTGTGTATAAAAAGTTGACAATATATATTGCATAGGAAATCTGATCGATAACTTAACTCATGAGGTGAGGAGAAGAAGATGAATTACATATAAATTTGACTTGGTAAAACTTATTTTCCTCTCATGGGTTAAAACAAGAATGTAATACTAGTAACTAGTAAGGGCCACTAAAACAATTGCAAGTGGTTGACTATTATATGCACCATAAATTGGTATACTTAATTACCTAATTGGTACTTCATTGACTCCTCTTCTATTGCACAATTAATTGACTATTATTTTTCTTGTTTGTTTTTGACATAGTGTGACTGATATTTTGCGCAAAAAACTCGGTTTTGGCATCTAAATATATCATTGTTTTTCTCATTTTATTTGTGATATTTTAATTTGTTAGAACTATAGAAATAGTTTATCTTGATTTTCTTAATATACTTTTTGTAATATAGGCACATTTGATCTTGATATTGAATCATATACCTCACTTTTGTAACACGATTCGGTCCATTGATTAGAGCCCAACACATTATATATGAGTTTGACGCATATTATAATATTTATGTGAAGACGAGTAAAAAAGGGATCTATAATCTATTAAATTTGAAATCATGCGTTCAGAAATTTCTCTATTATAAAAAAAAATATAAATAAAGAATCCCATATTGAATCTCGATTAAATTCGAATTCGCGCAGGAAAGTTCCAGGGGGCAAAACACTCCCTAACAGAGGTAACTCCGTACCCAAGGGAACTAAAACCCGAAACTTCTTGTTAAAAATGAAAAATACTTACCACTCCACCATAATCCTGATCGGTAAAATAATCTTTACTATTAAGTAATGCATGAACGTGGACTTGAGTTAATCAAGTCTCTCAAGTTGTATGGTCCACCTAACTATTCACTATATTAGCTAGTGGCTAATTAAACCACTCTTGCTATTTGCTAGGTTTAATTTATCAATCAATTAATTACCTCAAATAAAATGCTGACTAGGATAAGATTAATTAGTGGCATGTAATTATAACTTTTCCATTTTGGACTTAGCAAAATCATTAATTAATTAAAGACACTTTTCAAGCTTGATCCACACGCCTGAAAATGTATTTGATAATATGTAAGATGCTATTACATCTCTATTCATAATATATGTCTTTTAATATTCTTGATATATTTGATATTTCTTAAGAGTTACATTTCATAACTTTAATCATAAGAATAGTTGTTTAAATTTCTGGAATGTGAAAGTTTGTCGAATCATTAATATTCGAAACCAAAATCAAATTAAGTTGTGAAGGAATAGTTAGTATATATAGAATCGTCTTTAGTAGAAAACACGTTAACTTAAAGTGGTTTGAGAGGTGTAGCTTCTATTACTATATATGTTCGGTCTTTTGTAGTGATTTTCTTATACGAATTCAGATTAGTCGAGTTTCAAAATGGGTACTTTTAGAACCCCCCCCCCCCCCCAAAGTGGGTTGAGAGATGTGGCTTCTGCTATGATCGATTTTCAGTTTATTTGTAGTGACTTACTGACATGTATTCAGATTAGTCGAGTCTCAAAATGAGTACATACTCTAAATCGCTAAAGTGGTTTGAGAGATATAGCTCCTACTATAATGTTCAATCTATTTATAATGACTTTTCATCGTAAATTCAAATTAATCATGTCAAACACGTATTGAATATTGGACGATTTTTTCCCAAAAATAAATCAAACAAAAAGGAGATATGAATGTGATTGAGGCCCACTTGAACATTAGAGAAATAGGAAAATAACAAAATAGTAAACAAGTGCTTGATGATGTTATCAACACGCAAAACGCCCACATTCTTAGCTCCCCCAACCCCACTATATATATAACCAAAAAAATAATTTTTGGCGACAATAAATAAGTAGATTAACAAATAGTGCTAAAGTCTTTATCGATATTAGTTAATTGTCATTTGATTCTATGTCTCTATAGACACTTTAGGAACATTTACAAAGAGTGTTAATTACCTCTAAAAAATTATTTAGCGACAATTAAGCTATTTTCGTTAATTAATTACTGCTAATATCATTTTTGATATAGTGTAGGTATATGAGGAGCTAATATAGTTAGATATTTTTCTTGGTAGGGTTTAGAAATTGCATTACAAATCACATTTCATAAATATATGTGGCTACTACAGTTGGTTATCAATTTGTCTGTTCCAATAATTAATTCTCGTTGATCATATCTTATAGAGATCATCAAATCAATAGCAATAAGTCTGATTTGAAGAAGCTCTTATATGAAACAACACAATCTTAAAAGTGTAGCACTTTCATTTGAAACTTTACATATGTTGTTTTCTGGTCTCTAAAATGATGACAATGACAATATTTATTACAAATCCAACAATAATCTCTTTTTTGGTTAATTTACTTCTCCCAAATAAGTTGCAAGTGTAATAATGATTTAATAGTGTACTTAAACAAACATTTTGTTTGCCCTCAAGAGATAGGTTGAATAAGTACATAGAATGAGTCAGACCTAAAATTTATATATTTATCATAGTAACAAAGTCAGATTAATTTTAATTCTTAATTTATTCGGCCTCCATATTGCATCATTCACAATTCGTTAGTACACATGAATGTGCAGAGTACGTAGAAATATTGAGTTGAGTTCCACATTGATGGAGGGATTAGAGACTTGTTCTCCTTAGATATATCTTGAACAATTCTCACCTTATAAATATTAAATTTTTGAGATTAATTAAAGTGCAAGGTCATTTCTTTATCGCACAATGTAATAATACAATTTATTTATTTATTTAAAAAAGATATCTTTCATGATTGGATACTATTTTACCCAAAAAATAAAGCACAAGAATCATATAGTTATTCAGAGACATCAATTTTGAGATCAAAACCTTATATTATAATGAATGGTACAAAAATTATAAATCACATAGATGTTTGTATAACTAATCAACTTGTACAACATTCTCTTGGATCCAAAAAATAATAATTAAAATAAAATTACAAGTTAATTACAAGTAATTAGAATATTAATATAATATATAATCATAATATTAATAACAATAATAACATATTCATGTTAGTCATTAGAGAAGTCTGAAGAAGGTAAGATATATGTGTACGCAGATCTTAATTACTTCTATCCTTGAGGGGGAAGAGAGGATGTTTCTGATCGACATATAGACGTTTAAAATAAAGTATCTGAAAAAGAAAATCTAGAAATAATTAGATAATAATGATAATATTGTAAGACATTTATATATATTATTATAATTTACTAAAAATAATTGAGATCTACCTGATGCAATAGCAACTTAAAGACAAAAAATTAAGCAAGAAACTTTGCCATTTGCAAATAGTGATTTAGTGAGCTTTATACCTTGATTGTCCATTGTTCAATTTATCACCTTAAACTATTTTTTTCGAGTTTCATATATAATTTTTATCACTTTTTATTTATTTATTAAAACACACTTCGATATGTTGAGTTGATCACTTATACGAAATTAATATCGATTGAGAATAAATATATAGCCAACTAAATATCGAGGTGTGTTTTCGTTTGAAATTACCTTACATATGTTGTTTTCTTGTCTCTAAATGATGACAATATTCATAGCAAATTTAACAATAATCTTCTTTTTTTTTGGTTAATTTACCCTCCCAAACAAGTGCATGTATTAATACCTAGAATGAACTTTGATGGCTTTCATTTTTCTTCACATTAATTTAAATTTAAATTTAATGAATTTGAACTCTAAAGTCTTCTTATAGTTTTGAATTCACTGTACTTAAGAAACTATAGGTTTAAATCTAACATTTTTTGTTGAAAATAAACCGCGCTTATGCATTATGTTATACATCGAAAATAATGAATTTGTATAAACTTAATATTTATGAGTTGCATATATCCCTACTTCAAGACCTATGGTCAAGTGATATATACCAGTATACCACACTAGTAAAAATAATGCAAAAATTAAGGGTTAGAAAATCAATCAACATGGTCGATCCAAAAATTTGATGGAAAATAGACCCAGTCCATTAGTTTTTATTTGAAGATCGATGGATGTCTTTGGATTTTTTTAATACAAAATTGAGAAACTTTGTCAGTTTTGAAGTGTAAAAATACAGTCGAAGAGTATAAATAAAATGATAATATTTCATCAGAAAGCATATATATAATTACTGGTAGAATTGAACAAAATCATATAAAGTACTTGAACTTGATGCCATGTAGCGACCTTTTATACGTATATTTCTTAAAAGTCGACATTTCTTAAAAATCGTCATTCAATACATCGATTTGGGCCAATATACCGACTATATCCATTAGTTTTAGCCCTCGTTTTTTATCAGTTTTTTTTTGACAAAAAATAGATCAATTTTTTTTTTAAACAGTTCAAAATATTTAAAAAGTATTTAAAATAATTACTGTTAAAGAAAATATACTTTAACTCTTTGAATATTAATTAGGACATAAATTAAACAAATGGAGTAATATTTTGAGATTTTGTTTAAAATAATTGAACCAAACATTGAATATAATTCAAATTTCTAGCATTAGAGTTTTACTATTTAAAATCATTGCTTAAAGAGATGAGATAATCTCTTCCCTAATTTAAATTACTTTTGAACATTGACACAAGTTGTGAATATATATATTTCTTCCACTATTCTTAATATATATATATATATACACACACACATTAAACGATACAAAAATTATACATTACATAGATTTTTTTTTTCCATATGACTAATATATATATATAGCTACTTGGAGACATCATTTTGAGATCAAAGACTTATATATATATATTAATATAAAACGATACGAAAACTATAAATTACATAGAATTGTTTTTTTTTTTTTTTCATATGACTTATATTAAGTCTAACAACATTTTGTCTTGCAACAATCTGTGCCATCGTTGGTGACACATTTAAATAAACATTTGCAATATGAAGTACCATTTTTGTGTAACTTGCATATTGCACTATCGACATAATGAGGATATGCTCGTGGAAGACATGTTAACATACATTCAAGATCAGGATCACCAAGTTTGCAAATATGATTAATTTCACGATTGCATTCCAAAGTTGTATTTGTTCCATATATCATTGGTACAATTCTCATATCTGCATTTACAAAAATTAAAATAAGAACAACAACGATAATAATGTATTAGTGTAATTTCATAAGTGGTGTCTGAAGAAGGCAGAGTGAGTATATGCAGATTTTATCTCAATCTTGTAGAGATAGAGAGGTTTCAATAGACATTCTTGTGTGATTTCATAAGTAGTGTCTGAAGAGGGTAGATAGTGTACATAGACCTAATTACCCTTACCTCATAGAGATAGATAGGTTGTTTCCGACAGATCATGGTGTAATTTCATAAGTGGTGTCTGAAGAGGGTACATAGTGTACGTACATATACCTTACCCCTCTACCTCATAGAGATAGAGAGGTTGTTCCCAATAGACCTTAGTGTAATTTCATAAGTGGTGTCTGAAGTGGAAACAAAGTGTACACAAACGTTACACCTACCTCGTAGAAATAGAGGGGTTGTTTCCAACAGACTCTAGTATAATTTCACAAGTGGTGTATGAAGAGGGCACAAAATGTACACAGACCTTACACCCTACCTTATTGAAATAGAGAGAGGTTGTTTCCAATATACCTAAGACACGTAATTTCATAAGAGTTGTTTGAAGGGGGTACATAGCGTACATAGACATTATCGCTATCTCGTAAAGATAGAGGGGACAATTTCATAAGTGGTGTATGAGAGGACACAAAGTGCACACAGACCTTACTCCTACCCTTATAAAAATATATAGAAGGTTGTTTCCAACCGACCCTCGACTTAAAACAAAGCCATATCCAATCAATTGGAGAAAGGAAATACATAAATAACATAATTGAGATATACCTGATACAATAGCTATAGCAAGGAGGACAAACAATAAACCAAGAAACTTTGCCATTTGATCTTTTTTTGGGTTGATGAACTCTTGACTTGGGCTTCCAGCTTTTTATACTTGAGTTTGTACTACATTTTTTGGTATCTAATTATTATAGTTATTAGAATACTATATATGGTTATAGCCTAGGAGAATTGAATGAATTTTGGCATTTAATGATTTTACCATTTATGGATATAAGAATATGGAAAAAATTATATTAATTATTAACTTTACAAACAAGTCAAAGATTTTTGTTTGTTTTAATTATTTTTTCAAAAAAGTTTAAACTTATCTTGTGAAATATGGAATTAATTCATGGATCGTCGTTAGACTAGACTTCTATTGCAACTAATTATAAAATAAAGTTTTTATTCAAGAGACCATGAAGTAGATTGATATATGGTCCGTAGATTGAATTCCTGAATGTGAGACAGTAGCTATGTTTTATGAATTTAATTCACGTGCTTAATTATCTGCGGTCTGTGATCTGATTCATGACCCATGGTTTGAGTTCGTGAAACTCATATTAAAACTTATGTTTATGAAGTTTGATTTACGAGTCCAATCTACGACCTGTGGTCTGATTCACGATTCATAGATTGCGTCCGTGAAACTCAAGCTTAGATTCTAAATATGATCCTTAGCTTGGAACTTTTTGAGGTGTATCAATATACGCATATTTCTTTGTTTTGGGTCAAGTCCCAGGGGCGGATCCACATGGTGTCCGTCGGGTGCTCGAGCACCCATTAACCTCGTCTTGGAATTAAATATTTATGTAGAAATTAAGAGGTATTTGTATAAAATTAACATAGAGAACCCAATGAATAAATGATTTGATTAGCCCATTGGCTCTTGGGTGGATGCTTAAGGCTCTTTTAGTGTTGTTGAGCTTAAGTTCGAATCTCATTGTTAACATGTATTTTTTATATTTTTGACTCCGCCACTTTCAGAGCACCCACAACCTTGAAATCCTATATCCGCCACTGCAAGTCCCGCACTATTCTCTCAAAAAATAAAGTTGAGAATATATATAATTATTTATAGATATGAGATCAAAAACTTATATATTAATAAACGGTATGAGATGTATGGATTACATAGATTTTCATATAACGAAAATTAACTCATGTGACATTTTGTTGAATCCAACACATCAATAAGGTGCAAGTTCAGATATGTCTTCTTCGTTACAAGTATATTCGCATCTGCAACATGTAGAACCATCTTCGCGTGACTTACACCAAAAATAATCAACATGAGCAACTACTGCATCTTCACATGGTTTCCTACATTGACCTTCATGTTCATTAAGGGTGCAAATATTGTTACCAATATCAATAGTGCATACTTTTCCATATACCATTGGAACAATTCTCATATCTGCATTCACAAAAATTAAAATAAAATAACAAGTTAGAACAATAATATATTCAGTGTAATTCTACAAGTGGGATTTGGGATATGCAGATCTACTACTACCTCGTAAAGATAGAGAGATTGTTTATGATATACAACTCGACTACATATCAAAATAGTTTGAAAAAGAAAATACTTATATAGTATAATAATTGAAAAATTGTAAAGTATATGTATATATAGATTTACCTAATGAAATAGCAAAGAGGACAAAAAATAAAGCAAGAAATTTTGCCATTTGCATTTTGCAAATACTTTTCTTTCTTCTTTTCTTTTTGGGCTGATGAACTCTTGAGTTGGCCTTCCTTTTTATACTTGTTTTTTTACAACAAGGACATTAATTTTTTTTTATATCTATTATTATAAAATAATTATTAGAATACTATATGGATATAAGAGAATTGACTAGATTTCACAATAAATGATTTTATCATTTATTATTAATATTAATATATTAAGAATCTGCAAATGTATTAATTATTGACTTTATAAACAAGCCGAAGATTGTTGTGATTAATTATTTTTTCAAAAAGTCCAAAGTTATCACGTGGGAGTAATTCATTATATTGTCTTTAGACTAGACTTTTATTTCAACAAACTATTAAATGTGACAAAATTTGATCAAATATATTTTTAAGCCGTTCAAAATACTTAAAATAATTATTATCAAAGAAAATATATATACTTTAACTCTCCAAATATTTGTCAAAGCATATCAATTAATGTCACGATCCTGACTTATCGTGAGTGGCAGTCATATTAATCTTCGGTAGGAGAACCAACTGACTACTTGAACATAGTATAGTAAGCAATCAAAATAAGCAGTTCTAAAGATTTCTAAGCAGTATTTCAATAAATTAAATCAGATATATAAATGAGAAAATTATAACCGTCAACAATACCGGAGGTAACCTCATAGAACTAAAAGTTGTTGTACAAAAATTTTAATTGTCTAAAATAAGGGGATACTCCCAAAACAAGGAAAACATGAGTTGAAAGAGTCTGAGTCCGAACAAATGGACTAAGAAGATAAACCGGAGGAAGTGGCTCACCTTTGGATCCAGATAATGAAGGTCTCACAGTTGAGGTCGCGAAGCAGCCGCCTAAATATGCTCTATACTCAACAAGGAAAGAGCAAGTGCAGTATTAGTAGACAATCATCGTGTACTGATCATAGGATCATCGATTAATTCCATTTATATGATATTTTTCATCAAAGAGCATATATGTAATCGAGTCGTAGAATTATCCAAAGTCATAAAAAGTATCTGAATTTAATTCCATGTAACTATATTTTATGTGTATATTTCTTAAAAATCGACATTAACCAGACTTTTAAAACTTATAAAAATCGACGGACAAGGTTGGTTGTCCCTCTATTTTAGCTGAATCTGTCCGTCCAAACTTTGAATACGAGGCACCAAAATCCTATGTAATTAATCACATCAGTTTGGGTCAATATACTAACTATGTCCGTCAGTTTTGGCCGTCGTTTTTGAGCTATTTTTTTGTGACAAAAAATAGATCAAATATTCTTTTAAATAGTTCAAAATATTAGAAAGTGTTTGGAATCATTTTTATTGTGACATCCCTCCTTAAGATTAGAAGTCCCGGATCGACAAAACACATGAGAGATATTGAGTATATAAGTGAGCGGGTCTTACCAACTAGTGATGCATTTTCATAGCGAAATCCAAATTATAAATTCTTTTACTTATATAACGAGCAAAACTACTCATGATTTTAAATCATAAATTCGTCATTTAGATATTGAGTGATGAACTGAGAAATTTCGAATTTCTTCCATGATTCTTTTTCGCGCACACAAGATAAAATTGAGAATATATATAAAGACAATAATTTTGAGATCAAAGACTTATATGTATTAATAATAAACGATACGAAAACTATAGATTACATAGATATTTTTGATACAACTAATTAAATCTAACAACATTTTGTCTTGCAACAATTTATGTTGTAGTCGTTGGCGCATGTATATGAACATTTGCAATATGAAGTACCATTGTTGTGTAACTTGCACCATGCCTTATCAATAGGTTCAGTATATGTTATTGAACCACATGGGAGCATACATTCATCATCACTTGTGCAATTCGAATTAAATTTAAGATCATTACATACAAAAGTAAATCTTTCTCCATATACCATTGAAACAATTCTCATATCTGCAACATTAAAAAAATAAAATAGAATAAGAACAATCGTAATAACATATCAGTGTAATTTTATAAGTGGTGTCTGAAGAGGACGCAAAGTCATGTACACAACAGATCTTACCTTTACCTCGTAGAGATAAAGAGATTGTTTTCAACAGACTCTCGCTAGTGTAAGTACGTAAGTGGTGTCTAAAGAGGGTACACACAAGCCCTACCCCTACTTCATAGAGATAGAAAGGTTGTTTTAAACAGACCCTAGTGTAATTTCATAAGTGGTGTGAAAAGGGCACAAAAATCATGTACACAGACCTTACCTTTACCTTGTACAGATAAATAGGTTATTTTCGACAGACCCTCGCAAGAGTAATTTCATAAGTGGTGTTTGAAGAGGGTATGTAGTGTATACAGACCTTACCCTTATCCCCGTAGAGATAACGAGGTTGTTTTCGATAAACTCTCGCTAGTGTAATTTTATAAGTGGTGTATGAAGAGGGTACATATATAGTGTAAACAAACCCTTACATCTCGTAGAAATAAAGAGGTTGTTTTCGACAGAGTCTTACTAGTGTGATTTCATAAGTGGTGTCTGAAGAGGACACTAAGTGTACGTAGACCTCACCTTTACCTTATAGAGATAAAGAAGTCTCGCTAGTGTAATATCATAAGTGGTGTCTGAAGAGGGCACAAATCATGTATACAGACCTTACCTTCAACCTTGTAGAGATAGAGAAGTTGTTTGTGACAACAAATTAAACACTTGTTAATGTAATTTCATAAGTGGTGTATGAAAAGGGTAAATAGTATATACATGCCTTACCCCTACCTCGTAAAGATAGAGAGGTTGTTTCCAACAAACCCTAGTGTAGTTCTTAGGTGGTGTCTGGAGAGGGAACACAATCATGTATACAGATCTTAAGAGATAGAGAGATTGTTTGTGACAGATCTTCGACTTTAAATAAAAGGAATACAAATATATAATATAATTGAGATATACCTGATGCAATAGCTATAGCAAGGAGGACAAACAGTAAACCAAGAAACTTTGCCATTTGAAATCTACAATATTCTTCTTTTTTCTTTTTTCCTTCTTTTTGGGTTGATGAACTCTTGATTTGGGCTTCCTTTTTATACATGATTTTGTACTACATTTTTGGTATATAATTATTATAGTTATTAAAATACTATATATGGATATAGGAGAAATAATGGATTTGGCTTTTGATGATTTTACCATTTACATATATAAGAATGTGCAAATAATTTGTTTTAATTATTGACTTATAAACAAGTCAAAGATTTTGTGACTTTAATTATTTTTTCAAAAAAGTCTGAAGTTATTTTGTGGAATATGGGATTGATTTTAGACTAGACTTTTATTACAACATATTATTAAATATATTTTTTTTTGTGACAAAAGATTAGATCTTTTTTTCTAAACAATTCAAAATATTTAGAGAGTATTTAAAATAGTTATGTTTCATAGAAAATATACTTTGATCATGACCCTCCAAATATTAATTGAAATGCATAAATTTAAACAAATGGGGTAATATTTTGAAGTTTTGTTTAAACAATTGAAGCAGAATATACTAGCATTAGAGTTTTACTATTTAAATCATTGCTTAAAGAGATCAAATGAGATGATCTCTTCTCTAATTAGTAGAAGAAGAAAAAAAAATGGTAAAAAACATTTAAATTATTATCTTTTTGTGAATTCCGTATATTAACAGTTTATTATTTTATCTACCTATCTAAACTACTATCTTTTTGCAAGTTTCATATCTAAATTATCAAAAAAATATATTAAAACACATATTGATATGTTGTGTTATTCCTTACACGTGTTTTTTATTTATTAAGAACAAATATTTGGCCAGTTAAACATCAAAACGTATTTACATTTGAAATTTTACATATTTTATTTTCTGGTCACTATAATGATAGGGGCGGACCCACGTGGGTTCCAGTGGTTCACCCAAACCCCCTCGACAAAAAATTACACTATATATATAAGGTAAATTTTCTTTATTTCTGTAGATATATATATATTTTGAACCCCCTCAATGACAAGGAGAAGCTGATAGCACAGTGGCAAATCCCCTTGAAATTAAGTTTCATGTCACCAGTTTGAGTCCTTGTGATAGCATTTTATTTTTTCCTATTTTAGTTTCAGTTTTTTTTTTCTAGTTTCAGTTATGTTTTTCACGTTTTTTTTAGTTTTTTTTTGTGCTAAAAGTGGGGTTTTAAACCCAAAAGAATTCAAGGGTCCCATTTCTGAAGGCTTATTTACACGTTTATATTTTTATTTTTCGAACCCCTAAACGAAAATGCTAGGTCCGCCACTAATAATGATGACAATATTCGTAACAAGTCTAACAATAATCTCTCCTCTCTTTTTTTTGGTTAGTTTGCTCTCTCAAACAAATCATTTAAAACAAAGATTTTGTTTGTCATGAAGAAATAGCTTGTCCAAGTACTTATAAGGTAACTTTCACTTTTTTCGCATTGAGAATTTAAATTTGATGAATTCGATCTTTAAAGTCTTCTTATAGCTTTTGATTCATTGTACTTCAATATTTAGAAGTTTAAATCAAACATTTGTTGAAAATAAAGCATGATTATCTATCCATATTATGTTCTACATTGAAAATATTGAATTTATATCATGAATTCAATATATACGAGTTGCAAATATTCCTAAATTCCTATATATGAGTTTTTTAAATTCATATAAACAGTTTGTCTTAAAAAGTCAGTTACACGTTTAAACTATCATGACGATTTATTACACATTTTTACCACTCAAATTATTCTATGTGCATCTTTTTGTGTGGGAATATATGTATATTTCTTTCATTATTTTCAATTATTCGTTTTGGATCAAGCCTTGTACTATTATCTCCAAAATAAAGTTAAGAATATGTAGCTATTTATTTGAAGACATCATTTTGAGATCAAAACGTTTATATATTTATGAACGGTATACGAAAACTATACATTACATAGATTTTCATATAACTAATAACTCCTACAATATTTTCTTGAATCCAAAACATCAATAAGATGCACGTTCAGATGTTGTTGCAATCTTCAATTGTTCAAATGGCTATAAAGAGGATAAAAAACAAAGCACGAAACTTTGCCATTTGCAAATATTAATTTTTAATTTGAAAGCTACAATACTTTTTTTTTGGGTTGATGAACTCTTGATTTGGGCTTCCTTTTTATACTTTTTTATTTGACAAGAAGAAGATTACATTTTTGGTATTTTATTTATTAAGGTACTATATGTAGAAGGATTAAAAGGATTTCACATTTGATTATTTTACCATTTTAGACTAAATAATTTTATTGTAACAAATTACTAGCATTAGAGTTTTACTAGTTAAAATCATTGCTTAAAGAGATGAGATGATCTCTTCTCTAGTTAGAAGTAGAAAAAAATTAAATGTTAATGACAAAAAAACATATCTAAATATCATTTTTTCGAGAATTTCTTATCTCAATTGTTCATTGTTCTATTTATTTATCTAAACTATCACCTTTTGCGAGTTTCATATTCAACTATCATCACTTCTTCTTTTTTAAATTAAAATATGCCTTGATATATTGAGTTAGTCTACACACACTTGTTATCGAATTTACCATCAAAATGTGTTTTCATTTGAAACTTCACATATATTGTTTTCTGGCCTAAAAAAAATGATAATATTCATAGAAAATCTAACATTTTTTTTCTTTCCTTTTTTTTTTTTTTGGTTAATTTACTCTCCCAAATAAGTGCTTATGGGATGACTTAATATTATATTTAAACAAATATTTTTTTTGTCATGAAGAAATTGGTTGACCAAGTACAAGAAAGAACTTACTTAGCTTTCATTTTTCTTCTCATTTAGAATTTAAATTCAATTAATTTGGTTTTGACGTTTAAATTCCTCTTAAAAGATTTTAATTCATTGTACGTAAAAAAGTATTCATTGAATTTATTGAATCTGCAAATAATTGTATTAATTATAATAACTTTATAAACAAGTCTAAGATTTTTGTGACTTAAATTATTTTTCAAATATGTCCAAAGTTATCCTGTGGAATGTGGGATCAATTCATGAATCGTCTTTAGATTAAATTTTTATTGCAACAAATTATAAAAAATAATAATTATTATTTTTGACAAAAGAAGAGATCAAATAAGCCACTCTAAAAGAACATGATCAAGAATCAAGAACACAAAATTGTTGAATAATGGTTATTATATTCCCAAAAACAAGTGATGTGGAATTTTACGGGTGGGTAATTTTGAAGGAGTAGATTTGGGTAAGAAATTTTTAATTAGTTCAAGTTAATTTTAGGAAAGTCGATAAGATAGTGACACGTCATAAATGGAGTTGGTAATTGAGGTTAATTATTGGGCCGTCAAAAGAATGACGTCAGGAGTATTTAGGATCGGTAGATAGAGATGAAGGGTGATTTTATATAAATTCACATAGTTAAGAAATATTTTAAACCTTTTTCCGTATTTTAAAATAATTATTGTAAAAAAAAATATCTTTTTAACTCTCCAAATATTAATTAAAACGTATAAATTAAATAAATAAAGTAATATTTTCAGAGAATTATAATGCTTATTACCGGCATTAGAATTCTACTATTTAATATCATTGCTTAAATAGATGAGATAATCTCTTCTCTAATTAGAAATAGAAAAAATAGTAATAGTAGAGTACATTTTTTTAATTACTAGTCTGGTAGTTACTATCCTAATAATTATTATCCTAATAATTACACAAATTCCAATTATGTGGTGACTTTCCAAACAGACCCTAAGTGATAACAACAATAAAACCTTTGATTTGAAACAATCTTTACCTTATAAATAATTTTTAGATATTAATTAAGGCATAAGGTCCATTTTTTTTTATCGCACTATAATAATTATATTTTCTTACTTTTAAAAGTTTTTTAAAAAAAATATCTTTCATGATTCAATACTCTCAACACATGTGTATCCAACAAATATTTTGTTCTCATTTTCCAAACAAAAATCCAATTAATAAATTCTTTTACATAATAATCAAGTCAAGGAATATGTTGTTTTGTTATCTCTTTCACACATATAGCTATTTGGAGACATCATTTTGAGATTAAAGACTTATATATTTATAGATTATACAAAAATTACAGATTACATTTTTCTTTTACAACAATTTTTGGTATCGTGTGTATACAGACATTTACAAAATGAAGTATCATTTTTGTGTAACTTGCACATTGCCTTATCAATAAGATAGACATATACATCTCCCATGCATGGTAGCTTACATTGCTTATCAGATTTGCAATTATAATCAAATTCAACATGACAATGTAATGTTGGAATTGTTCCATATACCATTGGAATAATTCTTATATCTACATTCACAAAAATTAAAATAAGAATAATAACAACAACAATAACGATAATAATATATCTATGTAGTTTCATAAGTGGTGTCTGAACTCTAAAAGGGACAGAATATACGTAGATCTTAGCCCTACCTCATAAAGATAGAAAAAATTATTTACAACACATGCTCAACTTAAAATAAAGCATATCCAATCGATTTGGAAAAAAATAATTATATATATATGATGCAAGAGCAAAGAGGACACAAAGTAAACCAAGAAACTTTGCCATTTAAAATCTACAACTCTTTTTCTTCTTCTTCTTTTTGGGTTGATGAACTCTTGATTGGGCTTCATTTTTATACTTGTTTTTTTTTTACAACAAGAGCACTACATTTTTTAAATGTAATTATAATACTATATATATATATATAGGAGAATTAAATAGATTTCACAATATATGATTTTATCATTTATTGATATATAATCTACAAATAATTATATTAATTATTAACTTTATAAACAAGTCTAAAAAATTTGTGACTTTAGTTATTTTTTCAAAGTTCAAAGTTATCCTGTGAATGTGGGATTAATTCATGGATTGTCTTTAGACTAAACTCTTATGGCAACAAATTATAAAAAAAATAAAAATTTAACTCTTCAAATATTAATTAAGACATATAAATAAAATGAATGGAGTGATATTTTGAGATTTTGTTTGAACAATTAAAGCAAACACGAATATAATCCAAATTACTAGCATTAGAATTTTACAATTTATGATCATGTTACTCTTATATTAGAAAAGGCGTGTTTCAACATGCATGTTTCATAGCTCTAAAGGTATTTTGGTCTTTTCAGTTCTCCATTATAACTACGTGTTTTTTTGCTGTGTTTTCAATTTACACGTCACTCTGTGTCTATCTTCATCAATTTATACTCCACTGTTCTGTGCACATCAAAGGTCTTCTCCTTTCTTCGACATTCTATCCAGGTAAGGCTCCTCCATGTTTTGTTGAGCGTTTTGTATCATATTTATTTTCCTCAAAATTAAAGTTAAAAAATGTTTCCCCATTTTATCTTTCTTTGACCAAATTTGATTTGGGTATGTTAATATTTCCTTCTTTTTTAAGTAATGAGATAATCTCTAATTAGAAGTCGAAAAAATAGTAATGGTATTTTGAGTACACTTCTTTAAGTGATGACAAACGTTAGAACTAAGTCCGATTTTTTTTTTAAAAAAAAGAATTAATTTTGAGATATAACTAAGTATATACGACCTTCAATTATTAAAGTAATGTACTTTTAATCTCTTCTACTTGCGATAAATTATCAACTACGATATATAGTATTTAATTATTGATGTCAATTTTGTACTAATATTATTCAATATGTACGTATGGTTCAATTATCTACCTAAATTATTACTTTTTCGCGAATTTCATATATCAACTATAATTGAAGGTTCGATATGTTTAGTTAGAAATTATATAGATTAATGCATTAATTTAATAATAGTTGAGGGACTAAAAATAAAATCCCTCAAAATAAATATAAACCACTTAACAGAATTACCTGTTCCATTTTCCGCCACACCAAACAGATACCACTACTGAGCTTCGCCGGAAAACCATGACTGGAGTTCTCAACGTTTCGCCGGCGCCAATTTTCCGGCCATTTTCTGCTCACAAACTCTCTAGAAACAACAGAGTTTTGTTTGTAAAGTCAATGGCGCAATCTTCAGACAGTTCTAATGGTTCCACTTCTCTGAGCACCAAAGAGGAACCTAATTCTTCATTTTCGCCGCCGCCGAACTTCAAACCACCGAAACCTAAGCCATTTACACCGAGAGGTGATAAAATTTTGGACATATTGGGTGCTTCTCTTGCTTTGATTTTTCGCCTTGGTACTGGTGCTCTTGTTTCTGGGTATGTTACTTCATTCATTTTAATTTCATGTTTAATCACCTCAATTTAGCTAAAATTTGATTATGTGTTTGTAAATTAGTCTAATTATGATGAATTATCTGAATATAAATGGATACAGAGGATTCTACTAGCTGGCCCGAACTAATTTGGGATTGAGGTTAGCTGATCTAGTGATTGATTGATTTTGTTGGAATAATTGTATAGCATTGGTTTCCTAATTGTTGTAGTATTTGTGAATTGGAAAATGGAAAAGTGTTTCCAGAAATGGAATGAGTTGTGCACTCAGGGTGAGGCTTAATGGTCAAGTAGGTTGGGAACTATGACGTCTTAGGTTCAATCTCAGCACAGGAAAAAGCATTAGGTAATATCTTCCCATCTATCCAAGGATGTGGATAGATTTATCCGGTACTTGTGCTAGTGGAAGGTAACAATAATAGTAGGTACTCTGTGGAATTAGTTAGAGTGTGAAAGTTGGCTAGACACCACGGTTATTAGGGTTATTACTCTTGTTTTGTTGAGAATTATAAGCAATGTCAACATATTCTTCTGGATGCTTAATTTAGTTCAAGTTTGAAGAACAAAACATCAGGAGCTAAGTAGTTGGAAAGTACTAGTTTTGATTTGATACAAAGTTGTGGTTTTGCATTTAGTATTATAATTATTTTAAGTTTTGTGACTCGACTTACAGCTCTAAGGACTCTGTCTAGTGACCAATGGTTGACCTGTGTGTTAGGGCAAGGAGATGGTGAGCTTAGTCCTAGGAGGTCTCAATGGATGAGAACTTGCCCAAGAATAACAGGTAAACCAATACAGGCAAGCTTTAATATAATCTTTTGTTTAGTGATCCCAGTTTCTTGCAATAACTTATCGTACTTTTGGGCAACTAAACTCCAACTGACTAGCTTCTACAAAAGAATTCCCTCTATAACTTTAGGGTGAGAATATGAGTCTCTCAGTTCAGTTATTTGTACTTCAGCCAGACAGTAACTTCTTCTAATAACCCCTTGATTTGACTTCTTTATGAAGAAGAAGCATGTTCAGTATACAAAATCTGCTTACTAATACAAGAGGAGGACACAACTTAGTAAAGAAAGATAATAATCAGCTTTTGTGATGGACACTTTTAAATAAAGTTCTCTGAAATGACATTTAATGAGTTCTTCTTTTCAATTATACGTACCATCAGGCAGCCAGGAATTGCAATAAAATACTCCTTTTCTTTTAAGTTTTCTCCAAGAGTAACATGTTCATCCCAGCGTAAAACCAATTTGCTGGAATGGAGCAGCCAGGTATCTGTATTGAGCACTATTGATTTTGGTATGTTATAACTTATTATGGTCGGCAATAAACAGATCGTTGGCATGAGAACAGTAAAGGATGAGATGCCCATTTTTATGCCAAAAAAAAACTCACGAACATGAAAACTGAAGGAACAATTCTTGTAATCATAGTGTCCAAGATGGATTTTTCTATGAGGAAATCAAATTGAGCAGGAGTATTTGGATAACTTAGAAGTAATGTGACATTGGCAGATAAACAGTCTTCTACCTTATTATATTTTTTGTGCGGAACAATCAGTGATAGGTTAAGGATCCCAGGATCTCATCAATATGTGACCTTTCATAGTAATTGTGAAACATTTTATCTTAACAAACTTAATAAAACACATCAGTTAATCAAGACTGAGATATGGCCTGAGTAGAGGTACTGATAGTTCATAGCATGAGTGTAGGATGCCTGGTGGAATTTTCAGCGACAAGCATACTATTTTTAGAGTTAATAAGAATTTGACATTTGGTCCCTTTTTCTGTACTTATTGAGGGCAATACATGGGATGTCATTTCTAAATTATTTGCAGAAGATGAAAACCAAAAGTAAGTAGATAACCAGAGAAGGTTCTATTTTCAATTCATAGCGATGCAGCTGGTAGGGTATTTATAGCTTGATTGAGAAGTAAAATGCAATATGCTTTTATGTGGTAAAAGTAATTGCGATAAATGAAGAAGTACATGTACAGTGCAATGATGTTTTTATCTAAAGTTCAACTTCAATTTAGTTGTACGAGACAATGCAAGGGGTAACTTCAAGATGTACAAAATCTAAGTTGGAGTGTCTAGTTGTCTTCAATACGTGACGTACATAGTGATTCATGATATGATTTGCATGGAATCCAGAATGCCACTTGTTGTAACATTTCAGTCTTAGGAATGATGAGTTGAAGCTTATCTACATCTTTCTTTTGGGTTTTCTAAAAGAGCTTTGTATTAGTTCTTCTGAAATACAGATGTTGATAATATATAGGATACCTATTATTTATGTACTACTGCAGGTATTCAGCATCTTTTGTCCCCAAAAATGAGGTTCCATCTGATCAGTATGCACTTGAAATTGCTGGTAGTTTTTATTCTCATCCACCTTTAGTTTGAACTTCAGAGTATGAGTCTTGGGTGATGCTTTTCTGACACGAGATGTTTATAATAGGCTTCAAGGTGAAGGAGAGTTCAAATATAGGTCCTCGACCTGAGAAGCCAATCGAGATATATGAGTTTGAAAGGTATTTTTGCTGGGGAAGTGTTTTAATGCCCACTATTACATTCCAGTCAGAATCTGTTTATTACAAATTTATGCTTCTTATTCATTTATTTTTTCCTATTTCCTATCCAAGTTTTGGACATATTGATATTGTAGACGTAATTCACCTGTTTCCTCTCTTACATTGCCTGGCATGGAACATGTGGGGATTTCTTCAGCTGCCCGTTTTGTAGGAAGGTAACTGCAGATGCATTTTCTCTTTCTTTCTCATTCTGGTTGAGGTTCATAGTTATAATCTACTCTTCTTCGTTATTTTAAACTGGTAACATATGTATGTACAAAAAAGCCAAGAACCCTACTGTGCAAAAAGGAATTTACAGAGAGCCAATCAAATTTATCAAGGAGTCTGTCTCCTTTATTCTACTATCTTAACACCAAAAATAGAACACCATAATACAACTGATCTACTGCTGTTATGTGAATTAAAGCTGGAATTGACACCTTTATTTTCCAGTTTCAAAAAAAGAAGAAGCTGGAATTCCAGTTACTGTTACAAAGCATCTCCAATGCTCCTTCATATGGAGTTCTTTCAATTGTTAAGATGGTTGATAGTGAAAGTTTACACTAATGTCTGTAGAACTACTTTTAAAAAATGTGTAGAACTATTATATTTATTCTTTCAGCTTTGGTTAGCCTACTAACTCTGTGGAGTTCTAGAAAAAGAAAAAAGAATCTTGTGACGTTTTTCTTCATCCGCCTGGACCATCTTTTCTTTGAATATTATACAGATTGAACTACTCATTTGATCTTTTTCCTTTCCTTTTTTTCCAGATTGTTAAAGATGTCAATTTGTTGCAGGTTAGGGAAATAGTGGCTATTTTAGATCTTGATGTCCTCTATTATCCTTGCCCAAGAAATGGTCCGAATTTCCGTCCCAAGGTTGGTCAGATGGGTGGAAAGCTGCAGTTCCCCTATATGGTTAGATAACTTCTCTCCTACTGCTCACTGTAGATAAAACAAAACAGTCACAAGCTCTTATGACCACAAACCTTTTACATGCTTTAAAATAAAATAGTATGGCGACTTGTAAACTGCATCATCATTTTTAAAAGTTCCCTTAAAACTCACTTAAATTTTATATTTCAAAATGTTCTCCTCTTGTATTCTCTTGATAACGTGCGACTGTGAGTCAAGAGAAAGATCGTGTCAATAATTATGTTGAGACAAAAACAAAGCTGTGAGGAAGACAATCTTCACTGAAGTGATTGTTTGTTTACATGCTTCTTTTTCCTTCAGAAACCCTCAACCACTATGTTATTGAATGTAATTGAAGAGCACAAGGTGTAGTTCACCTGCCAACTAAGAAACTTTTTCTGATTGATACTTCGGAATAATTTACTAAAAGTTCTTTTGAAAACTATGTTCTACTAACACAATTATTTGATGGCTCAGATTGCTTAAAACACGCTTAAGTAGTTTGGTCGGACACTGATGTCTCGGTTGCATTTTCTTTTTGCTCACTCTGAAATGTGAAAATGACTAGCTATGCTGTAACTCCACTGAACTTAGCTTCTTCAAACTAATCCAGTTGTTTTATTCTATTCATTGATCTGGTCTATTACAACATTATGGCATCTAATTTTTGTGTTACTCTACTGCAGGTTGATCCAAACACTGGAGTTTCCATGTATGAATCAGATGAGATTATCAAGTACTTGGTAGGAAAATATGGTATGCTGCAATGGCCAACTTATATTGAAAAGCTATTTAAATTGTACTTCTTAATGTTACTATTGTAACTTGTTCATACAACTTCAAGCTATATACTGGTGTCCATATAGTTTTTTATTCTGTAAAAAAAGGAAAGCGACATTTAGATTTTCGATTCGCATGAATCGCAGTTGATTCCAAATGACCCATTTAAGAAATTGTTTGGTTTGATACACATTGATCTCGTACTACTTTTCTATCTCTTTGGTAAAACTCTTTCTTAGTGAGTGCATCAATTCTGTTGGTTTCCTTGCGCAGGTGATGGAAATGTCCCACTTATGTTGTCCCTTGGTCTTTTCACTGTAAGCTACAAACATTGGTCATCAATGAGTTAGAGTTATTAGATATAGCATTTAATAGATGTACAATTTATTGAATTTTGGATATTGTCATCTCAGACACTTACTGCAGGCTTTGCCATGATTGGTCGAATGGGGAAGGTATAGGCTTTCGCTCTCTGCTAATAAGTTTATGGGTTTTGATGCTACAACTTCTTCTCCATAATCCTCAAGTTAAAAGACTTCCAATGTGCATAATTTCATTCAAAGTTAAGATTTCTGTATATAGATACGGTTGTCAGAAAACTATTAATATTGAGAACAGGACAAATAGATGATCTTTTTGTGACTTTTCCAGGGGTCTTCTTATAAGCCATCTAAACTGCCTCCCAAGCCGCTTGAGTTATGGGCATACGAGGTTAGACTCCGTTTTTTGATTTCAGTTTTGGTTTAAATGAATCTAAATTAATAATTCTATCAGATTTCTAGTTCAATCATTATGTTAAAAGAATTTTTGCTGAATTACACGGCTTACTTGCACTCGTGTCATTCTTTCAGCCTTCTCCATTTTGCAAAGTTGTACGTGAGGTACTTGTAGAACAAGAGCTACCCCACATACTTCACAGGTACATGTTACTACGAAATGGATGATGAACAAAACCAATACACTGTGCAATATAGGATGCTGTTGGCACTATGATAAGCCGAATAAATTAGAATGTTATCTGTGAGAATACCATCAACAATTAAAGTTACCTATTTCAAAAAAAAGAATACCATCAACAATTAAATATGTTTTCTATGAAGTCTTCTATTAGTTCATACATTTGATTTAAGTAGGTTCCATGCAAAGGATTTAACATAGAGCTAATTGACATTCATTAGAAGGGTTGAACAGAGGACCCTCCTCTTACCCAAACTGAAGAGAATCTGAATGCATTTAGTTCTCTTGTCTTTTGAATTGTTGATTTATCTCAAAAGTATACTTTGCCACTGGTTTCAAGAATGAAGTTCCTCTTAGCTGCTTTTGGAGGGGGGTTTAAAGAAATTTAATAGATGATATTTATAGCTGGTGTGGAGCTTCAATAATTGCATTTCATTTCCAAGAGGACTATTTTGATCAACAAGATGCTTCTATTATTTTTCATGACTTATTTAAAATAAGAAAATAAGATAAAGTTGACATGTCCATTCCATTTCAATCCTTTTATTTTCTCTGAACGGACTAAAACCAAATGGTGCAGTTGTGCTCGTGGTAGCCCCAAACGCCAAGTATTATATGAGAGAGTTGGTCATTTCCAGGTTTTTCCTTGCTTTATGTTACTCTACCTTTTGGATATCTGTTAAGTGTTACACACATTCCCACAAGAAATGTGGAAAACTTAATAATGACTCTGTCTGTCTCTAGGTCCCATACTTAGAAGATCCAAATACTGGAGTCCAGATGTTTGAAAGTGCAGATATTGTGGAATATATACAGGCAACTTATGCTCGTTAAGATGTGAGGCATTTTCCTTTTTTCTATAGTTTAATTTCTCTCTGTAACAAACGGTCAAATTTGTCTGAGCTGCTTTCTTTCGAGATAATTTCACAGGAGAATACCTGCTATGAGGCTCAAAGTTACTTCTCTTATAAATGAACTGAAGATAAATTTTTATATGGAGATAAGTATATAAAAGGAAAGATGTTCTGGAGTACACTGATGTTCCATCTACGTCCTCATCAAATCTGTGTTTCAGTCTGTAAAAGTAAATGGCTTTGACACAGTCCAAAAGATTGGCCTATGTTACTTAAAGCCAACAGGGAATTTCATCCATTGCCCACTATTCACATTATTATTAATTCAATATGTTATTATTTCATGTCGTGTTGTTTGTATTAACAGTCAACTTCAGTTAAATATTTTGTGTTAGACCATAGCTTGGCTATATAGGTGATTAACACTGTAAATATGTACTCTCCAGAGAAAAAATTATGGTTCACAATAAAGGGATTTGCTATGTATGACTTGTATATCTAGTCCAACAAACTGTGAGCAGTCTTTGGTGTTTATATTTTTCTGCAACTCGTTGACTTATAATATCAATTACGAGTGGTGCTAACGAGATGTTATGGTTAATTCTCCCATTATTGGCTAATTCAACTTCTTAAATTGTTAAAGCTTATTCTGGAGTAACATGCCTTATAAACCACTTCATCACCCTTCCATTTGCACGGTATAGCAGGTATGGCCATCAGGTCTGTCATCCTCAAGTTTCTCTCCTTCATGTTCTTAGTTCGTCTCTTGATTACAATCAGCTGAGATATGTCCATGAATTGTAATTATTCTACCTAACTGATGCAACATGTATTTTCGTGTTCTGTAATTCTCTTGACCGTTTATGTGCTCCATCTACTTTATTCATCTTTTGGTGCCTACCTATGCTTGAAGGAAAATGAAGAGATTCTTCCTAAGTATAAGACTAATACTATATCAAGAACAGGCAAATAACTTCTTTTCCACTGTGTCTTTTCTCTGATTGATACAGATTCCTTGTGAAAATCACTGTCTATCTCACTTACCAAAGCAGTACTTTTCTGTAGTGCACCATAGTATTATTTTTTGTGAAGGAATATACATTTAGTGTGTTTGAAACATAGGATGATGAGCTGGTGAACAAGGAATAGTAGAGGATGATAAAGTTGGAAAGCATTATAATATTTTGGCTAAATGCCTAGATAGCCCCTTAAACTTGGCACGATTTGTAAGTTAGACACTTTAACTTAGCAAGTGACCAGACATACACCTCTACTTGACAGAAGTGTGTCTAAATGAACACCTCACCGTAGCACTACTTATTCATCTCCTGGTGCCTAGTGCCTACTGCCTACCTATAATTGAAGGACAATGAAGAGATTCTCAAGTATATGAGACTCAAAATTTCATCAAGAACAAGCAAAGAACTTCTTGCAGTGTGTCTTGTCTCTGATTGATAGAGACTCCTGATAGGATAATAAATTGGTGAACAAGGAATATTATAGGATGATAAAGTTGGAAAGCATTATGCTATTTTTCACAATCCTTTTAGTTTTGAGTTCTCATTACAAGACAGTCTGTCCCTGGAATAATCAAGGACTGCACCTTGCTTTGAGATAGGGGCTAAAATACTACTCCCTCTGTCCCAATTTGTGTTTCATACTTCTCTTTTTTAGTTTGTTCCAAAAAGAATGCCATACTTCCTTAATTAGAAACAATTTAACTTTAAACTTGTCATTTTACTCTTAAAGTGATTAGTAATAGTCACACAGATGTTTATGGCTTGTTTTGGACCATAAGTTTCTAAAGTCCTTTCTTTCTTTAAACGCCGTAACCAGTCACACAATACCACCTAAATTAGGACCCATGGAGTATCAAATTTGATTGGGAATTCCTAATGTCTTTTTGAAGCTCAGAAGAAAAGAAATCAATAGTAGCCATTTATTGTGGAAGTTGGGTATTAGCATGTTCTGTGGTCCAGTGACAGGCTTCCTCCACTTTCACAATTCATAGACTCTGCTACTTTGAAGCATAGTGATCTTTTGGTAAGATATGGTTCTTGCACTTTGAGTAGCTATAAGATAAAGAATATGGCTTTTAGTGCTTGCATTATATGCTTATTTTGAATCCTTCTGGCCCTACATTTTGCTTTCTGACTGATCAGGCTGATTATGATATCATTTTTGTCATTACTTTGTTCTTTTCTTGTTTGTTCTAGGATTCTCTTAGTCACTTTGAGTTTCTTGCATTATTATCTGGATCTCTTAGGCATATTGAACCACTAGTTGATGACAAAAATTCAGGGTAGATCACTATTGATCCACTAGTTGATGACAAAAAATTCTTGGTGATTTCTTTTTGTTTTGTCTATAAGCCATGATTGCCCAAATATTTGGTATGTGAGCTGCCTAAATCTTGAAACTATTAAACCACATACTTTCTATAGGAAACTAGAGACTCTATATAATTATGAATTTCTAGTTATCACACGCATTTGGTGTGCTTGACTCTAAAACCTATCGGTCGAATTAAGTTATGATCCATATTCATCTTAGGATTATTTGCCCCCTAGTTGAAAAATAAATAAGGTCAGACAGACCCAAAAGTTATTTTTTTTATTTAGAACTTTGGTTCCTCGTGACTAATTGTATGTATACATAATAAACTTGTAGTCACTAGTTGGTGCATTGTTTGTAATTGTCACAAGAAACAAGATTCAAGCTGGAAAATCTTGGCCTCTTCTCGTCCAATTGCCAAATATGGTTGAGACTTTCTAAAAGTTTAATAAAGTTATATAAGTGGCATTGCTGGAAACTAAAATTTGGATCTACCACCAGGGAGGTTGCTGGTTGTATATTCTTCTAAAAGAAATAAATATGTATACTCTCTCTTTGTCCTGTTTTATTTGACATCATTGGCTACATAAACAACAACAACAACGTCAACGTATTCGGTGAAATGTGAAGAGGGTAGAGTATATGCAGACCTTACCCTTACTTCGTGGAGGTAAAGAGGGTGATCATCGGGTTAGAGTAAAAATGTTAAGTTAATTTTGTGTTATGTTACTAGTTGTTTTAGAAGTAAACGTTAAAAGATCAGTTGTAAAGTTAATTTTGGTAATGAAAATATCAATCAAAGTTATCTTGGATAGTTAAATTAATCTGAATTCTTAAAATTTTGGTAATTATGTGTAAACAATATTACTAGTGAAATTAGTTTAAGACACTTTGAAACAAAATAGATTTCGTTTGTGTTATCTAATGTCATAGGAAATAAGTTGATAATATCATTCATAGTGATGTGATAAGTATATCGCTTTATTCTTAGTTAGAGATCTCGAAGTTAAGTCTTGTGTGAATGAAATCACTTTTGAATAGAATACCTCGACTTTTCGATAGGAATTTGATCAAAGAAAAATAGATGATAAAGAAATTGTGTCTATGACTTGTCAAATCCAATCCCTTTAGGTCTTCTCCATACCACAACTTTTTTATGTAGTGGAATGTTCTACCTTTTTGAGATATTAGTGACCTCTAAATTAACAGTGGCTTCTCCAACAAAGATATAATTTGTGGATGTCACCATCCACTTAAGGGGAAAACAAGAAGAAAGAAAAATTGGAATAATTCACTAACCCCTAATTAGTTTCTAGTTTCTTCTTCTTTCTTTTCCTATGGCCAATTTACATTTTGGCCTTTCAGTTCTAAAATAATCTTCAAGAATCAACTCATCATATACATGTAATCATACTCTTTTTTCAGGGGTCGTTTGATTGGGTATAAATTATTACGAGACTATAACGAATTATAGATCAGGTATTTATTCTTTTTCTTCAGATTAAAGATCCTATTGTACCTTTTGATCAAGTAGATCAAGCTTACAAAAAAATAATTATACGTATTCTCTCAATAGAATCATCACAAGAAAATACAATTAACATAACAATCAGCTGAAAAACACTAGCACCCAATAACTTTTTCTGATAGGGACTTGCTCCTCCTAATCTAGGGTGTTGCTTGCTTTGTCTCAGCTACTTGTTTTGTTTGCTAGGTTGATACAATTTCTTTTCTAAAATAAAAATCTTCAAATAATATATCGAAATTAAATAATAACAAGATTATTTAGTGAATAACAATATTAATAAAATTTTGTTACAACTAGTTTATCTATACATTCCATAAAAATGGAATCGATAACCTAAAATACAATAAAATAAATTACATGTTACAACTTGTTAAAACATATTTATAGGGAATATATATACGTCAAAAATTCAATATTAATTATTACCAATTGGGGTAACATATGCATTTTTTTAAAATGTTTGTCTCAATGACAATAATAAAATATTTCATTTATCCAAAAATATGTCATTACAAAATTTACTGGCTCAAACAGGTCACGGGATAACACATTTTCAGAAAATAAATATTACTATTCTAAAAAATTCACAATATTTATATTCCTTCTAACAATATATCATAGTAATGATTAATGCACCTCTCAATAATTTCCTAATATTCCTTGAAAATTGTGATGCCTACATTGGTTTGATGACCCTCATATTACGGTTATCTGTTTTGAAGATCAATTAATTTGAATTTACAGTATTTTCTATTAAAAATAATTATATTTTTTGGACTTATCTTCAAAAATTTTGATTAAGAACAAAGAAACCTCTCCACTAAAATTCTTAAATGAGATTCTACTCTTAGTGAATGTCTTCCATTATGAGATCTAAATATGACAACAAAAATTAAAGAGTTAAGATATTGCACAGTTTTTACGTATCACATATGAACCATATTATAAAAGATAAAAAGTTCAAAACATATAGTACAACAAAGTTAAATAAATTGTTTTTAAATAAAAAAACAAAATCCCACAATTTAGTGACATTTTTTTTTGGTTTTCCACCCACATTGGGGCTTGATAATTTAGACTCGTAATGGAATGTCTCACTTGGTAAAATAAAAATTTCCTATCAAAAGCGCCTTCATTTTCAAATTCAAATCTGGAATCTTTGATTAAAAATGAAAAAAATTATCTCTTTTGATGGTCACGATTAGTAACTAAGGCACAACAAGAATTCATGTCCATGTAAAATTAAAGTGAACAAATAAAGTCATTAAGCGAAATTCTCACGCGTGATATAAAATTCAGAATACATAATTATATGAGTTTAAATTATATACACCATCAATATTTTTAAAAAAAAAAACAAAATACTTTTTTACTTGTTAAATTAGAAAAGAACTATATCCTCAAACAAAAAAAGCAAAAGCAAATAATGGACAACTGCTGATATTATATAGTAAAAAGGTTTGTTCAAAAAGCTTATAAATAAAGGACAAAAATTGAGTTAATGTTCCAACAAAAAATTTTAAAAAAAAACTTCTCAGACATTGAGTTGTCTTTGCTTCAGACATCCTCTGTAAGTCATCAATAATACAAATTGTTTTTCAAAATTTGTTGTTTCATTCAAATTCTTGATTTTTGGGTTTTCAAGAAAATTGATATTGATTTTTATTTTATTTTATTTTGGAACAGCAATGGCTGATATTGGTGGAATTTCAGTTTGGGTGATCAATATATGTGTAGTTCTTCTACTCAATCTAATTTCTACTGCATTTGGTAAGTCTACTCATCTTTCCTTTTTGCGGTTTCAACTGAATTCAATGTTTTTCATGTTGCGAAGCTAATACGTACAATAAATATTAATTAAATATCAAAATATAATTCTAAAATTTCAATGGTAAGATTCTACCGATATGTGTTATAGTGGGATGATTGAGAATTGTAATCTTTCTATCTTTCATTTAAGGTCTCGGGCTCAAGTTTTTATATAGAAAAATTATGTTGGGAGCGTTGTCCCAAAAATGGGCCCTACAATATGTAAATTTAAATTAGTCGAACTCCAATACGGATATTGAACATCGAATGACAAAACAACATTAAGTGGCTTTGGGACCATGTATAGCAAGTGTGATAGATGAATTTCCTCGGGACCGATGTAAAGTTTGGTTTACGGGTTTGGCAAAGCGGATAAACTTTAGTCTAAACTTTGCATTTGCCTTAAGAAATCCATTTAACATATACAAACTAACATGTTTTAAAACCCTATAACTTAACATGGTTAAAATATTGAATCCTAAATTCTCAATTGCCCATTCTTAACTAAACGTCTCGATGGAGTTCGAATCATGTAAATTGAAACCTCTAATAAGAAGTGCCTCCTCCCTTAAATCAAAATTAATCGAGGTACTGAATTTCAAATATTAAACAATTAATATAAAAATAAAAAGTATACGCAATATAACCATCCTAGTTTGAAGCTTTGCTTTAATTATTGAAAAATCTTTGACGTATTTGTATTTTGTGATGAGAATATGCTTTTAAAAGAACAAAACATCATGGTCATACTTTTTAGTTGTCTAAAGTTCTTGCGATTTTTATACTATGATTCCAAGAATTGCATTATCCGATCATTTTTACTTGTTATAGCAGATAATTTATTTTATTTTTAAGATTAGAAATCACAGTAGTTAAGGAGACTTACTTGTAGTTATAGATATTATTACTTGACTGATGTAGAAAAAAAGTTATACTACTATATAACTTTTTTCTCGATTATGATTTATGCAAATATTCTCTTTTTAGGCTCCAATTTAGATTTATTTTCTATTTTTAAAAGTTGTGCAAAGATAAATCTTAGGAAATTACACTAAACTGAATGTTAGATTCGGATTTCTCAACCTTACAAGCAAAACAGTAGACCTTCCTCTAACGATTACATTTACTTATAAAAAAAACTATAGTGGTCTAATATTTTTCAGTTTGCATAAAAAAAAATTAGATCATTGTTTAAAAGACCCATGAGCTGAAAAACAAAATTAAAAAAGAGGATCATTAACTAAATAGTTGTCTAAAATAGGGACAACTGGTGAATGCTTTTGTATAATATATAACTTTTTTTTAAAAATCAGCTAATTACAAAAACATTTCTATCATAAATACTAATCCACTCATCAATTTGAAATAATTACATATAATATCACTAATTAACAATTTTGTACCATATTTCAAGTCAAATATACCATTCATTCAGACATCAAGTCAGTTATGTATATCAAGGATACAAAATACATTCTGAAATACATATACATAGGGAGAGAGGCGAGCTAGAGACGAGCTAGAGAGGAGAGAAGCGAGCAAGAGAGTTAGTGTATATCAAATACATGTGAATCACATTAAATGCATGTGTCTTTGATACCAAATACATTATCAAATAGAGAGAGAGAGAGATGTGCATCACAGACACATGTAAATCACACTTGGATATATTGTATCTGAAACCTAATTTGACTTGCACATATCCAAGATACATGTATCTAAGTGCGCCAGATAGATGTATTTGAAGAAGTTAATGTGATACCGAAGGTAATTTCTAAAACTAAACTGAAGGCACTGTACTAAGCCCTAAACTACTAGAATTTGTGTTATTTGCTCCTAACTTAAACTCTTTTTGGGTTAGGTGATGCTTTGGGAGTCAAATTTGGTTACACAGGCCCAGTAGGCCCAAATGGTTGGGGAAGGTTGAGCCCAACATATTCAGTCTGCTCAAATGGCAAATCACAGTCCCCAATTAACATAATTAGTCATAATTGTGCTGTTAACAAGAAGTTAAAGCCCTTGATTATGCAATATAATCATTCTGAAGTTGCTACTTTGGTTGATAATGGCTTTAATGTTGGGGTTAGTTTTCTTATTCTTTTTTATCCTCCAAATTTACTTTTTGCCAATCACATTACTTACATATTTTTTCCATTATTATTAAATTTTCATGAGATTAATTAATAATTACCAATATTTGCAGATAAAATATGGTGAAAATGCAGGAAGTTTAATTGTGGATGGTAAAACTTACAACCTTAAGCAAATGCATTGGCATTCCCCTTCTGAACATACAATTGATGGCAATCGGTATGATTACTCTTTTCTTTCATTTGTATATTTATTTAATAAAATAATATATATATTTTTTTATCATTATAATGAATTAAATGTGTTTTTCTAATTGAAAAAAAAATGTATTATTTATTTAATAATATTTTTTATTTTATTTTTCAGATATGCAGCAGAGCTTCATCTAGTTCATTTTGCTCAAGACAATACTATAGCAGTTTTATCAATCCTCTTCCATTTGGGCCATCCTGATCCCCTAATGACCAAGGTATTATCACTTTATTTTTAGAGCTCAAACTCGAGACTTCTAATAAGGATGGAAATAAATTTGCCCGGCCTGATCACAACTTTTTGGTGGTACTTGAAATTTAATTATCAATGACTAGACATTAACCAATGGAGAACGTATTGTTAATGTTATTGGTTCATTCAAACTCAGTGATTTTAGTTCAGATCTCTCTCACACACATATATATAAAATATATATAAAATAGACTTCGAACTTGATAAGTAAATCAAATGTGTTGTGTATAATCTTGAATCTATAAAATTTAAATTTTAGATTCATTTATCAGTGTCATAGCTTGAAGCGCAAGAGGGTTCAAATAAATCTCCATCCCCAAAAATTATAATGTCTCCTCGACACAACTAATTAAGAGTTCTTATATGTTTACTTCTTTATAATTTTGGTGTACAAGTCGTCGATTGTATCAAATGTTAACCAAAAAAAAAGAAAAATCTTTATGTTTTGAATTTCTTTTAACTAAAATTCTGACTCCAATACTGTCATCTAAAATGTTGTAATTTTTTATTTTTTTTAATGTTGATCAGCTTCAAAACAAACTGAATGAGCTAGCAAGGGATGTAGCAACACATAAAGAAACACAAGTGCAGCTTGGAATAATTGATACACATGAAATAAGGAAACATTCTCACAAATATTACTCTTACGCTGGTTCTTTAACAACTCCACCATGCTCTGAAATTGTCTCTTGGTACATTCTTGGCAAGGTATGCAAATCTTTCTCCTTTATTTTCTTGTTGTATTTTAGTTTAATGTGTTGGTTTATATGAATGCTACATGCACGTATCTTGATTAATTCTACGTGTACCTAATGTCTTTGATCAATACATGCACCAGGTAACTCTGGAATCACCTACTATTTTTGCCTAGGTTGAAATTTGAACCTGAGACCTCATAGTTGTCAACTCACTTCACTGATTACTAAACAACACGTCAACACCATTAGGGATGACAATGGGGCGGAGCGGATGCGGGGTGGGGTGGGGTGGGGTGGGGTGGGGCGGGTTTAAGGTTGTGGGGTGGGTTGAAGTGGGTTTTTTTAAAACTAATGCGGGGAGGGGTGGATTGCAGGTATATGTGATTTTATATGGGTAAACTTAATTTTAATTTTTTACTTGTTACAAGAGTGATAGAGCATTATTAATTAAGATAATTTCTTTAAAGCTACTAAAATATTCAAGATAGTAAATGAAAATGGTTCAATAAAAAATAATTCAATTTCTTACATGTTTCCCAATTGACCTCTAAAAAATAAAATTGTAAGTCACTATCCTATTAAATTAATACAACTTATTGAAAAAATGAATTTTATTTTTTTATTAAACTTAACTAGAAAAGAAAATATTAAAAAAATTATGCGGGACCGGGTCATGCGGAGTGGGTCTGATTGAGCATGAAAGTAGTATGAGATTTAATAGTTAAATGAAATGATGAATATTTTTATTTTTTTAAAATTGTGAATATTATAGGTGAGATCAATATCAAGAGAACAAGTAGAAGAATTGAGAGCTCCATTGGATCCAACATGCAAGAGAAATGCAAGACCAACTCAACCCTTAAATGGAAGACAAATTCAGATGTATGAAGCCCAACCCACCCCTTAATTAAATGGAAGACAAATAAATGTGTACAAATATTCCCCCATAATAAAAGACTCCTTTGAAAAAAGAAAAGAATATTTCGATGATGTGGGTGACACATATTGAATCTTGAAAATTGACCTTTGAGTTATAGTAATGAAAATTGTGCAAGCTTGGCTTAAAAGTTTAGAACAGACGAATAATATCACATCTTGTTAAGAATAACATATTTATTTGATCACTAACATTCTTTCCAAAAGCACTTCTAATAAGTCGCACAATTTGACTAATTGATTCTCCATCTTAAAAATGAAGCAATTAATTTGTTTTCAACTATCTCAAAAGCTTTTCACTTTTCACACTAATTAATCAACCCATTTAAATGTCAAAAGCATGTACGACTAAATTGTTGTCTTTTACTTAGCTAGTTTTTTCTAGGAAGCAAGATCTTTTAATCACATATAATAATAATAATAATAATAATAGAAATTTTTTTATATATACAAATAATTATTTTTTTTATAAAAGACTAGAAAATTATTTCGTTCTATTTTCTAAAAATAATAAATAGACCGTCGTGGAAGCAAACTTCATGTGCAAAGTCCACAATTCTGCCTCGACAGTCTGTATGATTCCTCCCAATTTGCTGTAATCCCATTGTTTAGACTTCTAGTTTTTTTCAATTAATTTTTTTTATAGTTTTGGTATTCAGTAATTCGATTGGTATTTGGAAGTAAAATTTAGAATTATAGTATTCGAGTTTGGATTTGGTATGAGATATTAGTACCATTTGATATTCGGTATTTTCTGAATATCGAATTATTTCCTTAATGAAGATCATATATTAATAGGTTCCTTACTCATTAGTACAAATTCAAAATGAATTAAAGTTAAAGACTAAACATAAACAACTCATACATATATCTTTTAGTTGTGTCAAATTGTTTTTTTAAAAATTTCTTCTTATTTGTTGATCTTTTATTATATTGTACCTCGACATAGAAAAATAGAAATAATTAACGCAATAGTATGAATTTTGTAATACAATTGGTTACAACTTCAATATGGTATTACCGAATTCCACATCCAACCAAAATTTGATTTACCGATTATCAAATTACCGAATCAAATCATAAAATTTTAATATTTGATATCTACTTTTAACTATCAATTACCGAATTATCGAACCCGAAATTCAGAAATTCCAAACTAAATACCGAAGAACTAGGGTTTGAAAAGACCCTATAGAAGACCATGATTACAACAATAATATGACCAATGTAACTCAACAACTAGGGTTTGAAAAGATAAAATATTGTACACACAGATTTTCCATTGTCTACTTCGTAGAAACAGAGAAATTATTTCAATAAACCCTCAATTTAAAAGAAAAGTAACGACTAATAACAATAAAATAATACACAAAGTAAAAAACAATAGTCAATATATATTAAAAACGAACAATAACAACAACAAAATAAGACGGTGACCAAACCATAAATAAACAAACACAAGTGATAAGCAAAATAAAAAATTAACAAGAAACTAAATAAAACACCATGATTATTATTATATAAAGAAAAGTGTAATATTTTCCACCAAAGAAATCCAATATTAGTAGTGGAGTCCTTGTTGTATCAACCATAATATCTTATCTTTGTTTGTATTCACATTTAACAAATAAAATCGCCTCTAGTAAGACACATTTTACTCTTTAGTGAACTTTTTAATATAAACAAAAATCTAACTCACCCCGCAAATCTATTAATTTTACGAGATATATATCACATCTTATCACCCAACAATAGATATCAGATAGCATAAATCTACTATTTCACGATACATACATTACATTTAATCATTTATCACCAATAATAAATATCAGATAATAAATCCATCAAAGCTAAAATAAATATATAAAAAAATTAAACTAAGATCTGTACGTGAAATCTTATGATTCTCAAATTAATCGGAAAAAAAAATACTACACTAGATAATAAAAGAGCAAAAACATTATTTCCAAATCATTTTCATTATAATATTCTAAACTAATAGAAAATAGTATAAATTTACAAACCTTCACTCCAAAACCAAAATATATTTACAATATATATATATATATAAAAAAAAAACCTATTCATCATCATTCTATTATTGAAAAGGTCAAAAATAAAAATAAAAAGGAAAAAACATTTTTATAAAAAAGAAAAATAAATTCCAAAAACATTTTTTTTACCTCGAAATTTAACCGAATAGGTGAACCAAAGCCGTGAAATTTTCCTGCCAAAATTCCAACTACCATCAAGACTTTTCGTGCTTTGGTATTTTACAACTTTCATTGGGACCCACTTAAACAACTGCGTTGATTTCATCGCCTCCCCATGATTCCGATCGCCGGCCGGAAGAGAACCGTTTCATCCCCCCTAAACCAGCCGGTTCAGAAAAAACCGGTTCAACACTAACCGGAGCTCCTCCGCGAGTTTTCCCTACACTCACACTTTTGCTTTTTCTCAGCGGTTTTATCGGCTCCGTCGTCGACTTTGAACCTAGCGTTTTATCAGTACTGGAACTTGCCGGCTTTTTGTTACTCCGATTAGATCGGAATATTGATAGTAATCGTGAACAGAATCCGGATTTGCGTTTCTCTCCATTGTTGCTTCGTGATCTCTCGAGCGAATTTTTTTCACATTTTTTTGATTTCTCCGATGATCGTCGGCTTCGTGATCTACGTTTCGATCTTACTCTTCCCATACAAGATACCTTCGGTGACGACGGTTCCGTACCCGAAGCCGATTTCAACGTGGATTCAGACCTTTTCGCCGGAAAAAGCCTAATGTTCGCCGGTTTACATGTTCTCCGTTTCGAATCGACGTAACTAGTCTTCGGAAATCCAATAATCGAAGCCTTACTTTTCAAAGTCGACGAAAATCTCTGCGAACTCGAATTTGAACCTGGACCGATACCTTTCGTAGACTGTTTACGGTCCAAAAAGGCGTTCCGATCGAACCAATCGAACTCAGCATCTTTCGAAAGCCAGAACGATTCCGGCGGAAAATCAGGCGGATGTTCCGATTGCTTCTCATCGTCTTTCACACGTTTTTCGCCGTCGTCGCTGTCAGCCAAAGTCTCACATGCAACTTTCCGGTCACTTCCGCCGCCGGCACAGGCCGAAACTAGAGTTTCCAAATCAACTTGAGGCATTCTAGAGAGAGAGAGAGAAAGAAGAAGAAGTATATAGAGAGAGAAAATATAAATGTGAAAGGTAGAAATCCTTGGGCGATTTGAGTATACGAAAGTAGATATTTATACATAAATTTTAAAAATTGAAATTGATTTATTTTTATATCTTATAATATACTCCTTCGTCCTAAAAAAAATTATAATTTATAATTCTCGTATAATTATGATAATATAAAATGAGTTTAAATGAAAAATGATATATATATATATATTTCAACTTGATAGAATTGAATCATAGTTATTATTGTTATTGCGACTTTTCTTATCTTAATGACAAAAACATATTTAAAATAATGATCAAACTTTACATGATTAAAATTTCGAAAAACAACAACAATGCTATCCATTCTAGTCTAATTAAGATATATACGTAAATTTTATCCTTATTTTTACAACATTGAAGAGTTACGTTAGATAGATCCTCAACTCAAAGAAACGAAAATAAATAGGGTATAATATACTAGTAATAAACAATGGACTAATGGGATTCTTTTTCTAGAAGGTGAAATTCATTTTTGCCAAAATGAAAGTGAACCAAAGGGAAACTTCCAAAACTTCTTTTTTGTTACTTTTTGAGATAAGTCAAATGATTTGATGAACTTTTTTTGTACATTGTTTACTATGAATCTGTGGGGCACTTTAGAATATTTTTTATTTGTGCTGAATTTTAAGATTGTATTTTTTATTCATGGCAAAAAAGAAAAGAAAAGTGAAGTTAGTTATAAGAGGGACAAATATTTTTAAATTTAGTGTATTACAATATTTGTAAATAATTTAAGAGATCTTTAATTAGTTCAAATAACTTGTTAAGTTTTTTTAAATTATCAAGTTGTTTTTTTTGTGTTTGTCTTTACTACTTTTTGAGTAATTGATGAAAATTGTTATTGTTATTATTATTATTAGGCTTTAATACCACAATTGACTTTTGTACCTAAATTTTGTAAAGTCGTTATTATTATTATTATTAGGCTTTAATACTATAATTGGCTTTTGTATCTAAGTTTTGTACACTCGAACTTTAAACTTTATGATTTTCTAAATTAGTATTTCTAATTGCTCGAAACACGTGTTTTTGAAAATATCGTTTATTGTTGTTCATATGTATGTAACATATGTTTGATTGATTTGGTTGTAAGACATTTGAATCATGCATTTGGAGAGTGTGAATCTGGATTCACAAATATTTTTAGGAATTCGAACAACATGTTATGAAATATAAGATAGCTATATTTGGAGCTCATTCCTCTATTTACTTAAGAACGAGATTAAATTCCACACTTAAATTTTATTTTAAAAACTTTGACTAAAGGAGAAAATGCAAATAAAAAAAAATCTCACACTAGAAGATGTTTATAAGATCGCTACCTAGATTGATTGTTCTATCGCAAATTGTAAAGTACATGAAGATCCACAAATCTTAAAATTGTAAAAGTAGGTATACGAAGCTTCAACTATTGAACTAACAATAAATTAAAGATAGAGATTTTTTTACATAGTTTCATGATGAATTGTGAGGAGGTGTTGACTAGCAAACAACGAAGGAGTTGATGGTGGTGCACCTCTTCCCTCGATGGAGAGTAGCCTTTTAGGTTTTGGTTTGATATTTTATTGAAAAGATGATAGTGACGACTCACTATTTTCTTCCACGTGAATTTGATGTATTAATCACGTTAGTACAAATGAGAAACACGATAAGTTAGAAATATTCCAAAAATTGTTTTGGACTAACTAGAAATTGAAAATTCATGAAATTAAGTATTTTTTTTAATTTTAGTGTATTACAATATTTGTAAATGATTTAAGAAATCTTTAGTTCAAATGTCAATAACTTGTTAAGTTTTTAAGTATCTAATTGTTTTTTTTTGTGTTTGTCATTACTACTTTTTGACGTGAATATACATCACTAGTTTCTTCCACGTAAATATGATGTATATTCACGTCAAGACAAATGAGAAACGTCTTTAAGTTAGAAATATTCAAAAAATTATTTTGGACTAACTAGAAACTGAAAATTTGTGAAATTAAATGGTCGACTTTACTAAATAGCTCCATTATATTAGAAGCATCGATTTGTATGTTAAGCCATTTTAATTTTTTTCCCAAGTGAATTTCTTTCTCTTTATTCTTCATCCCCCCTCCCCAATCATAATATAATAATTCAAAACAAAAGCCAGCAATCAATAATTTAATTATTAGCAATTGATTAGATTAATTAAATACAATAATCAGATATGCATGACTTCTGGTAGGTACCAAATTTGGCGTGTTAGAAGTACGGTGGACATAAAATATAGAAAATCAAATCGAAATTTTTGGTAATTTGGTATTTGGTAATTGGGTATTGATATGATATTCGGGAGTAGAATTTTAGAATTATGGTATTCGGGTTTGAATTCGGTATAAGACATCAGTAACATTTGGTATTTGGTATTTCCAGAATACCGAAATATTTACTTAATGAAGATCATGTATCAACATGTATGTTACTCATTAGTACAAGTTTAAAGAAGAAAGTTAAAGAATGAACATAAACAATTCAAATACATGTCTTTTAGTTGTATCAATTTATTTATCTTGATCTCTTCTTACTTAGTGATCTTCTATTATATCGTCCATCCACATAAAAAAATAGAAATGATTCGAAAAATAGAATCAACTTTGTAATACAATCGGCTACAACTTCAATACGGTATTACCGAATATCATACCAAATCAAAATTTAATTTATCGATTACCAAATTATAGAATCGAAATTTAAAATTTGATATTTGATATCTATTTTTAACTATCAATTATCAAATTACTGAACCCAAAATTTGATAATCTCGAACCGAATACCGAATGTCCCCACCCCAGAAGTACTTTTTAGTGGAATTAGGTTTAAGTAAATGTCAATTATTTTAAAATTCTAGCCTCTAGCCAAAGAATTGAAAGAAAATAAAATTGATTTTTCTAATGAATTTAATATTTGACATCATAAAACTTGGAGGTTGTGACCAATAAACCCAATAATTGAGGGAAAAAAGTCTTATAGATTCTAAAGAATTGTGAGGTGGTTATTATATAAAGGGACAATAATTATTAATTGTATTTAAGTTAAATAAGATGGCGGTGCACTCACTCATTGAAAAATTTGGATATTAATTACTTATTTAAATTTTTAATATTCTTGACAAAAATTCTGGCTTCAATATTTTTAGTTTAAAGTTATGAATATTTTTTTGTTCCTCGATGATATCAAACAATAGTGCTTGTATTGCAAGAGATGCCTGCTTGTTAGGTCCGATATGCTTTACGCTCAAAAGAATGGATCACTATGTAACTGAATTAGTGAAAGTCTGACATACGAAAAAAATCACGACGTAGTGCTGTCTTTCAATTTATTTATTTTAAAAGTAAAGAACGGAGGTTTGGGGTTGGGAAGAAATATAGAGTACGTCCTGTAGAGCACATATACGACACAATCAGGTCGCTGACGCAATGAATCTTTCTCTACTTATAGATAAAGAAGGCCCCAAAATGAATATCGAATATTTGGAAGAATTCTTTTTCCTCAAAATTAGCTTAAACTGATAGGAAAAAAGGAACACCAACCAGATTGATAATTGGTAAGACATTTGTCAAACCAACAAGTAATTAGGTGGATAGAAGCTAGCTACACAACTTTAAATAATGGCATTGGCCAATAATCATATAGCATTAAAATAATATTTATTTTGTTATTAATTACTTTTTTTAATTATTACTTAGTTTAAGATATTCAAATATTCTGGCCCCATATTAGCTTATAGGTTTTAAATTTAGGAATTAAGTTGATGTACTCTTAATTAAAAATGAAAGAAGTCTATATATGTTAGGTACAACAAAATTTGCTTTCACTATAAAACTGATGGCCTAATCCATTGGTGGTCCCTTAAACTTGGCACGATCTTTCACTTAGACACTTTAACTAGGCTTTGTTCATTTTAGACACCTCATGTCACGCCTAACTGTGTCAATTTGACACTTTCTGCTGAGATGGCATAGCAAGTGTGATACACTCACTAGACGTGCGTGAGAGCCTCATTTTACCAAATTTTAAAAAAAAAATTCTTCTTCTTCTTCCCCATTTTTTTGCTACCATTTTCCAAGCTTAAACTATTTCCATGGTGAAATAAATTTGACGATGTCACAAACAAAAAGTGAATTCTAGCGCCCATAAATTTTAAGTTTAAATACTTTCACTTATTTTGTTGTCCTTCTTTCTCCTCAAAATAATTTGAGAAAATCAACATAAATTTCAAGAAGAAAAAAACACTCAAAAATGGCAAGAAATCATATTTTCAATTATCAAATCCTACATTTGGTGGGGAGGGTCGGGGGTGGTGGTGGGTGGAGAAGAAAATCTGAGTGAGAGAGAGGGGTTGGGGTTTGAGGTGGAGGTGGGTAGTAGAGAAGACAATTTGGGGGTGGTGTGGGTATAATTTTCTTTTTATTAAAAGTGTTTTTTTTAAAAATTATTTAGTTAAAGAAATGCCACATGTCAATGAGTCATTGGTAATTTTTTTCCTACTCAAGATTCATCATTTAATAATTTTTTTTTATATATATGCCACGTGTCTTTATTTAATTCGTCACTTTAACACATCATCAGCGAGTATTTTACACACACCTTACAAATTTGGCAGATTGTCGAAAAAGTGTCAAATTTGACACAGTTGGGCGTGACATGAGGTGTCTAAAATGAACAAAGCCTAGTTAAGGTGTCTAAGTGAAAGATCGTGCCAAGTTTAGGGGGCCACCGATGGGTTAGCCCAAAAATGATAGTAACAATTAGGCATTGTCAATAACAACACTCAATTGTCAAGCTTTAATTGACCTTAATTAGAAAGAGTAGTTATTTTTTATCTTCAAAAAGACTAATTAATCAAACTAAACCACTATTAATTAAGTCAACCTCACTAGATAGTAGTATTAGTTTTACCAAACTAGCTAATTAGGTCAATTAAAATGATGGGGAATATAGTAACAACAAGAAGTTACGAACACAAAAAAAATAAAAAATCAAGTGATTTCTTTTCATTTGTCTAAATCTTGATACATAATAAAGTTACTTAGTATTTGTATTGATAGTAGATACATGTGAAACTAATCGAGATGAAACAAGTTGATTGAACACTATGATTAAAAAATTGTGTATACATTTGGTCTTCAAAATCGAAGGTGGAAGCAATTAACCTTATAACATTAGATTTATTTGAACTCAATACTTTGGATATGAATTTCAAATTTACGTATAAAACTCCACTAATATTACGTTAAATAGTTGGTTTGAACTTATTACTTTAAAATAATAATTGTTTCAATTTTCAAATGCTAACAACCTTAACAATCGAACCCATAATATTTAAATTTTAGATTTGTTTCTATCTGCAACCCAAGTCCTAATAATTAAAATTTGCACCACATACAATTCATTAAAAAGAAAAAACGCTTCTTATCAAAGATTTTTTTATTTCCCAAACTCGAAAAAATTGTGATATTTATTTTTTATTTCACCACTTGATGAAGCCTAAGATTAGAGAGAAATATCTTATTGAATAAGTAATAATCATTGTGGGCTAGTATATTTTACATATATAGGTAGAAAAAAATATCAATAAGTGCCTAACAAGTCTATATAATAAAGTCACAAAACTAAGAAAGGAAGAAAAAAAGGAAATTTATTAGGGACCATCACTAAAGAATTAGATATTTCTTCTTTAATAAGAGGTTTCAGATTCAAACTTTAGATATGAAAAAAATTCCTCGATAAAAAAATTCTTCTTTTCGAAATGGGTCATACCGGGTGAAAAATAAAAATATTTTTTTTTATTAGGAACCAATATTCTGATTTTATGTTTTACCTAACAACAATTCTTAAGAAGATTTCGAGAAGAAGTTTATAGAGTAGTAATAAGTACGTAAGCAATGACAAAGAATTGAATTTTCAACTTCTTTTCTTTTTCAATTTATTTATTTCTCTTTTACAAGATTTTGAATTTATAAACCAAGTAGGGTTGTTGGTACAGTACGATTTTGAAAATTTGTGTTAGAATTTTAGTTTCTACACATGATACGTCGATAATTACAATTTGCTCGATTTCATGTTTCATAAAGTTAAAAGTTATGCACACTTGAAGGAGATGATAATTATCTAAATTTGATATTCAATATTTCAATTTATTTTTTAAAATATCAAACACCACTTTTTTTTAAAAAAGAATGCATAGCAAATATCATAATATCAAAATTGAAGCGTCAAAATTAAAATATGATAATTTAATATTTGTCGCACCGTCACCCTGTGCCAAGTCAACAAGGTTTTTATTTTTAATGTTATAAGAAGTGTAAGTACTAATTAGGCAGAATTAATTTGTATTTTACTACGTTTTGGTCTGCTATCATTATCTTTGTTGACTAATAAGTAAAAATATTTACAAATGAGGAAAAAATAGTGTGTGAGAAAATGAAATAAGAGTATCAAAATTCAACTTCTCATTGATTAAAAAAACATGAGCTAGGAAAATATTCTATCTCTATTTTAAAAAAAACAAAACTAATATTATAAATTAAAATGTTCTAGGAAAACTAAAAACCAAAAAGTCAAAGAATGCCCTAAAAATTCTATAAAAGGTTGGTCAAATTGCAATTTGGAAAAAACAACAAAATTTGTAAGTAAAAAAAACATGATGAAGTTGAGAATAAAGATGTACTCAAAATAAGGACAAGAATAAAATATTTACACATTTAGTTACTATTAATAGTAAAAAATATATTTAAAATGTTTTTTTTATCGAGTTTCATATCAAAATTATCAGATGGACAAGTTTTATGTTTGAACTGTAATCAAATGTTTATCGAAATACACCTTGACAAATAGTTATTCCCTTTTTTATTTCATATTTGAAATATCACCATTGTTCAGTTAGGAAAAGAGAACAACTAATAGTTGAGGTATGTTTCGAAAAATATTTAGTGATAAATGAGTTAAAAACTCATACACCTTATAATTTAGATATGAAACTCGAAAAATTAGAATATTCTAGACGTGTCTTTGATCAACAAAATTAAATGTGAAATATGTCCTGTCAACCTCATTTCACTAAGTAGGCGTTTGGCCATGCGATACCATATCACGATATGGTATCGTGAGATGGAATCAGCGTTTGGACATGCGATTTTACGCTGATTTCATCTCATGATTTCATATCATGAGAGGTGATATCATATTCTCCAAAAACCATGATATGGAATTATATGGTGATTCCATATCATGATTTGAGATATTTTAATACAATAATTGATCCATGAGTTTATATTTTGTTAAAATAACCCCACATTTATATCTACTAACCATATGTAAATAAAATTTATAATCACATCATTACTTTTTAAAATTTATTATTCTCACCGAAATATTTTGTCAGCTTGTTAGTTTTATCAAACAAAATAACTTGTTGTCAATTGAGCATCGGGCCACACGAGTTCAAATTGAGAAGGCTTTGGGTATTTTTCTAACCCATCATTGCACGAAATGATAGTCAACGCTCGGCAAGTGAAACTTTTCAACATTCACTTGAAATAATTAACCGGCATGTTAAAATAGTTGCCGAGGCAATTAGCAAGGTGAAGGTGGCACCAACATTTATCCAACCAAAAAATATGACTGGTGTATATTCCAAATTTCGACATAATACTCAATTTTGGCCTTGGTTTAAGGTAAAATTTCAATCACATTAATAAATTTATTTTATGGCCTTAATAAGTGCACATTTATATTTTATGTGTAAGCTATTAGTATTTAGTTACATATTTCCTATCAACTTTGTTTAAAGAGATAATATTTATTTTATGACTTTGCATTGTCTTAGAAACACTATTTTTATTACTCTTACAAACATTATTTTTATGAAGTGCATTCTATAATGCTTCCAATTTATTTTATGTTCACTAAACTAATATTGATGTATTTTTTATTTGGTAGGATTGAGTTGGTGCGATTGATGGAACATATATAGAAGGGGAGGTTCCTAAAGTGGTGCAATTCGGTAAGACTTGATCTGAATCGTAGTTCAGATTCAAGTTGGTTTAGTGAGGGCGACCGCGAAAGTCACCGAATGGGTCAGTCTTTTAGTTCTCCCAGATTACCGTAATCGCAAAGGAAGAACATCCCAAAATGTCTTATGTGCTTGTGATTTTGATATGCGATTTACCTTTGTAGCTGCTGGTTGGGAAGGTACTGCACATGATAGTAAAGTACTTGAGAATGCACTTGTTGAACCAACGTCACAATTTCCATTTCCGCCACATGGTAACTTTAAATTATATCCTTAAAATAAATATTATTTATTTACACAAAGCTGTCTCATTTATGTCACATATGCTTTTAGTAATTCTTTATAAAATGCTGATTTCCGAAACACAAAAGGATTTTTAGCTCCATACAAAGGACTACGCTATCATTTGCAAGATTACTGAGGAAGTGAAAGAGAGCCTCAAAATGCCAAAGAACTATTTAATTATAGGCATTCATCTCTACGCAATGTGATTGAACGAACTTTTGTAATAATTACTTAAGTGGAATAATTTATTATGCGATTTTATATTATTTTTTTTGTTTATTTGATAAGATTGAATAAACAATTGTGGCTATTTTAATAGTTTTACAACTTATGAGATTTTTATGTTTATGAGAAAATATACAACACAAAAATTTCATATCGCATGTCCAAACAAACCTTCAAATTCATCTCATGATTTCATATCATGATACCATATCATGATTTCATATCATGATACCATATCGCATGGCCAAACGGGCCATAAGTAGGCGTTTGGCCATGTGATACCATATCATGATATGGTATCGTGAGATAGAATCAACGTTTGGACATGCGATTTTACGCTGATTCCATCTCATGATTCCATATCATGAGATGTGATTTCATATTCTCCAAAAACTATGATATGAAATTATATGGTAATTCCATATCATGATTTGAGATATTTTTAGTACAAAAACTGATCCACAAGTTTATATTTTGTTAAAACAACCCCACATTTATATCTACTAACCATTTATTTCATATGTAAATAAAATTTATAATCACATCATTACTTTTTAAAAATTATTATTCTCGCCGACATAAAATTTATTATTTTCGCCAACATATAGTCACTTTAACTCACCAACCAATTGTTAAAGTGATGAAATATTTATGGTCTATAAGCATGAAAATATAGTTGCGGATGATATTGACCAACAAATGGCTCAAAGTAACAATGTTGGTTCGTCTTCTCGGTCACATGATCGAGAAATGCAAGTTCAACGTGAGAAAATTGTCAGTATTATGTGGGAGGATTATATTAAAGACTAGTACACTATAATTTATGTTCAATTTTTTTAATTAAATTAAAATTAGATAAAACAATTACTTAATTGGAGAACAAATAGCTTTGTAATAATTTATTATGCGATTTTATAATTTTTTGTTTATTTGATAAGATTGAATAAACAATTGAAGCTATTTTAATAGTTTTACAACTTATGAAATTTTTATGTTTATGAGAAAATATACAATACAAAAATTTCATATCGCATGTCCAAACAAAACTTTAATTTCATCTCATGATACCATATAATGATTCCATATCATGATACCATATCGCATGGCCAAACGGGGAACTAAACACATTTTGATTTGCCCCAGTTTCAAATCATTTAAAAAGTTGTTGATTAATGAGAAGCTTCGTTAGAATGTTTTTCGAAAAAAATATTGTAGTCTTATTTGATACTATGTTATATATAATTGAAACAAAAATATTTTTTTAAAAAACACTTAACAGACTATGAAAATTTAGTAAGAATTGAACGAGTCAAATTATTACCGACTTATTAAGCATATTTCAGTTCAATCTAGAGATGAACATAAATACTAGAAGATTGAAATATCAAATTAAAAATCGAACTAATTTAATTTTTTGATTTTGATTTTGAAAGTTCGATTCTTTAATTCGGTGTCCGATAACATTTTTTATTAAATAAATTTTAAAATTTTGGCTAAATATATTTTAATTTTAAAACCCAAAATCCAAGCCCATTTCAGATTTATGTTTAACCCAATCCCAATTTTGTATTTGGTGCCCTAAAATCAAAATAAAAAAATCTGTTCATCGTTTCACTTTTGTTTACTCTCACCGCACAGCAACCGTCGGCGTCCAGCAGGACAGCGGCGCAGCCACCGTCGGCAACCAGTACGGCAGCGGCGCAGAAACCGTCGTCGACTAGCACGGCAGCAGTGCGTGTATCTCTGACTCTCGTCTCTTAGTCCCTCTTCTCAGTATGTTTAACTTAGTTTACATAGTACCTGGTTTATTCTTTGAATTCATACTCTATTTTCCTGAAATTTTGGCACATGAGAATTTGAGTGTCTGTCATGGGAACTGAACTAATAGTTGTTATTCAGATAGAAAGTGTCTTATTCAACTCTTAAATTAATTTGTAGGAGTTTGTGTTTAGGAGTTCAAGTGATTTGAACATTAGATATAGACTGTGATTGTGCGAATTTTAAGTCTTATCAAGTTTAATCCACTCTTGATAGTGGACTCGAGGAGAGGCGGAGGTAGGCCAAATAAGTATTGGGGAGAGGTGATTATGCACGATATGTAACGTTGCAACTTATCTAGGATTCAGTTTGAATGCTACATGAAGAACATAACCCACATGACGGAACGGGAAGACTATTTGACCTTAGATAGGAGGGTATAGAGGCTGTGAATAAGGCTAGAAGGTTAGTAGTTAGTTGAGGGGTGTTCTTATTACTAGCATATTCATGTCTTTGGCTGAGTGGAGCTCCGTGTTGGTCATAGTATTAGCTTATTCATGTAGTCTTTGGTTTTGGGTTTCTAATTATCATCTGTAATTTAATGCATTTTGCGTTTAGGTGACTGCACCTTGTTGTTATTGTCATGGTTTCTTGCATATATGCTCCACACTACTTTGCTATTTGTTGTCTTGTTTTTCTCTTAATTACTGGTTTGATTTGCTTGAGTCGAGGGTCTTTTGGAAACAACCTCTTTACCTCGGAGAGGTAGTAGAAAGGTTTATTTACACTCTACCCTCCTCAGACCCCACTTTGTGGGATTTCACTGGGTTTATTGTTGTTGTTGGTCAAAGGTCTATTAACTCCAAAGATTTTCAAATTTTGAGTTATCTTATGTTGTTTGTGCTTTCTGTGTAAACCTTTGGTTCAGGAGCTGTTTAGGCTGCCATTTTCAAGTGCTCTTATTGAATATATTCCATCATTATGGATGCTCCGAATGAACTGAGCTACAAACCACCATCAGAATTTGAGGAGGTCAAAAAGGATTCACTTGTCAATCTTAACATTACAGACTCAACTGAGCTCTGGCTTATACAGTGGCCCTTTAATCAAGTAAGATTCATGAGAATTTATTGTTCTTCCACTTTTAGGATGTAATAAGGTGCTTTATTTTCCCAATCAGGTGAAAAATATCCAACTAATGACGATATTTTCTGTCTCTCTATTTCCTTTTCTGGGACAAGCCATGTAAAATTTCCGGTCCTTTCCTAGTTTCTAAGCAAAGAGAGAGTTTACTTATGAGATTTACTATGATTTTGAATGGAATGAGAATGATTCTTAATGTTGGGTGTGTACTTGAGGAGTTGAGGTTGTTAATATATTTTTCAGTCCTTGTCACTTACATCGGTTCTGAGTTTTGACATTTCCAACTGGCTACTCCAGCATCCAGGTCTTGATGGGCAAGAAGTTTCGTTGAAGCTCCATCATGATGGGCACATGGGCAGCTTTGAGGATTCATCTGGCAAGTACAGTCATAAGAATAACATTTACATCTAATTGAGTTTGTCTCCCCATCTCAGCACCTCTAATTTTCATAGCAGGCCTTTTAAGAGAATGAAAGATGCTTTTAATTTCTTAATGTCTTGCTCAATGATTGCTTTTGTAACAGGTAAATCATATGAAGTGGTCAGTTGTAGAGCGCAGGACCCAGATGCGGTGGTCTTTCTACCATCTGAGTCTGAGCCAAAAATTGGTAACTCTTAGTTCCTTTGCATTTTACTATCCACTTGTCTGCTTATTCACTCATGATCTCGACACTCAAAACGTGCAATACTGCAATGTCCCATTGGATATGCCAATTTTTATTTCTTCTTTTGTGATGTTAGTGTCAAGTCAAAGCTTTTCTATTGACAGTTGAGGTGTCATGCTTCATAATCTTGTTGTACCATGCATTATTGTCATGTGAGTACTGAGGCTCGTTTTGTTTGCATATTGAGATTTTACTGCACTCTCTTAGTTGTGCGGAACTTGCACATACTCCAACTACTAATGCTTTTTTGTTTATATTTTTGGTAGAACTTACTGTTATTCCTTAATGTGAACCTCTGTATGATCCAAATGCTGCTAGTTTTCCATTCAAGCACAAAATCAACGCGTTTGAGCAGATTTTTGCATGTTTTGGCAGCTGGCAAAATTTCCCGGCGTGTTTCCCTAATCCATTATCCGGAACCAAGTGAGCTTAAACAGAACAGCATAAACTTGAAGCAGATGATGGCTCAGAGATCGTCTGGTACTACATTGACCAATTCGTCTCGTCACTTTGCAACTCCTAGTCAAAGTACTAGAACACGGAGTATTATGCGATCAGGGAGTTCATCCAAATCTACCAAGAGAAAACACAGTGATGGCGGCCCTGCAAAATCCAATAACCAATCTCTTCAAGATTCAGGCAAAAGTGGTCGTAGTGCATTGACCTCTTCAGGATCCTTCGATCACTCTCAAGATCAAAAATCAAAGAAGAAGAGGAAAATTGATGGTTGAAGTGTTTCCTCTTAAGTGTTCTGAATCGAATTCTTTTTGGTTAAAGAATCTCTTTCTAGTTGCTCTAGTACAATTGAGCGCTTTAACCATTCAGCCATGAACTCAACACGACCTTATTTTCCCTCTTATATTAGTTGTAGAACAAATGTGTGAGGTTTTTGCGCCATAGCTTGTGTGCCTTGTTAATCCCCCCAATGATGGGACCAATATTTAATCAAGTATCAAATGTTATATACCTTTGGTTTTAAACAGTTTTAATATATGTATTAGTTTTACTCTTGATTCAGTATTAGGGTGTATAACTAATGTATACATAGCAAATTATGATATTAGTTATACGTGGATAAAGATAGAAAATAGTCTCAACGTAACTAATAATACTCTATAACATTATTGATACATTCTATTCAGTACTAGTGTTGTATGAGCTAATTCTTCTTCCATTATTCATTAATCACCATTCAGAATTGTAACCAGGTGAATGAAATTTCTTTATTTTTTAGTTAGATATTTCGAATTTGAACCTTACGCATGAAACAATGTTAATAAGAAGTACTTCTCCTTTATGGCTTTTTGTGGTACAAATTCAAATCAATCAAGCTATCTCAATACAAATATCAAATGCAAAACTTTAAAAAAGTATAACAAGATAATTGACTTAACTCAAACTAGTCCAACACACCAATGTAAAAAAGAAACAAAAATAATATGAGTACTACTCAAAGAAGCAAAGGTGAAAGGTAGATAGAAATAACTAATCGGCCTGAATTATGATGGGATGATTGAGATTCTTTCATCTTTAATTAAAAAAATTGTGTTCAAATTCTGAATATGAAATAAAATCATGCTAATTGCATTGCCCTCCAAAATAAGCCCTGAAATACGTAAATTCAAATTAATTGGATTTAAATATAAACACTAAACATCATAAGGAAAAAGGTAATAAACAAAAAAATGTGCACACCACCTTGGACTTCTTTGTTGTCACTATTTATTCATATATCATGTAGTAAAGCCGCCACACAAAGTTGATATAACCCCAAATTCCAAGAACATGCTTACTTTGAAAAGAAATATATATCTGCTCGTCCGACTAATTTAGATTCGCGTTGTGTATGATAAATTTAAGAGAAACACTTTTTTATCAAAACTTCTTTACTTCCAAAGAGGGAATTGGAGTTAGGATCTCATTTGTTCCACCACATCGATTGATAGTAAAAATGAACTACATCTTCAGTTTATATTTTTATGTAATAGAATTTGACTTGTCGTTTAATTTCTTAAGAAAATTCTTGAAACCCGACTACAAGATTAATTTTATATTTGTATTTTAAATGTGCTATAAAATATGTGTGACGGTAAAACTTCTTTAAAAAAGAAGAAGATGAAAGGTTCAGAATTAAAATATTTATTATATAAATCAAATATATTATTCTCTTAAAAGTAATATATTGCATAAAACGAAATCGATAAAGCATTACTTTTTAGAATAAAGTTCTGATTTTGCTACTATTTGCTTATACACGTTTGGTGGAAGTGTGGACAGTGCTTTATTGGGAAAAAGAAACAAGTGTTTGATTTATGAATTCGTGTTCGATATTCGTGTTGAAAACGGGGTTAAAGTTCGAAATTTCTGATTAATATTGGAGAGATTTAAATCATGTTACCATAGTCATGCACAAGTCAATTTAAGTTAACCATTATATTATATTGTATAACAAAAGGCTTAATTTGTTACGATAAACTAATAACAACTTATATTATTTCAAACACGCCAAATTATTACACTTTTCTATGTGTCAAATCATAAATTATTACAAGTAAATTTTACTTTATTTTAATGTGATCAATTAGGTTTTCCACATATCTTAGACTTTTATTTAAGATCCTATTTGATTATAGATTTTAAAATTATATTTTGAAATTTGAAAATATAAAATTTGTGGTTGTGTTTGAATATACTACTTGAAAAATAATTGAATTATTTGTGAGCGGAAGTCCCAAAAACATGCTAGGAAATTGAAAATATTTGAAGATCAAAATTTTAAAATATGATTAAATTTTAAAATCTAGTCAAATATCATAGTCAAAAAGATATTTAGAGATAGATTTTTTTAAAATCTTGGTCGAAATTTCATGGTCAACAGATATTTGATGATCGATTTTGCAAAAATTGGTCAAATTTCATGGTCAAACATATATTTGAAGATCAAAATTTCAAATCTAGACAATATATATTTAAAGATAGCTTTTTTTCAAAATCAGGTCAAATTTCATGGTCAACAGATATTTGAAGATCGTTTTTTCAAAAAATTGGTTAAAAACAATGGTCAAATAAATATTTGAAGATAGATTTTCAAAACCTTATCAAATTTAATTGTCAAACAAATGTTTGAAGATAAATTTTCAAAATCTAGTCAAATTTCATGATCAAACATATATTTGAAGATAGATTTTTAATATTTTGTCAAATTTCATAATCAAACAAATATTTGAAGATAAATTTTCAAAATCTAATAAAAAAATCTATGACCAAATGCTAGCTAAATTATTACGGATAAAAATGCTTCATTTTCACTTGGAACAAACAAAAGGTGGGCCTATTGTTTGAAGGCCATGATAGCTAACTTGTTGGACTGGGCTCGGTCCATTCGAAATGGCCCAGGATAGCTTCTTCCTGCTTTGGCCCAAATTCACTTTTGTTCAAGTCTTTTATTATATTTTAATTTTTTTAAATTTTTTAAATTTGATATGCTATATATTATCACAACAAAGAAAAAAAGTGTTTTATGAGATAATCAAATAAATTATAAGAAAACCAAAAATAAAATAGCATCCGTCGGGACATAGATTTTGAAGCAGACACTTAAAACTTGAAAATTTTAATTTTTAAAGTTTTGTTTGGACATTTATTTTATTTTACTTTATTTAAAAAAAAAAAAAATTGTGAGTGGAAGTCCTAATTTTTTTTAAAAAATTTATCTAAGCCAATTTTTTAGAACTTGAAAATATTAAAGATCAAAATTTTAAAATCTGATCAAATTTCATGGTCAAACAAATATTTTGAATATAAATTTTTAAAATTTGATCCAAAATCTATGATCAAACGCTAGATAAGAGTTCAAAAAAGTTGGGAGTGTTGACCTTTGACCCATTACTTAGCAAATCTCGACCCAAGTAACCTTCAAGCGAATTAATTGAAGATAAATTTCCAAAATCTATAGTCAAACACTAGATAAGAGTTGGGAGTACTTAGCTCATCTCAACCCAAGTAACCTTTAAAGTTTAAACGATTAATTAAAAATAAATTTTCAAAATCTGATCTAAAATCTATGGTCAAACGCGAGCTAAGAGTTTGTAAGAGTTGGTAGTGTTGACCTATGACCCATTACTTAGCTCATCTCAACCCAAATAACCTTTGAACGAGTTAACTAAAAATAAAATTTCAAAATCTAATCCAAAATCTATGGTCAAACACTAGCTAAGAATCGGTATAAATCGGGAGGGTTGACCTTTGACCCATTACTTAGCTAATCTTAATCTAAATAACCTTTGACGAACGAGTTAATAACCTATCCATATATCAATTTTGATCTGTTCAAATTTAATTCAATTTGTTCATCTCGTCCATTTGACTCCACTAATTTTTAACAAGATTTGAAATATGATATCCATATGAAGGTCCATTATTTTTTGGGAGTGTAGTTGTGTTAATTATAAATGACAATTTTTAACTACCAACATTCTTGATAATTGACAACTTTTTTGTCTCTTCTCATAAGCATTAATCTACTTGTCCCTATGCTTCGAAGAATGTTGACATTTATAATGTCAAGGCAAATCTCATTTACTACTAAAGTCCCCTATAAAGTATAGGCTATAAATAACTAATTTTTTTCCAAAGAGGGTGCATTTTCAAAAGAATAAATAAATATAATAATTTAAAAGAATTATGTAATAAATATGTAAATTATTAACTTCACTAGGTTTTATTTAGTTGGCCTTCAAAAGGACAATAATTAAAAAGGGAAAGGAGAATTTATGAAGATATTCCATGTTTGTTGGGATGGATTTGGTTATAAAATAAAGTTATATCCTTGCTAATAAATATAATTTTTAATATAGTAATAAACGTTTAATTTTAATAAATAAAATTAAAATTTAATTTTTCATGATCAACATATTGTGTGTGACAAATAAAATGGAATGTATTAAAATACATGGAATATGTTAGGTGATGTAGGTCGTTTGATTGAATGACACGTGATATGATATTTAAGATAAAAAATTTAGCTTTAAAAATCGAATATGTAGGTTGCTAGTGATTAGTCGGATGAGGGACAAATGTGTCACGACGGTGACATTTTTATGCCTAACTATATTAACGAGTGTCATGAACATACCATTTTTGATAGTTCAACTCGTTAAAATAGACGAATCAGATTAATTAAGCGACGTGGGTGATTTAATCGAACGACACGTGGCATATATATAAAAGAAATTGGCTTATTAAACCGGATGCAGTGTTGTTAGTGATTAGCAACACAACACACAAAAAAACTATATGGTTGCCATAGAACTGGAGAAGTGGCATACGCCACTTCTACCAGTTCACTGTAAATACTCAAATAATACTGGTTGCCGAACATGTAACTCTCTATTGCCACTCACTTCTAACTACTATGTCATTATCTCGATCCAAACGAAAATCTAATGATTTCATCCATTTCACCGACAAATTAGCTTCATTACCTCCATTAACCCTTCCTCCTTTATTCTCCTTCCCATCCAATTTCTTGAATTTTCCGCGATGAGCTCATCTGATTCAAGAATTTCAACGGGCTACGAGCATCAACATCGTCAAATCCAGATCAAGTTTAATTCTTTTACTAATTCAAATCATTCAAATCTCATAAAAATATGTCACGATTCACTACAATAACATTTTCATCCCCCGATCATTAACGGGTACATAGTCATATTTCTAATAGTTTAATAACATATTTATGCGTTTTTTTTAGAGAAATATGAAAGTGGTGTTTTTAAAAATCATACCAATCTCATAAAAACATGTCACGACTCACGAATCACGATAATGACGTTTTCATCCCCCGATTATTAACGGTAACATAATCATATTTTTGATAGTTCAATAACATATTTACGCTTCTTTTTTTTTTGAGAAATATGAAAGTGGTGTTTTTTAATGAATATAGGCAAAAATGAAGGACTTGTTAAAAAAATTTACCCCAACATGTTTCATTCGAAATTTTCGACCGTTTGGGCCCGTTATGAGGACAGTCATAACCGTTGATGTTTTTATTATTATTTTCCTTAAACTGAAACTTTCCCACTTTCATCTTCTTCAAAAACCTAACAAAAACCAAATGCAAATTCTTGTCTGAAAAAATCCACCCCACACCCCACCACCCCCAAATCAATGGGTTGTGTGCCGTCCAAACTCTTCAAGAAAAAAAAATTGAGAAAAAAATGGTGATGATTACCCTGACCATGTTGTTTCTTTAACTTCAAGTACTTATGGTGTGTTGAATCTTGAAAAAGATTCAAACTTTACGCGAAACCCACCTTTATCTATTAAGGAATGTGTGAAAGAAATCAAGAAATCACCACCCCATGAAAAATCTCATGAAGTTATTAATGCTTGGGAGCTAATGGAAGGTCTTGATGAAGAAGTTGTTGTACAAAATTCCAAGATTAGCCCAAAATCTCGGGTTTTTCTTCGTGGATTTGTCGATATTGATGCTCGTAGCCCGTTGAAGTTTTTGAATCAGATGAGCTCTCCGCGTAAATTCAAGAAATTGAGTGGAAAGGAGAATAAAGGAAGGGGTAATGGAGGTAATGAAGCTAATTTGGTTGATTTTAGCCCAAAAAATGTGTTGAAAGAGAGTAAATTGATGCAGAGTCCATGGAAAATGTCACCAAGATTGAATTTTTCGAAGAAGGGGAGTCCAAATGAGGTGAAATGTGATAATTTGAAGGTTGATTCTGTTGTGGTTTCGAGGAGGAGGAGGAGTTTAAGTCCGTTGTTTGATCCACAGCTCGTGGAAGCTTTCGAGAAAGAGATGTCTGAAGAAGAAGAACAGATCAAGAAAATGGTGTTTGCTACGCCAATTTCTAGAAAAGCTAGGAATTCGCAAGAAGCAGAGACAATGCTTGAGTTATTCGAGAAAAAATGCCCACCAGAAGGTGAAAATGCAGTTGTAATCTATACAACTACATTGAGGGGTATTAGAAAGACATTTGAGGATTGTAACACTGCTAGAGCTATACTCGAATCGAATGATACTCGTGTGATTGAGCGTGATATATCGATGGATTCGGGGTATAAGGAAGAACTAAGAGGACTAATGGGGACAAAAGAGGTGAAAGTCCCTTTAGTGTTTGTAAAAGGGAGGTTGATTGGTGGAGCTGATGAAATGTTGAAGTTGGAAGAGGAGGGTAAATTGGGAATTTTACTAGACGGGATCCCGAGGGCAGCTGCCACGTGTGATGGCTGCGCGGGGATCCGGTTTGTGATGTGTATGGACTGCAATGGGAGTAGAAAATTGTTGGCTAAGGATGGAAAGAGTACTGTGAAATGTGGAGAGTGCAATGAGAATGGTTTGATTCAATGTCCAATTTGTTGTTAACTATGTAAGTTAACCATTTTATGTTTGTTTATTTTGCTTATTTTGGATTTGTAATCATTGAACTATGTTTGTTGCATAACATTGTCTGTTTGATTTGAAAGTTTTGTAATTTGAAATGGCAATGAATATATGCTATGTTGCTTGGACTCGTTTATGAAACGATTACTAGGAAGTACTCGATAGAATCATGTATTTTGACCAATTTACACGAAGTGTTTACACTTTTGTTACTATCTTTGAACACGAGTATGTTTAGTCAAATGAGGGATCTACACAACATTGTTAATTGTCCAAATCTTAGTGGACAGAGTTATTCAGTATATGTGTTGATGTGAGGTAACATGTAGTTTATGAAATTAGTCGAACTGAACATAAGCTGACCTAGCCTTTATAAAAGAATGTTGTGGCATTGGTCATGTTTGTGAATGTAGTCAATGAAACATGACTCCCAACAATCAAATTAGTCTTTTTCAATATGCAGATTGATGTTTGTTGTTTTAAGGAATTTAAGATGTCAAGCATGCTGCTGACTTTTTTGCTTTTTTAGCACACAAAAAAAAACTTTGTTTGTCTTGGCTAGATAGTGACAACTCCTTGGTTGGTAGGGGGAATGGTTGGGCCAAGTGATCTAGTGGCTTGGTCTAGTAACTTTCAAATAGAACTCCGCCCCCACCCCCCACCCCCTCACATAAAAATACCAACAATTCAATGTAATAATTGTGGATTCGATTTCTATTTTTATTTATACAACCTAAAGCAGATCCATTCTTACGAGAAGTATGAGGTATCTTGAATGACAGAAAGTCACATAGAATTGACTTATTTATAGAGTGATCTTATAATCAGTACAAGATATAGACTATCTCATTCTTTATTTCATTCTGTCTAATGACATTTATCTAGGTAGAAAGCTATCAAATGGTTCTGCTCAAGAACCAATAATACATGTTTCTCATAGTCACATATATCTCTTGGCACTTCAAAAAAAATCGTTATTTCTTTCTTATTCAAATTATTCCACATAAATTGAAATGATGAAAATATCATCACCAAGGATATCGTAAACTATAAGTTTTGAATATACTTGAATTGCTACAAACCAAATCACCAGTATTATTGGATTTCTTTTAAATTCTATTTGACATAAATTGGTACCAAAGATTCTTGGAGTTTAATAAAAAGGAAAAACTCTCATAGTCACTGACAAGTAGTGGATAGTGACCACACTAATATTATTGTATTAAATGATGAAATCCCTTAATGGGCTTTATTGAGAAAGAAATAGTCAAATGGATCCCTTTACATTTTGATGTAATATGGGCTACATCAAGTTCAGCCCATTGATGTATTTTAGGGCCTAGGCCCTTAATTGTGGGCCTCTTTTCTCAAGTTTTTGGTCTCACTATTTTTAGTAGTTACATCAAACTAGTCATGTTTAGTTTTGTTTTGTTTCTTTTTAGTAAAGTGGTTAGGGTTTCAGTACCAACAAGCCAAATAACACTTTAAGAACTGGATAGAGTGATAAATGCTTTTTCATTCTTAAGTTAGAACTCTGGTAAGCACTTTGTTGCCTTAGCTTTGTTAGGAAAGGCTATTCCCTATATATGAGATTTTCTGGTGCAATTTCAAATTTAGTCAGATCTTAATGCGAATATCGAATGTGTGTGAGAAACAAAAAGAAAAACTTTTATAAGAATTAGTTCTACAAGATTGTACTTCTCCTGATTTTTTTAAAGCATGATAGTGTTTTTTCTTGGAGGCAAGTCTTACATATGATGTTAGCTCACTATAGGTATTTCAACAGGAGAAGTAATGAATATTGGCCACCAGGTTGTTTCAGATAAAATCACTAAATATAAGATCCGACAGAGTCAGTCAAACAATTTTCTAAAAATCAATGGATTATAATACACTGAAAATTTTGAATTCATGTTTCGTGATCCCAAAAGGACAAAAATGATGATGTTAGTCTCGACGAAGCAATGAGTATTGGTTACAATGTGTATTAGATTGACTCACCAAGTTTGGAGCCCAATAGAGTCGATTAAACAAATTTCAAATAATCAATAAACTAACACACACCAAATACTTTGAAAAATCATAAATTCTTGTTTGTGATTCTGAAATATCAAATAATAATGTCAGTCACGACGAAATAATAAGTATAGATTATCAGATTATTTCAGATGGACCTACCAAATTTGAAGACAGAAAGATAAAGAAAATTATACTAAAGAGAAGATGTGTCTTTATACTTGAAAAAGGACCAATTTTACCTCTATATTTTGCATGTACATTTGGCTCCTTTAGGACAAAACTCATATTTAAACATTAGGCTAACAATGAGAGTTAATTCATTTTAAAAAGTACAACGAAGGATAAATATAAATATTTTTAAAGCCGTAGAGGAAATTATATAAAATCCAACAAGTACAATTTATTTAAAGTTAAATGAGTCCTATTAGTTTAAACTCAAACCATTTAATATTAAAATATCGAAATTTTATCCAAAAAACAGCAAACATTAGATAGCATTAACAATCCTTTGTTGGCAAACTTGTAAGTACACAAAATCCAATAATTTAGTTTCCAATTTGAGAATTTCCTAACAAAGAGAGTCATAAATTAATTTTCTGAAAAAGCCAACTAATTTTATTAATTTAATTATAAAGAGTATTAGAGTACTATTTTTTTTTATAAAAAAAATCAAACTATTTAATACTACTATTTCAAATCAACAATGTACCAAATATTAGATAATAGTAAATATTCCATTTTGGGAAAGTTTTTTTGTAAGTACACTAAATCCATTTTCAAAATTTTATCCTGTAATGTACCAACCACTTGTTAGGTTTAACTAAGTTGATTAGGAGTGATTATAAAATCAATGACTAATTTTAAAATCCCAAGTAATTAAAATGAATTTAAGGTAAAAAAATATTGTAATTAATAACTAATGTGATTGTACAGTGATTATCCTGTAATGTACCAACCACTACTTTTTTTAAATTTTTTTTTTTTTTATTTATTTTAATCAGTAATGTAATAATCCATTTTTAGAAAACTTGTAATTAATCCATTTTAGATTCCATTTAAGAATTTTCTAAAAAAGGTGGTCATGTTCTCTGAATCTAATTAGCGAATAATCAGAGACAACATAATTATTAATTATGACAAAGTACAATAATCCTATGTGACAATATCCTAATTAGCTCAGTGTCCAAATCATTCTAAACACAATAATAATAATAATAATAATAATAATAATAATAATAATAATAATAATTTATGTTGATAGCGTAAAAAAACAGTAAATTGTAATTGTCTTTTATATTACTCCCTCCGTCCCATTTTATGTGGCAACATTTGACCGGGCACGGAATTTAAGAAATAAATGAAGACTTTGAAATGTTTACCAAATTGCCCTTTTAAAAAGTAGACTCAATTTCTCTCTCGTCATAAATGTATTGGAGTATTATTTTAAGATTAAGTGGGACCAACAAGGATAAAAAAGGAATTGTACCTTTAAATACTTTCCTTATAAGGAAATGTGACATTCTTTTTGGGACTGACCAAAAAGGAAATGTTGCCACATAAAATGGGACGGAGGGAGTATCAACTTATGTTTATTAAGATAACTTATCGTATTTTCAGGAGAATAAAATTTCACAGTTTAATGAAATTTATTAGTAATAAATATTATTCAGACCTAGTTACTAAATAGTTGATTGGAAATTCAATTATTATTTTACGATAACTTGAAATTAAAACTATAAATAAGGTTATATGATCGGTCTTGGATACTCGAGTATGAAAGGCGACCCCAAGGTGATCTCATAATTCTACGAGATCGAGATGATGAAGTCAGCCTTTTTGAAAGATTTACTAAGTAGTACTTAATAACTAATGTGATTGTATAAATATTTTTTTCACGATATTTGTGTTTTGAACTAACTTTTTTTATTTAAAAAAACACCTTTTTGTTCATACATTGGATTAATGAATTTGTATCCCCGAAATATCTATAAATAATCGATTTTGAATTCATTTATCATTTTAACGTTAACTTAAGTTCATTTCATGAATTCATAAACCTCAACAATTGAACTCTCTTCTAAATTACATCAAACAAGGTACTATGATCGGTCTTTGATGCTCAGCTGTAACATTCGTCTTGTAGTTCTCACGGGAGTCGAGATGATGAAGTCAGTTTCTTTTTCAGAGATATACTTATAATTACTTAATTACAAATTTGACTGTGTAGATATTTTTTACGTTGTTCGAGTTTTGAACGTAAACTATTACAAAATAAATAAGAAAAGACATCCTTTTGTTCATACATTGGATTTGTATCTCCGCAATATCTATAAATAGTTGATTTTGAATTCATTTCTCATTTTACGTTAACTTAAGTTCATTTTCCGAAACTCATAAACCACAACAGTTGAATTCTCTTCTAAATTACATCAAACAAGGTACTATGGTCCGTCTTTGATGCTCGGCTGTCAATAACGTCTTGTAGTTCTTATGAAAGTCGAGATGATGAGGTCCGACCATGAATTTTTCGATAAAAAGAAAAGAAAAGAAGATACCCTTTGAAACTACACGTGTGGTGGTAACTCTCACGTACTGATATCAGTTGACAACAGTCTTTGCCAGTTGCCAGTTGCCATTTTCTCTAACTTTATATATAAATCCTCTTTTGCCTTATTTTTCTCCTTTCTGTCTTCGCACACTGGAAAAAAAAACATATACTGCTTTGGCTTTAACTTAGATAGAAACGCCCAAAGCTGAGTTCTTGCAGCCATGGCTGGAAGAAAAAGAAGAAAAATGAAGTCGTAAGTCCTTCAAAGATTGAAACTTTATGAATCTTTATGTGTGTTTTCATGTTTTTTTCAGTTTTTTTTGGGTGTTTTGAGCTTAATTTGAGTGTAAAGACTTGAATTTTAATGAATTCTATATGGGTTTTTGATTTTGTTTATGTTTGATGTTTTTTGTTGTGTGGATCCAGCTTTGATTTCACTGTTTGAGTTGAAAGGTGTAGTCTTTTTACAAGTGATTGAGTTTTAAAGAATTCCCAAACCCCCCCACCCCCCAAACCCCACCTCCCAAACCCCACCCCCAAAGTTTTACAAGAGGTGGAAGAGAAATTGAGTTGAAATGGAATGAGTGGATTTAATTTATGTGGTGTTTTTTTTTAGTTTTGTTGTGTTTGAGGTGAATTTTGACAATTTTGGTGGTTGCCCAAATTAGGGGTTTTATGAATTTATCACTTGATCTGTTTATCTGGGAATTTAAGGATGTCTATTTGTTAACCATTTTATACTTCAATTCAATCTGTTGTACTAAAAATGTTCCAAATTCATGTCACTTTTTGCATAAGATATCTGTGACTTTTTTAATGTTAGGGAATGGGCATATGTGATGTTGATGATGATGATTGATGACTTGTATAGCTGAATAAATGTTGCTGTTGGGTACTTGTGTGATGATTTGTTGGTCTTAAGAGTTATTCTTACTCTGATCGAAACAGTTTATAACGGTTCTGTTTTCCTAGTGGGAACATAACTGTTTATACAGATAGTCAAGTGTTTCGGTGTTGTTCTGACAGTTAATCAGCTTAGTGTATGTTCAGTTTGTTGGATGATTTAGGATATGTCGGCTTTGATGTTGTCCTTTGTGTGTTAGAAGTTACTCTAAAAGCAGTATTTTTCGGTGTCAATGATGAAAGCTATCTGTAACTAGTTTAGGATTTTGTCGTCTTTGATGTTGCCCTTTGCGCGGGAGAAAAAAAAAGTAGAAATGTTCTTATTTAAATGCTGAAAGTCACCTGTAATTACCTGATTGAGGATATCTCCTTGTCGTCTTTGAGGTTTCCCTTTGCGCGGGAGAAAAAAAAGCAGAATGTTTTGATTTTAATGCTCAAAGTCACCTGTAATTTCCTGATTGAGGATATGTTTTTGTCGTCTTTGATGTTGTCCTTTGCGTGTGAGAAAAAAGAAGAAGAATGTTTTGGATTTTAATGCTGGAAGTCATGTGTAAACTGATTAAGGATATATGTCTTTGTCGTCTTTGATGTTGTCTGTTGCGTGTGAGAAGTTACTTAAAAGCAGTATTTTTTGGATTCGGTGCTTAAAGCCACCAGTAACGGTGTCGCCTTTGATGTTGTCCTTTGTGTGCGAGAAAAAAAGCTGAATGCTTTGGATTTTAATGCTGGAAGTCTCGTGTAACCTGATTAAGGGTATGTCTTTGTCGTCTTTGATGTTGTCCGTTGCGTGTGAGAAGTTACTCAAAAGCGAAAAGTAGAATGTTTTGGTCTTTGATGCTAAAGTTCACCGATACGTATCTGATTTAGGATTTGTCGTCTTTCATGTCGTCATTTGCGTGTGAGGAGTTACGCTTAAAGCAGAATGTTTTGGATTTAATGTGGAAAGCCAACTGTAACTATCTTTATAATCATGTATATTAGTTATTGCTAAGGCTCTTAAGGGAAATGCCTCATCTGGTGTGTTTACACGTGGTGACACATTTGGATTCTGTTTTTGTTTCCCTCTTCTTCTTTTTGTAGTTATTGTTTCTTTTTTTCAGAGTACTTCGTCATACTTTCTATAGTATTTTCCATAATTTCTTCACTTCCGTTATTTCTTTTTCAATCTGTTTTGATATGCTTTCCTTGAGCCGAGTTTCTATTGGAAACAGCCTCTTTGCCTTCCAAGGTAGGGGTAAGGTCTACATACACTTTACCCTCCCTAGATCCCACTTGTGGGATTACAAGTGGGGTCACGCTAGGTACGTTGTTGTTGTTGGGGCGAGAGTGGAAGTGGAGGTAATGTGTACTTTATATTTTGTGGATAACGTTAACTTTAAGGGTTCGGTATCTGTTTTTACTTTTTTATTTCACTATCCATTTTGAAACTAAAGATGACTTTTATATTTCTAGATTAGCTGCGACAGCTCCAAATAATGGTGCTGCTTCAAGTGAGGAGCGTGAAGAATCTGATGAGCAAAACTCATTGTTTCGTGTGCCGGTTGATATCCTAGAACAGATTCTCTGCCGGTTAAACTTGAAGGAAAATATCCTTGCTTCTGCTGTTTGCAAGCAATGGCTTGCTGCTGCCATTTCTGTAAGAGTTGCGAATAAACCACCTTGGCTTATGTTTTTCCCGAAATTCGGTGACTTGGTTGAATTCTATGACCCTTCAGTGAGGCAAACTTATTCTGTTGAGTTACCAGAGTTACGTGGCTCGAGGCTTTGCTATGCGAAGGATGGCTGGTTGCTGCTATACAAGCCCAGAAGTTTGCGTGTGTTCTTCTTCAATCCTTATACGAAGGACGTGATCAATTTGCCAGGACTAGAATTAACATACCAGATAGTTGCTTTTTCGGCAGCTCCAACATCCCCCGACTGTATTGTTTTCACAGTTAAGCATGTCAGCCCCACTTTGGTTGCAATTAGCACATGTAAACCAGGGGCAACTGAATGGACAACTGCCAATTACCAAAACCGTTTGCCATTTGTTAGCAGCATTTGGAATAAGTTAGTTTTCTGCAATGGTCTCTTTTATTGTCTGAGTCTTACTGGCTGGTTGGGAGTCTATGATCCAGAAGAACATACTTGGCTTGTTCGTGTGGTTCCACCTCCGAGATGCCCCGAGAACTTTTTCGTCAAAAATTGGTGGAAAGGAAAATTCATGGCAGAGCACAATGGAGATATCTATGTGATATACACTTGCTCTACTGCAAATCCGGTGGTATATAAATTGGACCAAATAAATAAAATTTGGGTGGAGATGCAAACTTTAGGTGGTTTGACTCTTTTTGCTAGTTTCCTTTCATCCCAAGCAAGGACAGACATTCTTGGTGTGATGAGAAATAGTATTTATTTCTCTAAGGTTCGTTTTTATGGAAGGCGTTGCATATCCTATTCCCTCGATAAAAACAGATACTACCCGCGAAAGCAGTGTTACGATTGGGGAGAACAAGATCCTTTCGAGAGCATTTGGATTGATGCACCGCCGGACCTTTCAGCCTTTGCCTGAAAAGATTTGTGACAAAGGTACTATTCTTTTCTGTTGGATTTTTACTTCTTCTAGTCGTGAGGTTGAACATAAGAATATCTTTGCTTGACTGAAATCATAAACTGTTTATAACAGCATGCATGTCCAAGAAAGGACGTGTGTGTTACGGATATGTACTCAATCTTTAAGGATGTTTGATGAAGTTGTTGATTTTAAGATTAGTATGATAGCTAAGTGCATTTTTGTTGGTTTAAAGTCAATTTCTATTTCATTAGTTGCTTTGACCCTCCAAAATTGTTGCTGCACCCGTATCGGATCCTCAAAAAGTGCATAGTTTTTGGAGGATCTGACACACACCGGGAAGTACTTTTGAAGAGTCTAAGCAACTTGGCCTACGAGATCTCTATCTTTTGAAGGCTGAAACTTCACATCTTGCAAGTCACCTTAGGAAGTGTTTTTCTCGAGGCTAAAGTGTTCCTGGCTTAACCGAATGATATCTCATTTGGCAAAGTTTATAGTATTAAAGTATGGAACATTTTTTCATAAGCCCCCGTTGTCTATTCGAGAAGTTCCAAGGCAAAATCAAGTTTATGATATTTAAGGTGCTATAGCACGAGTTAATTGTATATCCCAATTAAAAGGATCCTAAAGCTCCAACTGATTGTGGATCCTTCTGTTATGTCTTTCTTTCTTCCTCAACTTTGCAAATGCTAGACTATGAAGGCATATGTTTGGCATCTGTAGACTCTAAATTAGGCAATTAAGAATATAACGGCAGCATGTAAGTGTGTTCGTAGTTCAGAGAAAGTATTGACATGTTGGATTGAGAGAGTCCCAGTTGGACATTATGGAAGATTGTGTTTCAATGACCAAGAGGCTCGGAGCTGTGTGTTACTATGTAACATCGGATCCTTCATTTGCCCTGACGTACAACGTCAAATGGATGTAGAATAAGTATGGGTACCTAGTTCAAATTCTCCAAACTACCTAGTTCTTTTTTCTGAATGGGCTCTACTGCTTTCATTACTAATGACATGTTTTCTTCACTACGTATTTCCTTCTTCATAACTACTTTGATTTTCTGCATACACTCTACACTGGATATGTTGTTGTTGCATTGCAGATTGTCTTTTGGGACTACACTGGGTTTGTTGTAGTTGTTGTATGTCTTTCGTCAACTATTTCTTCATATTCAAAATTACTATATACTAACTTCTGGCTAATCATTTCTTCCAGGGCCTCAAATACAAGGTCCCTCTTCAAACGGCTTCATCGACCAGTTCTAGAGCTGCAGATGTAGTCAAGTAGCCACCTTGCTGCAGAAAAAGTGAAAACCGAACCGATGGTTCAGATGTATCACTAAATGTTGTCAAAGACCTGGAAGGCATGATAAAGAACAGGGTTCTAATCATGTTATCTCTCAATTTATAGTACTTTATAAGTTGTCATTGAACATTTTCCTTCAGTGTAGATAACATTTTAGGGTAATGTTGTAGTTGAATTTGTAGAAGTTTAATTCAAGCTGACTAAATAAGAGCTTTTTAGGTACTTCTATGTTCTGCTTCTTATTATCTTTCTGAGATTGATTGTTTATGATCTGGTTGTCTATACCCTTCGGGGTCGTTTGGTATGCCGAATGAGATGAGCAAGGATATCCCATGCGATTTGTAATCCCATCGTTTTTAGTTCAAACGGTGGGATAAAATAATTCTGGGATTAGCTAATATCTCAAACCAAACATGGGATAAAGTTGATCCTAAAATTTATTTTAGGATTATTATCCTTGTTGTTATCCCATGTACTAAATGACTCCTTCCTGTATGCATATGTTGTTCTTACATCAGGTGATCTATGTTGCTCGAATCCGAGACACCGTAAACATTTTTGGAGGATCCGAGCTGGTGACTCCTATAGTGTATGTTGCTCATGAGACACTATAAACATTTTTGGAGGATCCAAGCAATATAGCTGGTGACTCCTCTAGTGACGTATGTTGCTCGGATCCTCTAAAAATGGCATAGCGCCATATTAGATCCTCCAAAAGCAATAAGAAGTCCATAGCTTTTGGAGGATCCGGCACATATCATCGACATTGTTTGCTTGGATCCTCTGAAAATGGAATGGCACCATATCAGATCCTCCAAAAACTATCTGAAATGCATAGCTTTTGGAACAATTTGGAAGATCCAAGCAATTTTTTGAGTTTTGGGCTAAAAATCTCCCTTATGTATAGGCTAAACCTAAATTATATTCCTGTGATATAATAATGAACAAAAAAAAACACCCCTTATTAGCAACTTCATAAGGAGGTTTTTTGTTCATTATTATATCACACGGATATAACCTACCTATTAATAAGGGATGTTTTTAGCCCAAAACTTCATTTTTTTAATGTTAAACCGTAAGGGCCGTTTGGTTATTGGTTATAGTTATCTAGGTATAAGTTATGCAGGTTTTGTTATGCATGGTTTAGTTATGTTGGGTTTAGTTATGCAGGTATAAGTTATGTAGGTATTATTTAGTTATGAAGAGATTACACTACATGAATTATTAACTATTGAATATTGAATATTGAATTTGTTGCAAGTTAATATAAATTCTCCCTCTTTTTGAATAAAAGATAAAAGAAAAATGAATTCTTCTTCTATACTTAAGTGGGCAATCTTTTTTTTTTGGCTATTTTATTTTTATGTTTATAGCTTATAAAAAATAAAATACCATTAACATATTGTAATAACTGTTTCTTTGATCAACTTGATATTTTAAATTTCCTCGCATCGATAATGCTATTTTTTGTGTCACCGAAGCTTTATTTAACAACGGGCAACTGTTGCTGCTTCCAATTTTCAAGTACATTATAAATTTATAATATCCAATTTTATATTATGTAAAATATTATGTCAATATGTTGATTAACATATGCGTCGAATCAAACTTTAAAATTCAATTTGTAATATAAATAAAATATTTACATTAGGATTTCAAATGAAAACAAATAAAAAATCGTATGTATATAAAAAGAAATAGGAAACAAAAATAGTTAGGAAAATATAATAGTTATGTGGAATCCGGTGTCTCCCACACCGAAAAGGGTTGTCCTACTTGCCAAGGTAAGGACCATGAACTTTGAGGTGTTGGTGCTACACTTTCTCTAATCAGTGTATCGCCGATCTAACGCAAGTTCGAAGGACAGAAGCTGAGGGTTCGCTTGGGGACCATAAATGATTCCCAAGTGCCGGTCATGTTCATGGTATAGGCTCGGGTCGTGACATCAGATCTCACAACTAACATCATCACCCTCATGTTGCCAATTTCTTTTCTCAAAAATCTTTATGAGGACCTCCGTATTGAGTTGGGGAACCTTCACGTATACTCACACCATTTTTTCGCATCCATTTCCTCATTTACAGGCCCATTTTTAGGAATCACGCAAATTCCTTAATTTTTTGTGTATTAGCCCATGGATCTGACGCCTGGACGCCCAGTATTTTTTTCTAAAAAAACTTTATTAGGACCTCCGTATTGAGTTAGGGAACCTTCACGTATACTCACACCATTTTTTTCACGCCCATATCCGCATTTACAGGTCCTTTTCTAGGAATCGCGCAAATTCCTCAATTTTTCGTATGTATTAGCCCATATATCTGACGCCCGGAGCACCCAAAATTCTTTACACAATTTTTTTTTGAGGACCTCTGAATTGAGTTGGGAAACTTTCACGTATACTCGCACCATTCTTTTCTGGCCAATTTCTGTATTTTTAGGCCCATTTTTAGGAATCGCGCAAATTTCTCAATTTTTCGTGTGTATTAGCCCATGGATTTGGTTCCCGAAGCACCCAAAGAAATTTTCTCAAAATTTTTTATGAGCATCTCCGTATTGAGTTGGGGAACCTTCACGTATACTCACACCATTTTTTTCGCGCCCATTTCCATATCTACAGGCCCTTTTTAAGGAATCGTGCAAATTCCTCAATTTTTTCGTGTGTTATTAGCCTATGGATCTGGCGCCGGGAGCACCCAATTTTTTTTTCACAAAAAATTTTATGAGGACCTCCATATTGTGTTGGGGAACCTTCCATATACTCACACCATTTTTTCGAGCCCATTTCCGCATTTGCAGGTCATTTTTTAGGAGTTGCGCAAATTCCTCAATTTTTCGTGTGTATTAGCCAATGGATCTGGAGCCCGAGGAACCTATTTTTTTTCTCAAAAAACTTTATGAGACCTTCGTATTGAATTGGGAACTTTCATGTATAATCACACCATTTTTTCACGCCCATTTCCTCAGTTACTGCTTTTTTAGGAATCATGCAAATATCTCAATCTTTCGTGTGTATTAACCCATGAATTTGGCGCTCGGAGCACCCATATTTTTATTCTCAAAAAACTTTATGAGAACCTCCGTATTGAGTTGAGGAACCTTCACGTATACTCATACCATTTTTTCGTGCACATTTTCGTATTTACAGGCCCCTTTCTAGGAATCAAGCAAATTCTCAATTTTTCGTGTGTATTAACCCATGGATCTAGCACCGGAGTATCGAAAACATTTTTCTCAAAAAACTTTATAACGACCTCCGCATTGAGTTGGGAACCTTCACGTATACTTACACCATTTTTTTCGCGCCCATTTCTGCATTTACAAGCCCTATTTTAGGAATCACGCATATTTCTCAGTTTTTCTTGTGTATTTGCCCATGGATCTGACTCCCGAAGCAGCCAAACTTTTTTTCTCAGAAATCTTTATGAGGACCTCGTATTGAGTTGGGAAACTTTCACGTATACTCACACAATTTTTTCGTGCCCATTTTCTTATTTGCAGGCCCTTTATTAGAAATCGCATAAATTCCTCAATTTTTTTGTGTGTATTATCCCATTGATCTGGCGCCCGGAGCACCTAAAATTTTCTTTCTCAAAAAATCTTTATGAGGACCCCTGTATTGAGTTGGGGAACCTTCACGTATACTCACACCATTTTTTTGCGCCCATTTTCACATGTACATGCCCTTTTTTAGGAATTGCACAAATTCCTCAATTATTCGTATGTATTAGCCCATATATCTGGCGCTCGGAGCACCCAAATTCTTTTTTCACCAAAATCTTTATGAGAACCTCTGAATTAAGTTGGGGAACCTTCACGAATACTCACACAATTTTTTTTCGCGCCCATTACGCATTTTGTTGGCCCTTTTTTAGGAATTGCATATTCCTCAATTTTGTGTGTATATATTAGCCCATGGATTTGGCGCCTGGAGCACCCAATTTTTTTTCTCAAAAACTTTATGAGGACCTCCGTATTGAGTTGGGTAACCACCATGCATACTCACACCAAATTTTCACGCCTATTTTCGTATTTACAAGCCATTTTTTAGGAATCGCACAAACTTCTTAATTTTTCTTGTGTAATTGCCCATGGACCCAAGAGCACCCATACTTTTTTTTCTAAAAAACCTTTATGAATACCACCGTATTGAGTTGAGAAACCTTAATGTATACTTATACCTTTTTTTTCACGGACATTTCCGCATTTAAATGCCCTTTTTAGGAATCGCGCAAATTTCTCAATTTTTCGTGTGTATTAACTCATAGATCTGGCGCCCCGAGCACCCAAAATTTTATTCTCAAAATTTTTTATGACGACCTCTGTATTGAGTTAGGTAACCTTCACGTATACTCACACCATTTTTGTCGCGCCCATTTCCTCATTTATAGGCCCCTTTTTAGAAATCGCGCAAATTCTTCAATTTTTCGTGTGTATTAGCCCTCAGATCTGGCTCCGTAGCACCCAAACTTTTTTTCTTAAAATTTTTTATGAAGACATTTGTATTGAGTTGAGAAACCTTTACGTATACTCAAATCATTTTTTTCGCGCCTATCCTCGCATTTACAAGCCATTTTTTAAGAATCATTCAAATTCCACAATTTTTCGTCTGTATTAGCCCATGGATCCGGCTTTCAGAGAACCCAAACTTTTTTTCTCAAAAAACATTACGAGAACCTCCGTATTGAGTTGGGGAACCTTCACGTATACTCACACCTTTTTTTCTCTCACCCATTTCCTCATTTACAAGCCTTAATTTAGAAATCGCGCAAATTCTTCAATTTTTTGTGTGTATTTTGCCCATTGATTTGGCGCTCGGAGCACCCAATTTTTTTTTCTCAAAAAACTTTATTAGGACCTCTATATTGAGTTGGAGAATCATCACGTGTACTCACACTATTTTTTGTCGCCCCTTTCCTTATTTACAAGCCCGTTTTAGGAATCGCGCAAATTCCTCAATTTTTCGTGTGTATTAGTCCATGGATCTGGGGCCCGGAGCAGCCAAATTATTTTTCACAAAAAACATTATGAGGTACTCTGTATTAAGTTGGGGAACCTTCAAGAATACTCACATTTTTTTTTTCGCGCCCATTTCCGCATCTACAAGCCATTTTTTAGGAATCGCGTAAATTTCTCAATTTTTTGTGTGTATTAGCCCATGGATCTGGCGCTCGGAATACACAACTTTTTTGTCAAAAAACTTTATGAGGACATCCGTATTGAGTTGGGAATCCTTCACGTATATTCACACCATTTTTTTCGTGTGTATTTCTGGATTTATAGGCCATTTTTTAGGAATCGCGCAAATTTCTCAATTTTTCATGCGTATTAGCCCATGGATTCGACGTCCAGAGCACCCATACTTTGTTTCTCAAAAAACTCTATGATGACCTCTATATTGAGTTAAGGAACTTTCACGTATACTCACACTATTTTATTCGCGCACATTTCTGCATTTACAGGCCCATTTTTAGGAATCGCGTAAAATTTTTAGTTTTTCGTGTGTATTAGCCAATGGATCTTACGCCTGGAGCACCCAAAAAACTTTTTCTCAAAGAACTTTATGAGGACCTCTGTATTGAGTTGTGTAACCTTCACGTATACTAACACCATTTTTTTCGCACCTATTTCCGCATTTACATGCCCTCTTTTAGGAATCGCGTAAATTCCTTAGTTTTTTTGTGTGTATTTACCCATTGATCTAGCGCCCGGAGCACCCATACTTTTTTTCTCAAAAAACTTTATGAGGACCTTCGTTTTGAGTTGAGAACCTTCAGGTATACTCACACCATTTTTTTTGTGCCATTTCCTCCTTTACATTCCCCTTTTTAGGAACCACGCAAATTTCTCAACTATTCGTTTATATTAGCCCAAGGATTTGGCGCCCGGCGAATCGAATTTTTTTTCTCAAAAGACTTTATGAGTACTTCCGTATTGAGTTGGAGAACCTTCGTGTATACTCACACTATTTTTTTCGCGTCTATTTCTGCATTTGCATCCCTTTTTTAAAAAAATCACACAAATTCCTCAATTTTTCGTGTGTATTAGCCTATGGATCTAACACTTGGAGCATCCAAAAATTTTTCTCAAAAAAATTTATAAGGACAACCGTATTGAGTTGGAGAACCTTCACATATACTCACACCATTTTTTCCGCACCCATTACCTCATTTACAGGCCCTTATTAAGGAATCGCGTAAATTCCTCAATTTTTCGTGTATTAGCCCATGGATCTTGTGCATGGAACACCCGAACTTTTTCTCTCAAAAAACTTTATGAAGACCTCCGTATTGAGTTGGGGAACCTTCATGTCTACTCACACCTTTTTTTTTTCGCGCCCATTTTTGCATTTAAAGGTTTTTTTAGGTATCGCGCAAATTCCTCAATTTTTCATATGTACCATGGATTCGACTCTCAGATCACCCAAACTTTTCTTCTCAAAAACCTTTATACGGACATCCGTATTGAGTTGGATTACATTTACGTAAACTCACACCATTTTTTTCGAACCCATTTCCGCATTTATAGGCCTTTTTTAGGAATCACGCAAATTCATTAATTTTTCATGCGTACTAGCTCATGGATCTGGCGCCTAGGACACCCTAAATTTCTTTTGCTAAAAACTTTATGAGGACCTCCATATTGAGTTGAGGAACCTTTACGTTTATTCATACCATATTTTTGTACCCATTTCCTCATTTACATGTTTTTTTTAGGAATCGCGCAAATTTCTCAGTTTTACGTCTCTATTATCCCATAGATCTGGCGCCTGAATCACCCAAAAAAAATTTTCTCAAAAAACTTAATGAGGACCTCCGTATAAAGTTGGGGAACCTTCATGTATACTCATACTATTTTATTCGTGCCCATTTCCTTATATACAAGCCCTTTTTTAGGAATCGCGCAAATTTCTCAATTTTTCGTGTGTATTAGCCCATAGATTTGGCTCCTAGAGCACCCAAAATTCTTTTGTCAAAAAACTTTATGAGGTCCTCCGTAACTAGTTGGGGAACCTTCATGTATACTCACAATATTTTTTTGCGCCTATTTCCGCATTTACAGGCCCATTTTTAGAAATCTAAAAAATTCATCAATTTTTCGTATGTGCCCATGGATCCGGCACATGGAGTACAATTTTTTTTCTCATAAATCTTATTGAGGACCTTCATATTGAATTGGGGAACGTTCACGTATACTCACACCATTTTCTTCACTCTCATTTTCGCATTTACAAGCTTTTTTTTAGGAATAATGCAAATTCCTCAATTTTTCGTACATATAAACCAATGGATTTAGAGCTTTGAGTACCAAATTTTTTTTCTTAAAAAACATTATGAGTACCTCCGTATTGAGTTGGAGAACCTTCATGTATACTCACACAATCTTTTTTGCTCCCATTTTCGCATTTACATGTCCTTTTTTAAGAATCGCTCAAATTTCTCAATTTTTCGTGTATATTAGCCCATGAATTTGATGTCCGGAGCACCCAATTTTTTTCTCTCAAAAATTTTTATGAGGACCTCCATATTGAGTTGGCGAACCTTCACGTCTACACATAACATTTTTTTCGCGCCCATTTTCCTCATTTACATGCCTTTTTTAGAAATCGCGCAAATTTCTCAATTTTTCATTTGTATTAGCCCATGGATCTAGCACCAAGAGCAGCCAATTTTTTTTTGTTGAAATTTTTTTATAAAGACCTCCGTATTGAGCTGGCGAACCTTCACGTATACTCACACCATTTTATTCGCGCCCATTTTCCTCATTTACAAACCCTTTTTTTAGGTTTCGCGTAAATTTCTCATTTTTTCGTGTGTATATTAGCCCTCAGATCTATCACCCGGAGCACCCAAAATATGTTTTTTAAAATACTTTATGAGGACCTCCGTATTACGTTGGAGAACCTTTACGTATAGTCACACTATTTTTTTTGCGCCCATTTCCGCATATACATGCCATTTTTTAAGAATCGCGCAAATTCCTCAATATTTCGTGTGTAATAAGCCTATGGATTTGGCGCTCGGAGCACCAAAAATATTTTTCTCAAAAAACTTTATGAGGACCTCAGTATTGAGTTGGGGAACCTTCACGCACACTCACACCATTTTGTTCGCTCATATTTCCTGATTTATAGGCCCCTTTAGGAATTGCGTAAATTCTTCAATTTTTTGGTGTGTAATAGCCCATGGAATTGGCGCCCGGAGCACCCAAAAATTTTTCTAAATTTTTTTTATAAGGACCTTCGTGTTGGGTTGGAGAACCTTCACGTATACTCACACCATTTTTATCGCGCCCATTTCCTCATATATATGCCCTTTATTAGGAATTGCATTTTTCGTATGTATTAGCCTATGGATCTAGCGCCCGGAACAGCCAAACTTTTCTTATTAAAAAACTTTATAAAGATCTCGGTATTAAGTTGGGGAACTTTCACGGATACTCACACCATTTTTTTCGCGACCATTTACACATTTACAGGCTTTCTTTAGTAATCGCGCAAATTTCTCAATTTTTGATTTGTATTAGCCAATGAATCTTGCACCCAAATTTTTTTCCTCAAAAGACTTTATGAGACCTCCGTATTGATTTGAGATTCTTCATGTATACTCATACCATTTTTTTCGCTCCCATTTTTGCATTTACAGACCCTTTTTGAGAAATCGCGCAAATTTCTCAATTTTCGTGTGTATTAGCCCATGGATCTGGCCCAGAGCACCCAAAATATTTTCTTAAAAAACTTTATGAGGATCTCCATATTGAGTTGGTAAACCTTCACGTATACTCACACAATTTTTTTCGTACCCATCTTTCCCATTTACAGATCTTTTTTTACAAATCGCACAAATTTCTCAATTTTTTGTATTTATTAGCCCATGGACCTGGTGCTCGAAGCACCCAAATTATTTTTCTCAAAAGATTTTATGAGCACCTCTGTATTGAGTTGGAGAACTTTCATGTATACTCACACCATTTTTTTCGCCCCCATTTATACATTTACATGCCCTTTCTTAGGAATAGCGCAAATTCCTAAATTTTTCGTGGTATTATCCCATTGCTCTAGCACCCAGAGAACCTAAAAGTTTTTCTCAACAAACTATATGAGGACCTCCGTATTGAGTTGGAGAACCTTCACGGATACTTACAATATTTTTTCGCGCCCATTTTCATGCCATTTTTTTGGAATCGCGAAAATTTCTTAATTTTTCGTATGTATTAACCCATATATCTGGCGTCCGGAGTAGGCTAATTTTTTTCTCTCAAAAGATTTTATGAGGACATCCATTTTGAGTTGGGGAACCTTTAAGTATACTCACACCATTTTTTTCGAGTCCATTTCTGAATTTACATGCCCATACTTAGGAATCGCGCAAATTCTTCAATATTTCGTATGTATTAACCCATGAATCTAGCGTCTGGAGCACCCAAAGTTTTTTCCCCAAAAAACTTTATGAGGACCTCCGTATTGAGTTAAGGAACCTTCATGTATACTCACACCATTTTTTTTTTGCGCTCATTTCCTCATTTACAGGCCCATTTTTAGGAATCACGCAAATTCCTCAATTTTTTGTATGTATAGCCCATGGATGTGGCGCCTAGAGCAGCCAAATTTTTTTCTCAAAAAACATTATGAGGACCACCATATTGAGTTGGGGAACATTCACGTATAATCACACCTTTTAAGTTCAATCCCATTTTCACATTTACAGACCCTTTTTAAGGAATCACGCAAATTCGTCAATTTTCTTGTGTATTCACCCTTGGATGTGGTACCCAGAGCACCCAAAAAATGTTTTCAAAAAGCTTTATAAGGTTCTTCGCATTGAGTTTGTGAACCTTCGCGTATATTAACACTTTTTTTTCGTGCCCATTTCCTTATTTAAAGACCATTTTTATAGGAATCGCGCAAATTCATTAATTTTTCGTGTGTATTATACCATGGATCTGGCGTCCCGAGCACCCAAAAGTTTTTTCTCAATAAACTTTATGAGTACCTCCGTATTGAGTTGGAAAATCTTCACGTATTATCACACCTTTTTTTTTTCACATTCATTTCCGCATTTACAGGCCCTTTTTTAGGAATAGTGCAAATTCTTAATTTTTCGTGTGTATTAGTCTGTGGATCCGGCGCTTGGAGCACCAAAATTTTTTTTCTCTAAAAAACCTTATGAGGACCTCCGTATTGAGTTGAGGAACCTTCACGTATACTCACACCATTTTTTTTGCGTCCATTTTCATATTTACATGCCTTTTTTAAAAATCGCACAAATCCTCAATTTATAATATGTATTACCCAATTGATCTGGTGCTCGGAGCACCCAAAATTTTATTTTCTCATAAAACAATGTGAGAACCTCCTTATTTAGTTCGGTAACATTCAGGTATACTCACACCAATTTTTTCGCGTCCATTTTCCTCATCAACATGTCTTTTTTTTAGAAAACGCGCAAATTTCTCAATTTTTTGTTTGTATTAGCCCATAGATGTAACACCCAGAGCAGCCAATTTTTTTTTCTAAATTTTTTTTATAAGGACCTCTGTATTGAGTTGACAGACCTTCACGTATACTTGCACCATTTTATTCGCCCATTTTCCTTATTTACAAGCCCCTGTTTTAGGTTTCGCGTAAATTTCTCAGTTTTTCGTTTGTATTAGCCCTCAGATCTATCACCCGGAGAACCCAAAATATTTTTTTAAAAATACTTTATGAGGACATCCGTATTAAGTTGGAGAACTTTCTCGTATAGTCACATCATTTTTTTTTGCGTCAATTTCCGCATATACATGCCATTTTTTAAGAATCGCGCAAATTTCTCAATTTTTCGTGTGTAATAAGCGTATGGATTTGGTGCTCGGAGCACCAAAAATATTTTTCTCAAAAAACTTTATGAGAATCTCAGTATTGAGTTGGGGAACCTTCACCTACATTTACACCATTTTTTCGCTCATATTTCCTGATTTATAGGCCATTTTTTAGGAATTACGTAAATTCTTCAATTTTTTGGTGTGTAATATGAGCTTGACACCGCAGCTAGGCGTGAATAGCCCATGGAATTGGCGCCCGGAGCACCCAAATTTTTTTTCTAAAATTTTTTTATGAGGACCTTCGTGTTGGGTTGGAGAACCTTCACGTATACTCACACCATTTTTATCGCGCCCATTTCCTCATATATAGATCCTTTATTAGGAGTTGCGCAAATTTTTTAATTTTTCGTGTGTATTAGCCCATTGACCTAGAGCCCGGAGCAACCAAACTTTTCTTATGAAAAAACTTTATAAGGACCTCGGTATTAAGTAACTTTCACGTATACTTACACCATTTTTTTCGAGACCATTTCCACATTTACAAGCCTTCTTTAGGAATCGCGCAAATTTCTCAATTTTTGATTTGTATTAGCCAATGAATCTTGCACCCATTGCACCTAATTTTTTTTCTCAAAAGACTTTATGAGGACCTCCGTATTGATTTGAGATTCTTCATGTATACTTATACCATTTTTTTCGCTCCCATTTTTTGCATCTACAGACCCTTTTTGAAAAATCGCGCAAATTTTTTAATTTTCGTGTGTATTAGCCCATGGATCTGGCGCCCGGAGCACCTTAATGTTTTTTCTCAAAAAACTTTTTGATCACCTCCGTATTGAGTAGGGGAACAATCACTTGTATCACACCATTTTTTCGCTCCCATTTCTTCTATTACAATCCTTTTTTTAGGAATCGCGCAAATTCTTCAATTCTTTTGTGTGTATTAGCCCATGGATCTGGCACTCGAAACAACCACATTTCTTTTCTCAAAAACCTTTATGAAGACCTCTGTATTAAGTTAGAGAACTTTCACGAATATTCATACCATTTTTTTCGCGCCCAATTCCGTATTTACACGTTCTTTTTTAGGAATCGTACAAATTCCTCAATTTTTTTTGTGTATTAGCCCATGGATTAGGCGCCGGGAGCACCGAATTTTTTTTTCTCAAAAAACATTATGAGGACCTCCGTATTGAGTTAGGGAACCTTTATGTATATTCACATAATTTTTTTCGCGCTGATTTCCATATTTACAAGCCCTTTTTTAGGAATCGCGCAAATTCCCAATTTTTCGTATGTATTATTATCTCATTGATCTGGCTCCCGGAGCACCCAATTTTTTTTTAGCAAAAATCTTTATGAGGACCTCCGTATTAAAATAGGGAACCTTCACGAATAATCACAATTTTTTTTTCGCACCCATTTTCGCATTTACAGGCTCTTTTTTAGGAATCGCGAAGATTCTTCAATTTGTTGTGTGTATTATCCCATGGATCTGGTCTATAGAGCACCCAAAAAAAATTCTCAAAAACAATTATGAGGACTTCTGTATTGAGTTGGGGAACCTTCACGTATATTTACACCATTTTTTTCGAGCACATTTTCGCATTTACAGTCCCATTTTTAGGAATCGTTCAAATTTCTCAATTTTTCGTGTGTATTAGCCCATGAATCTAGAGTCCGGAGCTCCCAATTTTTTTCTCAAAAAACTTTATCAGGACCTCCTTATTGATTTGGAGAACCTTCACGTATAGTCACACCATTTTTTTGCGTTCAGTTTCCTCATTTACAGGCCATTTTTAGGAATCACGCAAATTCTTCAATTTTTCGTGTGTATTAGCCCATGAATCTCGCGCCCGGAGGACATAAATTTTTTTCTCAAAAAACTTTATGAGTATCTCCGTATTGAGTTGGCGAACCTTCACGTATACTCACACTATTTTTTTCGTGGCCATTTCCTCATTTACAAGCCCTATTTTAGAAATCGCACAAATTTCTCAAATTTTGTTTGTATTAGCCCATGGATTTGGTGCTCGGAACATCCAAAAATAATTTCTCAAAAGACTTTATGAGAACTTCCCTATTGAGTTGGTGAACCTTCATGTATACTTATACTATTTTTTCTCATTTATGCATTTACAGGCCCTTTTTTAGACATCGCGTAAATTTCTCAATTTTTCGTGTGTATTACCCAATGGATCTGGTGCCCGGAGTACCAAAATTATTTTCCTCAAAAACTTTATGAGGACATCCGTATTGAGTTGGGGAACCTTCACGTATACTCACACTATTTTTTTTGCGACCATTTCCTCATTCACATGCCCTATTTTAGGAATCGCGCAAATTCCAAATTTTTCGTGTGTATATGGCGCCCATAGCAGTCAAAGTTTTTTCTTTAAAAAACTTTATGAGGACCTCCGTACTAAGTTGGGCAACATTCACGTGTAGTCACACCATTTTTTTCACGTCCATTTTCGCATTTAGAGAACCTTTTTTGGAATCACGCAAATTTCTCATATTTTTTGTGTGTATTAGCCCATAGATATGTTGCCCGAAACATCCAAATTATTTTTTTCAAAAAACTTTATGAGGACTTTCATATTGAGTTCGTGAACATACACATATTCTCACAACATTATTTTCGCACCCATTTTCTCATTTATAGGCTCTTTTTTAGGAATCACACAAATTTCTGAATTTTTCGTGTGTATTAGTTCATGGATTTGACGGTCGAAGTATCCAAAAAAAATTTCTCAAAAAACTTTATGAGTACCTCTGTATTGAGTTAGGGAACATTCACATATACTCACACCATTTTTTTAACCCATTACCGCATTTACAGGCCCTGTTTTAAGAATCAAGCAAATTTTTTAACTTTTCGTGTGTATTAGTCAACGGATCAGGCGCTCGGAGCACCCGAATTTTTTTCTCAAAAAACTTTATGAGGGCCTCCGTATTGAATTAGGGAACCTTCACATATACTCATACCATTTGTTTCATGCTCATTTTCGCATTTATAGGCCCTTTTTAGAAATCATGCAAATTCTTAAATTTTTTGTCTGTATTAGTCCATGGATCTGGCGCCTGGAGCACCCAATTTTTTTTTTCTCAAAAAATCTCATGAGGACCTCTGTGTTGAGTTTGAGAACCTTCACGTATACTCACAACATTTTGTTTGCTTCCATTTCTACATTTACAGGCCCTATTTTAGGAATCGCGCAAATTTCTCAATTTTTCGTAGGTATATTAGCCCATGAATTAGGCGCCTAAAGCACCCAAATAAATTTTCTCAAAAAACTTTATAAGGACCTCCGTATTGAGGTGGAGAACCTTCATGTATACCCGCACTATTTTTTTTGCGCCCATTTTCTCATTTACAGGCCCTTATATAGGAATCGTGCTAATTCCTCAATTTTTCGTATGTATTAGCCCATGGATATGCGCCTGGAGTACCAAAAAAAATTCTCAAAAAGCTTAATGAGGACCTCTGTATTCAGTTGGGGAACCTTCATGTATATTCACACTATTTTTTTCGTGCCCATTTCCTCATTATAGGTTTTTTTTAGGAATCACACAAATTACTCAATTTTTCGTGTGTATTATCCCATTGATATGGCGCACAGAGCACCCAAAAAAAATTTCTCAAAAAATTTTATGAGGACTTCTGTATTTAGTGGGGAACCTTCATGTATACTCACACCATTTTTTCGCGCCCATTTTCGCATTTGCAATCCCTTTTTAGGAATCGCACAAATTCTTCAATTTTTCGTGTGTATTAGCTCATGGATTTGGCACCTGGAACACCCAAATTTTTTTCTTAAAAAACTTTATGAGGACCTACGTTTTGAGTTGGGGAACCTTTACGTATACTCACACTATGGTTTTCACGCCCATTTACACATTTACAGGACATTTTTTAGGAATCGCACAAATTCCTCAATTTTTCATGTGTATTAGCCCATGGATCTGGCGCCCGAAGCACCCTAAACTTTTTTTCTCAAAAAACTTTATGTCGACCTCCGTATTAAGTTGGGGAACCATCACGAATACTCACATCATTGTTTTTCCGCCCATTTTCGTATTTACAGGCCCTTTTTATGGAATTGTGCAAATTTTCTCAATGTTTTGTGTGTATTTGCCCAAGGATCTAGCATCTGGAGCACCCAAATTTTTTTTTCTCAAAAAATGTTATGAGGACCCCGGTATTGAATTGGGGAACCTTCACATATACTCACACCATTTTTTTACGCCCATTTCCACATTTAAAGGCCCTTGTTTAAGAATCGCGCAAATTTCTCAATTTTTCGTGTGTATTAGCCCATGGATCTGACACCCGAAACAACTAAAAAAAATTTCTCACAAAACTTTATAAGGATCTCTGTATTGAGTTGGGAACTTTCACGTATACTCACATAGTCACACTATTTTTTTCGTGCCCATTTCCTCATTTACAGACTTTATTTTAGGAATTGCGCAAATTTCTCAATTTTTTGTGTGTATTAGCCTATAGATCTGGCATCCGAAGCACCCAAATTTTTCTCAAAATACTTTATGAGGACTTCCGTATTGAGTTGGAAAACATTCACCTATGCTCACACCATTTCTTTTGCTCCCATTTCCTCATTTACAGACCATTTTTTAGGAATCGCACAAATTTCTCAATTTTTTGTGTGTATTAGCTCATAGATCTGGCACCTGGAGCACCCAAAAAAAAATTCTCAAAAAACTTTATTAGGACATCTGTATTGAGTTGGGAAACATTCACTTATACTCACACCCTTTCTTTTGCTCCCATTTGTGCATTTACAGTCCCTTTTTAAAGATTCACGCAAATTTCTCAATTTTTCGTGTGTATGTAATATTTCAAACAGAAATCAATAGGGGTAAATGTGTAATTTACTATTTTAATACATGTATAAGTAATATCTACGTAACTTATTCTATCTTCTATCCCACAAAACTTATACATAGATTCCCTCAGAACTTATACATAAATTCCCTCATAAATTTTGTAGGTATTAATTAATTATATAGGATTACAAAAAACGCAACCAAACACCGTATAAAATTTAAATATGAATAACTTTTATACAACATTTAGAATCCTATCAACCAAACATGGTATAAGTTATATTGACTTTTATACCTTACACAAAACTTAACTAATACTACAATAAAATGGCAACATATAAGTTTACCTAGTTTAAAACCACAAGCTCTATATTATATCTCATGGATTTCGTTTTTTTTTTGGTATTATAATTATCACTATAATCAATATAACTTGTTCACAAAACAAACGCGTCTTAAGAGTATGGCTCAGTAATCATAAAGTTGGTGAAACTGTATGACTAAGGAACACATTTTCCTCACTATACGTTAACAAGTGAAATAGTCGAGGTGTGTGCAAACTTTAACCCAAACAGCACCATTCAAATAAATAGAAAATTTTCTAGAGCAAAGATAAATATTTACTCCTACTGAAGTGAAAATAGGGAGCACAGATGTCACAGACTTAGAGTCTTACTAAAGCTCCGTGCGGCACTTGACAACTTACTCACTAGTCTTTCAAGATCTTGTAAACTCAAGTAAGCCCTTTTGAAACTAAGATCGCTAAGAGAATGAAAAGAAAGACTTAGAAAGATTTGGAAAGTTTAGAAGAAGGCTTGGAAGATTGCTTTACACTTGCTTTCTTGGTTGCTTGCTTGGCTGGTGCCTTACAAATGAGGGACACCTCTATTTATACTACCTTCTAGAGACTAAATTGTAATTAATATTTACTTTACAAGTCCCTAAACTATTTACACTTTGATCCCTCCCTAGAATCTTCTACTAATTCTAGGAAATTCTAAAGCTTTCCAAGAGAATATCTAGTCCCTCTTCTAGAATTCTCTACACATTTTAGAGAATTCTAAGGCTTTCTTGGAAACTATCTAGAACCTTCCATTGCCTTCTAAGTTATTCTAGAGAATTCTAAGGAATTCTCTAGCCTTATTGAATAATCTAAAGGGTTCTAGAGTCTTCCGGAAACCTCTCCACAACTCTAGATCCTTCCGCCCCTATTCGGACACAATTTCACTGTGATGTGGCGGGACGTGACAACAGAGATGTGCAAAAATAAGAGACTTACTTTAACAGAGAAGAACAGAAATTTGTCAAAGAGAGTAGAGATGAGAGTCAATTCTTTAAACAGGCTACAGATACATCAGTCGAATAGCTTAATTGTCAAAGTGACAGCAAACATTGTGCTTTATAACATCAACGGCGTTCATTTACACCTAGTATGGGTTGTAACGGGGACGCCCTCTTCCACCACTGTCACCCCGCCTTCCGTCACTTGAACTGCCTCCACCACTACGTCCACCTCGTGATGTTGGAGGAGGAGAATGCATAACTCCTGGTTGTTGCCTGGATGGGAAAGAGAGATCAGAAATAGTACAACGAAAACAAGCTAAATACCATTGAAGCATTTGAGAACAAGCACTTCTGATGGAACCTAATTAAACACCCTATTTTACTAATACTATAGTATCTAATGCTTCACTAGAGGTGCGCCTGTCTTTAGATAATATGGCATTAATGGTCTTCTATTTCGTGAATTTCAGCCATGACTCACAATAAATGGAGTTCAGAAAATGCAGAAAGAAGTTGTTTTGCTCCTGGACACTAGTTTTCCTTTATATCATAAAATCAGATTGGACTTTTCCATTCATTATCACACTTTGCGAAGCAACTGCTATAGACAGGTTGTACTTACAGGACATATCCAATCCTTCCATCAGGTAAAAGCATCGGCATCATTGCCAAACCACCAGGTGTAGCTCCTCTTCCATAAACCATTGGCTGTGAAGTGAGGAGCACGGAGTGTTAGTAAAGCTGCAGATTCACAAATCTATCTAACCACAAGCTATACAAGAGGATGACAATAAAAGGGCTGTGATTTTCATCTATTTAGATTTAATCAAAACTGAAATCTTGAAATAGGTATTTCTTGGTCTCTGAAAAAACTTGTGCATATGTAATATTAATACATCGGAAGCAGTTTATCTCCACGGTTTTTGCTTTACATATTGGACACAGTTGACAACATTGTGTAGATGATAAATCATATTCATCATTAATAGAAGCGCCACACAACTTGCCACAAAATAAACTAACAGACCCTAGCAACTGAATACTTTGCTTACAAGCTACAAATCAACAGTAAACTTATTTAAGATTATTCTTTTATAATGGGAAAATCATTGAGGGCTAGTAGCATGCAGTACGAAACTCAATGGATAATGGGCCCATCCCTTTATACTTCTGCACTAGAATACCAAGCTTTTGTGCAGCAAGATTCGAACCCGTTATGTGCGCATAACCTACACATCTCGTGTTGCGCACTCCGCTATGCTAAAGCCAAGGGGATCAAATGTTAAAAATTATCCAAACAACGAATATCTTTTTTCTTTTTCTTTGTTGGGATGGGTGGGGCAGGTATCAATCACTGAATATTATGGTTCAACAACGTGACAATTAAAGGTGATAAGAAGAAACAAAGTAGACCTAATATCACGTGGAGCAAAGTTACCTCAAAAAAACTTCTTTCCGAAGGTTAAGCTTTAAGTTGTCCCAAAAACCAAATAACCGCTCACGATCAATGTAAACTAAGTTAAGAATACAGCAGAAGAAAAAAAATTACATATGCAAATGATATATATATAAACGTTATTAACTCAGTGGGATTAAAACTCCATTTGTACACTTCAACTATGCCTAGGTACTATTGCGGAGTCTTTCCTTTGGAAGACACATCTCCATGAAGAAAAAAAATTACATACGCAAATGATACATATATAAACGTTATTAACTCATTAAAACTCCATTCGTACACTTCAACTATGCCTAGGTACTATTCCGGAGTCTTTCCTTGGAAGACACACATCTCCATGTAGGGAGACGTGTAGTTTTCAAAACTATGCATTTTTACAAGACAAATATTTAGTATTAAAATGTAATGACCTAAATATAACAAAATTTATGAAAAGATAAGAACATCAGCGGCAAACACAAGCATTCACTATCAAAGACATGAAAAAAGCTCTTACTTGGGCTACACCTGGACCACCATATCCTGCACCAAAACCTGCACCTAGCGCACCATAAGGGGTTCCCATCATGCCATATCCAATACGAGGAGGGTAAGTTGGAAGTGTGGCTCCCTTTTGTGAGCTTGATCCTCCTGAAGATTTTTGATCTACCTGAGGCTTTGCAAGTGAACACTCCAGAATTTTCCCTGATCCAAAAGAGCATCAATGCATCAGTGTCACTATACATTTTGTTGTATGAAGTGAACTCCAATCCAAAGAAAGAAGTGGAAACAGATATACCATCTATTTCATATTTCTCAGTGTTCTTCAGGGCCCTCATAGCACTTGACCTATCAGCAAAGTGAACAAAGCCATATCTGCTCTGTTCTTGCCCTGGTTTAGCTGGAGGAAGAACTACTTTCGTAATTTTCCCATGATGTTCAAACAACTCTCTTAGCTTGTCTTGGTTAATGTGTTTGGGCAAGTTCTTCACATACACTGCCTTAACCTATAGAGTTCCAAAGGAGACAAAACATGATGCTTACATTATAATTCCACATCTTCAGACATTTGCCAATTAACCAAGCTGGACCATATTGCAGTGTTTTATGCACCAAACAATAAACCATTCTTAAAGGAATATAGCTACTTGGTAGTACATCAACTTAGGATAAAATACCCCAAATGAAATCCCTAAAGCAAAGAAGAATACATATATGCCCAAAAGCATTGTATGTTAATCAGTTGGAACTACGACAATATTTTAGTCCTTTTAGTTATGGGATTTGGGTGAAGGGGGAGCTTTGCAGGAGATGAAATGTTCACAGATATATTCCTTGTTGGAAAGAGACTTTACCAACACATAACCCAGAAGAATTATGTTGAATAGAAATCACCATATGTGCGAGTATCTTAACTGCAGCATTTTAGTCTGTATGCAGAGGAAAGATAAAATTAGCAAGAGTTCTAAAGTAGAACCTGTGAAGAAGCAGTTTCAGCATTTTTGGGATCAGCCCAGCTAACAGTTGGTGCATTATCATCAAGCTTAAAATCTGAATTTGACATCTCTTGTCTTGAATACTCTGCACATGCATGATTGTAATATTCTATAAAAGCAAATCCACGATTTTTACCGGAATTCAGAGGATCCTGCATCATAAAAGTAGAAAAAAATATTAAAGCAACAAAATAGTTTTTTCTTGCATATATAGAGAGAGGGAACGGGGGGTTAATTTTCTTTCCATGAACAGGATATAATTGGAAGAGTAACTAACATGGAGCAGTATATGTACACCTAATGACAATAAAGAACTGTACCAAAAGGTGAGAAAATGAACTAAATAAACATATGTAAAAAAAAAGTCAGGTTCTACCTTCACTAACTCAATAGTAATAACCCCAGGCCCTACATTTGTTACAGCTGTCCTCATATCTTCCTCTCCCCAGGCTCTAGGAACATTACCAATGAATAACTTATGTTTAGCTTGAGCTGGAGAACATTTGACCCTTTTTCCCTGATACAGAAACAGCTGTGTTAGAGAATCCAAAGAGTTGGAAACAAGAAAACAGATGAATTTCCATTCACTTTCAGAAATGCACATCAGGACTGTAAACTGTAAAATAAATTATTTGAATAAACAAGGAAGGATGAGAGACAACAAAAAAGTACAGAACCAGTCGAGAAAATTAGCATTTTGCGTACCTTCAGCTCAGTGTTGTTGAGCTCTTTAATAGCCTTGGATGCCAATTCCTTGTTTCTATAGGTAACAAATGCATATCCTTTGTTCTGAGTTGAGTCCTTCCCTTTCATTATTCTTACCTGGCATTTTCATGCATGTCATCCGTTAAAATTAGGGATACCAATAAAGAACAGATAATGAACAAGAAAAGAATTTACCTCTGTAACTTCCCCAATTGTCTCACAAAATTCCCTCACATCTGCCTCAGAAACATCATGAGTAACACCACCTATGTACACTTCTGAACCATGAGGAGGAAGGGCGAGGAGCTCAGCATGCTTTTTGTCCATATCCTCAGCATCTGCATCAACTTTCATTTTTACATCCTCTGACCCCTTTCCTTCACCAGCTCCATCACTTCCATTTTCCTCCTCCTCCTCCTCTTCTTCTTCTTCCACCTCCTCTTCGACCTCCTCTTCTTCTTCCTCTTCCATTTCCACCTCTTCTTCTACCTCTTCATACTCAATCTCTTCCTCTTCTTCATTATCACCTTCAAAGTCAACATGCTCTTCAGTCTCAACAGGTTTCTCAGGTTCAGATTTAATAGCTGCAGCACTGGCCCTTGTTCTCGGCATCTTATATTTCTAGGAAGATAATCTGGCGCTGCAACTCTGATGGAACCACAGAAGCCGGAAGCATTTGCAAAAGAAAGAAGAAAAATGTGGACAGGCTGAACCAAAATGAAAGGCCAAGAGGATTTCCAGAGTAAAGAATATCTCAATTGAACTTGTTCCATGAGAAATGGCCAAGGAGTTCCAATGTCAATTTTCAGTAAAAGGCTGACTAAATTTTACCAATACAAACAAAGACAGGCAAGAGAAGAATACTGAATGACTATCAAGAGGGTAATATCCTCCATCAGGTGCAAAAACAATGAACCAATGAATTCCATAAAAGGTACTGATTGATTTCTGAAGGAAAGTCAGCCTTTAGTTTAAACTATAATTAGGACCAATGCATTCATAACAATGGAACAAGGAAAAGAAAGAAAAATAAAAGAATACAAGGAAAGAGAAAAAGAGAGAGGAGAGGAGATTATGAAAGGCTTAATCTATCCCCAGGCAATAGCAGGGAAAATAGAATGCTTAATGGGATGTTCATCAAGGTTTAGATCCCACCAGACCCCTCCCCATAAAACATAATTCCAGTTCCAAAATACATGTCCCATTCTGTAAGTGAGACCTCCCTGCAGTAAATTAATGGATATACAGTGAATGTACTGATAGAGGAGCAACCTCGACTGCACTTTTTAGAAAACCATTGCTCAATATCAGAACAGTCCGCGAGTCGTTTACTACCATTAGAATTAAAACTTGACCTCAAGAAGCAGATTAATTCATAGCTAGCTTAAGCAGAAGTCTAATATGCCTCTTAATGATGTTAGACTGTGAATATTAATAGTACACAAATCTGATAGCTTACACCCACGAGCTTGAATAATCGGTTAAAAAGTGAGATCAACCATTGAAGGCAATAACTAAGAAATACACATCACTGATGTCCTTTTTTTTGGGAGGGTGGTGGACAAATCCAAATATTCCTTTGATGCGTATGTCACTAAGTTGACTGGTGACACAATAAATTCCATTTGCAAAGTCGAGACCAGTTAAGAAATTCAGCCAGTGATCACTGAGTTTCTTTCTCCAACTGTATTTTCTAGTGGAAAACACACAAGAGGAGCTCAAAAGTACAGAACTACTTCTCCACTACAAACCTAAGCTTGTTTTTTAGGATGGTAACAGTAAAGCAAAGCTTTTTTATTAGAAATCAAAACCATTTTTGCTCGAAATTCCAACGTTTAGAACATAATTATTATCTCCCAAGTTCAGTAGCATCACGATCATGCAGTCTTAACTACTTCACCAGCGATTGGTTTATCACTAAATTTCATAATATTTCCTTTCTATATACTCCCTGTCCCAATTTATATGCTCACTTTTCTTGCAAGTCAACCCCAAAAGAATGACGCATTTCAATATTCAGTAACAATTTAACTTTAGAGTACCTATTTTACCCTTAATAAAATGACTTATAGCCACACCAACATCTATAACTTATTTTAGACTACAGATTTCAAAAGTATTTCTTTTTCCTTAAACTCCGTGCCAAGTCAAACTACCTCACATTGGGACGGAGGGAGCCTTGAGCTCTAAAGCTTAAGGTGAATTCTCAACTATTCAATACATCAATTATTGAACATTTAAGAACTGAGAAGCATTCTATGTTGGGAAAGGGACAGGAAAGCTAGAACAAATAGAACCTTATCGAGAAGTAGCCAGAGTCTTTCGCCTAAAATAGATAGATAGATGAGATGAGAGAGCATAAGGTGAGAACAATGCATCTGGATCATGCATTGCCCCTAAGTTAAGAACACTATTTTGTGGTCTTCGAAAATACATGATATAATAAGTGATTTTGAAGTCCAAACTAGGTATATTTGTATGATGGAAAACATTTTCTGGTGCTTAATTGCCTGAAAATATTTTTTCACCAAAAGGAAAGAAACTGACTTCCTTAATCTATGTGTGGATATCATTTTTCTACCCAACTGTTTCAACTGTTAACTTCAAATCACAACTCTAACCAGCATTTCGACATTATTATCAATCTTTTATAATTTATTTTCATCAAAATATGCAACTTGCTACAAGGATAATCATCCATGTTTAATAAATATGTTTTCTTTCCACACATCAGCTAAACACAGAAAACATTTTAAGAAAACAGTTTTCCAAAACATCACCTATTTCTTGAAAAATGTCTGCTGTCGTACCACTGCAGTTTTAGAACAATTAGTCTGTAAGAGTCTAAAAACAGAAAAGTACTAATATGGTGCAATGAATTCCCATCCTCCTACTACCTTCCTAGACCAATCCAAGAGCAGCTTGATAGCTTATTACAAATTCTAGTTCAAAGAAATTTTCAAATATTGAACTTTATTTATCCAAGAAGATGCTCCAACATAAAATCAAGAATATTTCAGTGTACTATAGACTATACATCCTGGAAACCCAATTCCGCACTCTTCCCAAACATATACCTTTCAACAATGACAACAATCCACCATTAACCATTTATTTTCAACAAAGCACCTCAACTATTCCACATAATACCTACCACCTCCCACCAGCAACATCTAGTTTTTTTTGTCTTTGCGGTGATTTCAACCTGAAACCTCAAGGTGTTCAATCCACTTCATTAACCACTAAGCCACACCCTTGGGTGTCCCACTTAATGCCTAATGTCTCAATTTTCACCTATCAGCAAACTAACCCACATCTATGTTCTCCTTTAAGGTTAAAAAAACCCACATTATTGTGCTACAGTCTCAATATATCCTCTCTAACTCATTTAACCTCTAAAGCAGCAAAAATCAAGCTTATTCAAGGAAACAAAACAACAACATAAATCCACAGGTCATTTCAAACAGATCCACGTACGTATACCCACAAAAATTCGATACCCAGTTGCATCGCAAAGAACAAAACAAAACTAATCCGGATAAACCGCAAAAAGGGTTCCCGAAAATAGCAGAAAAATGCTGAATTGCATATCAAACAAACATAAAACATAATTTAACAAGAAGTACTGCAAAACAGAAGAAGTAATTGTTACCCTGAGTTGAAATTGAGGACCCTTTTTCCTTCTTCAACTATGGAAGCAAAAGCGAAAATCGACAGCTAATTTTAGTTTCTCTGAAAGTAAATTTCTGCTCTCTCTCTCTATCTCTCTTTGTGGGGTATTATATATATAAAAAAAACCCTAGATTGGTTAGGGTTTTGATTTGGGGATTTTTTTTTTTGCTTTTTCTATATTCCTATTTAGTCCTTATATTTCTTTTGTCCTAAGTAAATATCTACGAGGGTATTTATATCATTACATATATCTAGTATCTAGTGTGAACATGTGGTGACACAAGGATAATCTTTTTTATTTTCTTTTGTCTATTGAAAGAAGAATTTTTTTATATAAATATATATTATTGTTTCAAACACCCACAAAATTAAATTTTCTTTCAAATATCCATTTGAAATATAGTTTTTCTATATCCGAAACTAACATCTAAAGCCAAAATTATGAACGTTTGAAGTTTCTTTTATTTACAACTACACTAGTCTCTGGTAAATGGTCATAATGTTCTACTTCAAACATTAAATGATACAAAAAATCGGTGGCATTTGAAAGAAAACACATTGACCTACAATTTTGTATGTCATATCTCACCTAATTCATTACGTACTAAAAGATTTGGTAGTATACATTGTTTGCTATCAAGAGAGACACATTGATTGCATGTAATTTTTTGTGGGTGTTTGTGATGATTTAATAAATTATGTGTGTTAGTTCGAATGGGTAATTATAGGTATTTATAAGTTCAAATGAGGTATGGACCGTGAAATAGAGTTTTTCTATAACCGAAACTAACATCTAAAGCCAAAATTAATTATGAACATTCAAAGTTTCTAATATTTACAACTATACTAGTGTCTGGTAAAATGGCCAGAATGTTTTACTTCAAACATTAAATGATACAAAATCGGTGGCATTTGAAAGAAAACTCATTGACCTACAATTTCATATGTCATGGCACACATAATTCATTACGTACTAAAAGATATGGTAGTATACATTGTTTGCCTTCAAGAGAGGCACACATTGATTGCATGTAGTTTTTTGACAAAAAAAAATTGTGGGTATTTGTGATGATTTAATAAATTATGTGTTAGTTTGAATGGGTAATTATAGGTATTTATAAGTTCAAATGAGGTATGGACCGTGAAATATTGTTTTTCTATACACGAAACTAACATCTAAAGCTAAAATTATGAACGTTCGAAGTTTCTCTTATTTACAACTACACTAGTCTCTCGCAAAATGGTCATTATGTTTTACTTCAACATTAAATGATACAAAATCAGTGGCATTTGAAAGAAAACTCATTGACCTACAATTTCATATGTCATGGCTCACCTAATTCATTACGTGCTAAAAGATATGGTAGTATACATTGTTTGCCTTCAAGAGAGGCACACATTGATTGCATGTAGTTTTTTTACCAAAATTTTTTGTGGGTATTTGTGATGATTTAATAAATTATGTGTGTTAGTTCGAATGGGTAATAATAGGTATTTATAAGTTCAAATGAGGTATGGACCGTGAAATAGAGTTTTTCTATACCCGAAAATAACATCTACAACCAAAATTATGAACGTTCGAAGTTTCTCTTATTTACAACTACACTAGTCTCTAGTAAAATGGTCATAATGCTTTACTTCAAACATTAAATGATACAAAATTGGTGTCATTTGAAATAAAACTCATCGACCTACAATTTCAGATGTCATGACTCACCTAATTCATTACGTACTAAAAGATATGATAGTATACATTGTTTGCCTTCAAGAGAGGCACACATTGATTGCATGTAGTTTTCTGACCAAAATTATTTGTGGGTGTTTGTGACGATTTAATAAATTATTAGTTCGAATGAGTAATTATCAGTATTTTTAATTTCAAATGAGGTACGAACCGTGAAATTAAGTTTTTCTATTCCCAAAACTAACATCGAAAGCTAAAGTTATGAACGTTCGAAGTTTCTCTTATTTACAACTACACTAGTCTTTGGTAAAATGGTCATAATGCTTTACTTCAAACATTAGTGATACAAAATCGGTGGCATTTGAAAGAAAACTCATTGACCTACAACTTCTTATGTCATGGCTCACCTAATTCATTACGTACTTAGAGATATGGTAGTATACATTGTTTGCTGTTGCGGTCAAATCACACAAGCAAGTGCACGTGGTCGTTCAAGTATTAAAGTGACTCTTTTTTAGAGTCGGGTATCGTACCCACAGGGACTTACGCTTAGAATTACTTAACTTCTCTAACTTTCAGCTAAACACAAGTGTATTCAAGATTTCAAAAGTGATTTAGTTTCTGCTTCTAAGATTATAACAAAAGCGATTCAATTTCAAGGGTTTAAAAACAGTAATTGGGTAAAGTCCAGGGCTGTAGCTTTTATCAGGAATCATGCAATCAATATCATTTATATGGGTAATTATCAACTATCGAATCAATGAATCACAAGGTTAAATGTATGATCATGGTCTTCCGACCTCTAATCGCCTACGATAAATAACACCCTAACTACATCGTTGAGCTGGGATAGGATAGATTAAGTACCGAGCATTACGATTTCTTCCTATATGGTGACCCAAGCATGGTTTCTAGGTATATCCCTATCCAAGATACAAATTAACCCTAGTTATTTAGCATTAATCATGCTTCTTATGTCCCACGTTCTATCCTCTTATTCATCTCCCGAGTTCAATTTGGACAATGTATTTATTTCAATGGTGAGTCACGAAATACGAAAAGCAAGAACATAAGAAAGATCCATATGATAATTGACATTAACCCAATAAAAAAAATTAATAGATTACAATCATCATGTAGCCACAACCCTAGAACTAGGGTATTTAGCTACTCATAATCCAAGAAGCGATCAAACAATGTTCAAATAACATACAAAGATCGAAAGGAAAAGAGTTTAGGAAAGTGTCACGACCCAAGCCTAGGGCCTAGACGTGACCGGCGAATGGGGAACCCGAAGGAACCCCAAACAAGCCTCATAGCGTATCATTACACATCCTTGGTCGCGGAAGCAATTAAAATGACCATAAGCAATAAGCATAATCAAAGGGGGAAATTGGGACTAAGGGAGCAAGAGAAAAAAAGAAGAAATGATACATAAATACCATAGATGAGTCAAGCTCAAGCATAATACACAACTTGTCCAACACCACCTCTAAACATGAGTACTTAGCGGGGGCCAAGACAAACTACCGGGCTCACCCTCATAGTCAAAACATAACTAAAAAGAAAAGTCTTATACAAGCAAAAGATCATGAGCAACGTCCCCGGAATGGAGGACTCACCAATAACCTTGATAGGAAATTGTATTAGCCACGCGGAGGAGGATGGTCAAGCGGTGCTCCGGTCCCTACATGGTGACATCATGTAGGCATAGAGTATGCATTAGTACGTTTGAATGTACTAAGTATATGGGATGCAATGCAACGCTACAATAGATGGACATCATAGGAAAAATGCATAATCATACCCAATAGATAGCACATTAGAGAAATGATATGTATAATGATGCTTACATAAAAATCATATTTAGTGGGACGTAGTACATGTGTGGTGAGTGACCATCAATATAGTATTTTCCAAGGCCTACCACCCCCTTGGAGAGGCGAAAGAGGTACAAACTCCTCAATGTGGTTATCCGGGCCTACCACCCCCCGAGCTAGGGACCAAGGTACAAACCCCTCGATGTGGTTATACGGGCCTACTACCCCCCGTACTAGGCAACCAAGGTACCAACCCCTTGATACGGTTACCCGGGCCTACAACCCCCCGAGCTAGGCTTGGTCGACTCACATCACTTATATAGAGAAAATCATATACATGTATCCCTTTCATCATCATTTCAATAATTATATAATCATCCGACTCATAGGATGTACATTGGACCTTCCATTTCCTATGAATTCTATAAATGACATTTTATCAAACACATGGTGGGCTATTGTTCATGTAGATAAAATCATGTCTTTCAAGAGTACTAAGTCCAACCAATTCCGAAATACATATAAATCAGCCCACCAACAACATACATATATATATCAACCTTCATAATTTGATCATGGAAGCATGGAAACCATAAACATCACATAATAATTTCATTTCATGATAATATGCAAAAATAGACCTTAATAGAATGTGTAGTAGTAATTCCATAATTCAAGAGTTCATAAATGATCATAAGGACCCATAAACTTGAAGTAAAATAGAGGATAAATGGTTGGACTTGTGGAAAGGAAGGTTTCCACAATCAACCCACATACCTCAACTTTGGAGAATCCTTGATGAAGATTGGAATGGAGAATTGATGCTTGAGATTGAGTCTTGAATCCGGAATTAGAACTTGAGATGTTTGAATTTGGTTGAAGATCTTGGTGGAATTTTGGAGAGGGATTAGTGAGTGTTTTTGAGTGTTTTGAAGCTAGAAAGAAATATAACTAAGTATGGGACAATCCTTTTTTTTATAAAAGAAAAACGTCCCAGCCGCTACAGTAACGTAGCTCACTGGAATTTGCGATTCTGCCCGGACATGTTTCACGAAAATGGTCATAACTCCTTCATCCTAACTCAAAATGAGGTGAAACCAATTGCATTGGAAAGATAACTCGAAGGGCTTTAATTTAATAGGTAGTGGCCCTTCCAGTTCCTTGTGTGCTAAGAGATATGCCCCTTTAAAGTTGACCCTGAAAATTGCATTTTTTGCGATTTTCGAATTTTGATACGGTTGCTCTAAAATTCGGGTTAGACCCATTTCCCACTCAATTTTACCTCCTGAATAAGAATATGAAGTCGAATTTCCGAAATCATGCACGGATTTTGAGATATATGGAAACTACAATTATAGGTGTTTCCGAAGCACATTTTCCGGCATTTTTTGGGTTGTTTCAGAAAGAACCCTAAAAATGGTGAAAACGTTCTCCCAAGTCGTCGTTCTTCAAAACCCAGAAAAGTAATAATTAATAAAATAAAATAATGACCTATTTATACTAAAAGTCGAAATGATCAAAACTGGGCACAAAAAGTGAGACGCGGAGGTAATCTCTTATTTTGTTTTGAGATAATTTTCTTTTCTCCGCGACGCGGGAGCTACATGGACCATTCTGCCTAAATCTTGATTTCGCGAATTAAATTATCATTCCTCTCCGCGACAAGGAGAGGATACAGATATGCCTTAAGTGACATTCCTCCAGCTTCTTCCTTGCCCTCTTTTGCCTCGGATCTTTTGTGTTCCTCCATTGTCCATTTTCGAGCTCGTTTCTCCAATTAAGCTTACCTACACAACTAATTATGTTGGTTAGCTCATAGACAACCAAAAGACTCAATAAAACTATAAACAAACACATATTGAATTCAAATCAAGCTTAAATACAGGCATAATTAGTTTTCTAGGCATATAAATATGCCTAAGATCATTTGCCTTCAAGAGAGGCACACATTGATTTGCATGTAGTTTTTTTACCAAAATATTTTGTGGGTGTTTTTATTGATTTAATAAATTATGTGTGTTAGTTTGAATGGGCAATTATAGGTATTTATAAGTTCAAATGAGGTATGGACCGTGAAATAGAGTTTTTATATACCCGAAACTAACATCTAAAGTCAAAATTATGAACGTTTGAAGTTTCTCTTATTTACAACTACACTAGCCTCTGGTAATATGGTCATAATGCTTTACTTCAAACACTTAATGATACAAAATCGGTGGCATTTGAAAGACAACTCATTGACCTACAATTTCATATGTCATGGCTCACCTAATTCATTACGTACTTAAAGATATGGTAGTGTACATTGTTTGCCTTCAAGAAAGGCACACATTGATTGCATGTAGTATTTTGACCATCACAAACACCCACAAAAAAATTTGGTAAAAAAACTACATGCAATCAATGTGTCTCTCTGGAAGGCAAACAATGTATACTACCATATCTTTTAGTACGTAATGAATTAGGTGAGCCATGACATATGAAATTGTAGGTCAATGAATTTTCTTTCAAATGCCACCAATTTTGTATCATTTAATGTTTGAAGTAAAGCATTAATGACCATTCTACCAGAGACTAGTGTAGTAGGAAATAAGAGAAACTTCGAACGTTCATAATTTTGGCTTTAGATGTTAGTTTCGGGTGTAGAAAAACTCTATTTCACGGTCCATACCTCATTTGAACCTATAATTACCCATTAGAACTAACACACATAATTAATTAAATCATCACAAACACCCACAAAAAATTTTGGTCAAAAAACTGCATGCAATCAATGTGTGCCTCTCTTGAAGGCAAACAATGTATACTACCATATCTTTAGTACGTAATGAATTAGGTGAGCCATGACATATGAAATTGTAGGTCAATGAGTTTTTTTTTCAAATGCCACCAATTTTGTATCATTTAATGTTTGAAGTAAGGCATTATGACCATTTTACCAGAGACTAGTGTAGTTGTAAATAAAAGAAACTTCGAACGTTCATAATTTTGGCTTTAGATGTTAGTTTTGGGTATACAAAAACTCCATTTCGAATTGGTATTATGACTATTTTAGCTAGATTGTATTGTTTGCGGTTGTTTAATAACATTTTTATTGTTTGACTGTATCGTACTGTTTGTAATTTATAAATTTACTAAAATGTCCTTAATTATTCTAAGATAGGAGATTTGATTGAGATTAAATAATATAGGGTAAAGGATAAAATAGTATTATGAAATATTAAGTAAGGATATAATTGGACAAAGAAATTAAGTAACAATGAGAACACACCAAAACGGTTGTTACATAAAATGGAGGTTTTCATTGTTATGTAACAACGAAATTTAACAATACAATACATTTTAAATAACAACCGAAACAAACATTGTATGTATGATAACAATACAATACAATACAATACAATGGGTAACAATGATCCAAACAGAGTATTAATGTCACACCTACAACTTATCGAGAATGTGATTTTATAGAGAGTGTTTTTTTTATTAGGATTATTATTATTAGTCTCCTACTAGATTATTCTTCGATTTCAGTTTGACTATGGTTTTTTTTATTTCTTTTGCTTCGATTATCGAATTACTTGTTGTCTGTTATAGTACTCTCTTTTTAGTATGACTTTTATACTGTGTTATTTGCTTTACATACTTGATTATTAATATGCATAACTTGAGTTGAGGATCTATCAAAGAACGATCTTTCTATTTTCATAAGACTATGTACACATGATTATCTTTCCTAATCCTCACTTATAGAAACACAAGATATGTTGTTCATACGATGTCCTAGTATTTGATTTTTGAATTGATTTGAAAGCATGCGGAAAAATCTTATTTCATACAAAAGATGATTTCATTCTCAAAACTCGAATCAAAAGTAAATGGTGGTGTTATTAGTTGTGAAAAATGTTATTGACTCGTGCATATGTTTTATTGATGAGTGATCAAGTAATAATCACATTACTTAAATGTGCACAAGAACCCTCCCAAAGTTGAGAAAATACTTGTTTAGGATAAAATTAATGTAAATAATTAAAAACATTAGCTACTAAAATTACAAACCATGCGTATCTTTTAAAGAACTTTAATTATTTAAACATAAATTATTAAAAACAAAGTACGAACTAGCACAATTATAATAATTTCTCGAATCATATAAAATGAGAAATACTGAACTTTCATAGGTAATTATGATACAAAAGGCAATTTAAATTTATGTTATTTGAAGTTAGGGGGAGGAACTCAATGACAACATAAACAATTTGCAAAGACCTAAATAGTAATTAAAAAGGGTTTAATATGCACTAGCATACTTCAATCATGACTAGTGATCTTTTTCTTAAAATACAAAAATATCAAGTGAAGTATTGTTTATAAAGAATTTTAAGAAAAAAATATCATGGGGCTTCTAATAGTAGATAGAATATTAGTGTTCAAAAATACCAAATAGCATAAGTTGAAGAAAAACAAGTTTACATCTAAGCACAAAGCTAAACTTCTGTTGATGAAACTACCTAAACAGAAGCTGAAATTCCAAAATTTTCAAAAGTACTTCAAACTACTTATAATACATTGAAACTTCTGTTGAAGAATGCAGCAGAAAGAAGAGTGTATATATCCTCTTTCATAGCATCCAATTGTCATTCCTCAAATAAACAAGTGCTTATAGTCACCATTTGCCAGTCTGCAAACTTTGTCATAGCTATTAACATCTGCCACATATCGAAGAATTTGTAGATTAGCAAGTACATATATATATCATCAAGAGACAAGCACTAGATACATATCATAAAGTTTCTATAAACCTTAAGTCATAAGTAGAAGTTTAACAAGCAACAAACTATGCTTACATGAAATGCTTATACAATGTGTCAAAAATAAATGCAGTCTGGATATCATTGACGACTACATTGGTCTTGAAAATGTTTGACAGAGCAAGTATAAAACAGCTATTGCATGATGGTAGGAGTGTAAACAAAGTAGAACACTACTGAAAAATATCGCACTAACCAAATTTCCCTTTGTTTTAATCCTTGAATTTCATATAGAAACAGGGACAATGTACACTCTACCCTCCCCAGACACCATCTGTGGGATTACACTGGATATGTTGTTGTAATTTTGTATAGAAACATTTCAGAGAAGTGAAAGAATGAAGATAAAATTGGCCGAGTTGGGAAGGACAAATCTGTTGAATATCTATAGATCTGAAGGTTCCTAGTAGATGATAACCATACAGTTTGCATACTCATAGTGTTATCATCAATTATAGATTTATGAACTTAATCAAAGAACACCTTGAAAAATACGCAGAACAAGACACAAAGAAGGGTACAACAACAATGACAAACCCGGTGTAATTCCACGAGTGGGGTTTGGGGAGGGTGGTGTATATACAACCGTACCTCTACCTTGTGAAGGTAGAGAGACTGTTTGTGATAGACCCTCGGTTCAAGTATAACATATCAAACTCAAGTATGGAAAGAAAATACAGTAATGAGAAAATAATGCTAAAGATAAAGGAGAAAAAAAACAGCAAAACGACAAAAAAGACGTAAATGAAGCAAAGGAAACAAGTAATAAAATCATGGATTTGATTGCCGGTGAAAACATGTATGGTACAAATTGACATTCAAATGCATTAACAGATACAGGAGAAGCCAATAAATATAAATAACATAAGCAAGACATACCAAATGTATCACCAAAATTGGTCCAAATTTCTGCTTCAATAGACTGGATAGTGTCAGCTATACCAATTACTTCAACAAAAGTTGAAAGAGCGTTAGGTGGATTTCCTTTCACAACTAACTGTATTTCATCTGTGGATTTTCCAATGACTTTATCACCATCAGATTGCATAACCTGAACCACTGTTCGAACCTTCCGTCCTACATGCTCCTTAAGGAACTCAGCATTGACAAAGACGGCAGGATTTGACATGTCCATATCTACCAAACAAAAATAAAATAAAAGCTCAAAATTGAGATTGTGTTTCTTTTCTTCATGCCATTGCATCATTAACTTCCAATGAACAACAGAAATCAACTAAAACATATGAAATTTTCCATCTGTATCTCAAATTCATTCGCTACACGAAATTTAGGATTTTGAGTGAGATCACATCTACAAGCATTTCACTCTTGACTATCAAACTAGAGTCAATGACTAGTTACACTCCAAGAACCTTCATTTTTCAATAACATATAATTACAAGGAAACTGCAAAACCAGAGACACAAATGAACAAAGTGTAACAACCCAAATCATTAAAAAATGAAAAGATCTATTAAACACAATTTTGTAGCAACTTGATACACTATTAAGTGTAAATCAGGAAAATCTCTATACAGAAAATTATAAGTGGAAACTGTGAAACTAAAAGCCAACGCTAGAAAAAAAAACCATTATTAAAACAAAACTGCGGGTTCAAAATCAAAAGAAGTAAACACACATACTAGCCGAATGGATTCAACATGTACATATAAATATAGAAAGTAATTTTAACGTAGTATAATTTTCATAAAATGAAACAAAGGGTAATCATAAAAATTCAAAAAGACAAACTTTTGTAGCAAATTGGTACATTTGTGTTTCCCTTAATAACCTAATTATTACAACAAACCCACAATCATGAGGACGGAGTTCATAATCCTGTAAACACTGAACCCCTTCGCGTAGCGTGTTTACTTCTTTATATTTTTTTTAACAGAAGATCGGACGCTGAATTCATTCATGAAAATCAATAAATACCATTATGCAGAGAATATACAAAAATGGAAAAAAACTAACCTAGGGTATGGATGATTAACTGCAGAGAGAGAATGGAGCTGATGAGTTTGAATTAAAATTTGGGAAAATGGAGTTTTTTCTACTCTTCATCATATGGCGGCAAAACTTCCCGCGCAATTCATTCTATTGGGCTAAGTTTGCAGCCCTCTGGCCCATGGACCATAATGTAGATTGATGGGCCTAATTGCACGGTTTGCTCATCTTTAATTTTTGTTCTTTATTGCAAGTTTTTTTAAGAGCATGAAACATAACTTGCGCGATATTATAAAGTGAAATATAGGGGAAAAAAGTTTTTTTTTTCTTGAGGGGGTAAAAATTAAAGTCTAACCACTAAATCATTGCTAAATAATTCTCAGAGTTTCCTTTATTAGATTCAAACTATAAAAACTTTGAGTATCATTTTACGATGTATATTTTAATCATATTGATATGCAAAAAGTTGCAATTTATAGTAATTTTCGTGTAGTTTTTGAAGATTTAATTTTTTTTGTTTAAAATATCAAATTAATGTAATGTAATTTAACTTTGAAAATTAATTAAATTGACCTTCGAAAAGTGCAACATGACAAATAAAAATAGACAAAGAGAGGGAGTAATAAGTTTTTGGGATAATGTAATGTATTATCTTAAATTCTCATGGGATCTAATCAGTTATTCACCATTAAAAAGGTGACCTCCACTCTTGCTTATTATAAATGTAAAATCTACGTACAGTCCATCAGTCTCGCAAAGAACAAGTGTGGAATCAATTCATCCTACATTATTTAGGTGCAAGATTTATCACACCAGAGGACTTCCCTTCTATCTTTTGAACTAAAAAGTTTTTGGAAATTGTTGAAGAAAACGAAACCTCCACAAACATCATCTAAAGTATTGATCTATAATCCCTTAAATCAATTGATCATTTACCACTATAACAGATGAGGCAAAAAAACGACATTATTGTATTGCCTCTATTGCATTTTCTAACGTATGTAAAGATATACAATCATATACATCACTCTGTAAGTACTTGTTCAAGAAATTTACAGCACCTTACAGACCTTTAGCTTCATATAAAGGGGCATTTGATGCGACGAGCAGCTTACATTGGAAGGATAAGAAAGTTGTAGGACATACTTCCATACTAGAGCAACAAATGCATATTCATTTCCAAGAAGCAGACCTTTAGCTTCATATAAACATCATATTGTTAAACTCATCGATGCCAGTGAGCCACCTTGACCGTCCAAAAGAGAGGAGCGAGGAACCTCCTGCAAGTATCCATCATCTAAAAGGAAAACTCGTTCAGCCATTAAAACTGTTTCCAAGCGGTGAGCAATCACTAGTACCTGCATGTAAAGATTTAGACGATAATTAGAACTGCCCTGAAGGATAGGTGTGCGTGCATGTGAAAGATATCGTCAATTATTCTTGGTAATAAAATGTGTCATCAATTAGCAAACTTCAAATCAAAATGGCTTAACACACTTCTAGTGCCAACAAAGTCAGGTTTCTCACATCTCAGGCACGTTTTCAACAGCACCCAGTGAAGGATGTTTGCTAGACAAGCCAAGAATTTAGTTCTTCCATTCACATGTAAAAAATTATGCAGTGAAGAAAATTAAAAGCAAACAGGGTAAGGTCTAAGGGGTATCCACAATTTTACTCTGTGGTACATAATTCAATAATGATAAAGGTACAGAACATGTAAATCAGTAGCGGAACATGCATATAACTACCCCCTTCCAGCTGTATTGTGAGGTTCCCTATCTTGTGGAGACTGTTAACCAACGTCCTCATTCTCATCTATTGTGAGAGTTACCCTGCTTTACCAGAATAGACATTTGCTTTTTTGTACTTCCTTTTTGGTAGATAAGATTCGTATATATTTCCACTCCATATGCATCATCATGGTTAATAGAGAGGACCTGAATTTTAACTTCTGTAAAAATAATTACGACGAGAGACAGGAGAGGTTGAGGAGCCATGGTACTGAACTGTAAACAAAACCATAGAAGCTTCTTTTACTTACGGTACGATTTTGCATCAGGTGCTGCAGAGCTTGTCTTACCAACAGCTCTGACTTGCTGTCTAATGCTGAAGTAGCTTCATCCAATATTAGAATAGATGGATCCTGATAAAGAGCCCGAGCAATAGCTATTCTGAGATGAAAATGAAAAGGAATGAGAGAATTTCCTAGATCAAAACAGGTTAGCTATTAGCCTATTACAGCCCCTATGTTTACAATTGCAGTAAGTCTTTAGGTAACATGAGCATTGGTATCAGGTTCCATAGCATTCCCAAAAGATCTATCCCTTGAGAAGGTAGAAAAAAATCTCAATTCAGTAAAGAACTCAGGAGAGACTGAATTCAAACACACCCAGTATCCACAGGAATTACCCAATGAAAATTGATGAAAACAAAGAAGCTGAAGTACCCGAAAAGGGGACCCAAAATGAATTTGGAAAAACATTAATTTATTGAGAAAATCAACTGAAGAGGAAGACCTACAGTCAATCCTGAGAATCAAGGACTAGTCGAGATTAGATCGACTTCTCTTCCTATCATTTTTGGATTGACACAACTTTCTTGGTGTGAGATTATGTTACTCCCTTCGTTTGAGAAGACGTTCTCAAGAGGGGAAAGTTTTCTTTCTAAAAAAGTAAGGCATACTACTGATTGATTGTGTGAGAGAAATATATAAGAAAATTCAGAAAATAAAAGGGTATTGGTGGGAAAAGTATCATACCTTTGCTTCTGCCCTCCACTGAAAATTGAGCCCCTAGGTCCAACATTTGTCTCATAGCTAAGAGGAAGCGCTTCAATAAATTCTTCGGCACTTGCAGTTCTGGCAGCAAGCTTCACTCTCTCCATATCAATACCAGTCATTCTATCCCTATATCCAATGTTCTCGGCGACACTTCCAGAAAATAATGTCTGATAGAATTTTAAAAAAATTGGAAAACATTCAGCTGTGTAGTTCCTCTTTCCCACTTCAGCTGACCTTGCTAGCGTGGATTTAAGGAATGTGTTTACAATGTAGGAGTTAGCTCCAGATTATTACAGAGTATCAGCCCAAAAGTGTGAAAAGTGGACAGTTGGTTCAACAAGATGCTATCTCTTTGCTAGAATATCTACTTTTATTAAATGAAATGTTTCAATTAACTTCTAGATAATAAAAGCAATGCCACCCCACTTTCAGGAACAGGTATTTTAAATTGACATGTAAGATTTGAAGTCCAACTAATATATAGTAGTTCCACTTATTTAGGAAGCTTTTATCTCTAATTGTATATGAGGCATGAGCACAAACATGGAAAAAGTTGAGGGAGTATTAGTTCGACTTTTTCGAGATGAGGAGCTTTGCCAAAACGGAAGCAAATTTAGTTGAGATAGACTCAAAACATAACAAGGTCAATCAGAAGGACAGGTAGCATTATTCAAAAATAGATGCTCAATAGATAATCAAGTATGATTGTAGGAAATATTTTCACATAGTATTTATAAGCACATTTCACAAAGTATATTGCACATTCAACTTTCTATAATTTGATATCCAAGAAATAGACTGGAGCAAAATAATTAGGAAACATAGGTAATCCTTAGCAATGCCCAATTAGTTCCTGAGAAACATCCATCTGTAAAGAACCTGGAAGCACTCCCTTTGCAAAGAAAATTTTACAAACTCTATGCGGTAACTTTTCTTAATGTTTCTCGGATACAAAGAAGAAAAATGAAACGAATATTAGAGCAAAATCAAGGACTAAAACTTAAAAAGAGTATAACAGTCCCCACATTTGAAACACTGCAGTACAAAATTCAAATTTGGGTCAACAAACCATGGGAAATTGTTGCTTTGGAGAATCTTTAGACGCTTTGTCTAAAACTCCTCTCCTTTGACTAGATCCTTATAGTGTAAAAACCTCAGTTTTAGCAACAAACTAATCATTGAACCTCTATTGGCTCTAACAATAAATTTGAGTCTCCAATTCTTGCCATCCACGACGAGGATATCGATCATCTGCTTACCCCAGTACTGCCAGATGATTCTGGTTAAAAACCCTGTAGCTTAGCTCTCCAAACATGGAAGTTTTTGATTTTATAGAACGCGGTAGATTTGAGGTGAAAAGCTCCACTCTATGGAACGTAACAGGAGGATCATGCAAAGAAGTAGGGTATAAACTAGTACCAGGTAATGAATCTCCATTCCCAACCCCCAACTCCACCAAATATAATTACACATCAACAAAAGAAAATGGAGAAAACTTAACACAACTACTGTCTGCTATTCGAAAGTGAAATGCATAAGCATCAAAAGTCTTGAACACTACAACAACTAACCACAAATAAAGGATTAGCAGTATGTTGAAATAATTAAGGCAAAATAATTCATCATATCATGGTTGTAAATAGGGAAAGAGGCTTGGACTTACTGTATCTTGAGAGACCAAACCAATGTTTCTCCTTAAACTCTCGATTCGTATGCCTCTAATATCCAAACCATCAATGAAAATGGAACCTGTCAGTGAGGAAGTAAACCTTGTCATGCTACAGTACAAGACAACTTTTATATTCATCATTGAGGATCAGGGCAAAAGAGAATGCTAGACTGTGGTGTTGTGGTGACAAAACTGCTAACCTTGTAAAGGATCATATAAGCGAAGAAGGAGTTTTACAAGAGTTGTTTTTCCTCCTCCTGATGGTCCACACAGGGCAACTATTTCACCAGATTTAATATGTAAGTCCATGTTTTTCAATACAAGAGGTCCATTGTCTCCATATCTAAAAGAGACGTTAGAGTATTTTACTTCTCCAGCAACACAATCTAAGTCAACAGCATCTGGGTTCACAATTTCCTGTATATTTGAACATCGTAGATATTCAGGCACACTTGGTTGCATGATTCTAGTTGAAAGTAGTTAAAATAACATCACTAATTACAAGGATGTTCAACATAAAAGTAACCTATATTGAAAGAACTTCAGAAATTTTATATTAGCGAAGATCAATCAATCATACCAAGTAGAAGATGAAAGAAGCAAAGTGTAAAAAAACCACCTAATAAGATGGAGCTTTCAAAATTCTAAGAAGATAATGAAAGATAGATAGAACTGACTTGGTAGCCACTGGAGAGCTATCTTTTTTTTCCTTCACCAATCATGACATGAATTTTATTTTGCTATTGTTATTGTCCTTTCAATCCTGCTTTGATTACACTACTTTTGAGCCAAGGGTCTACCGGAAACAGCCTCTCCACTGCACAAAGGTAGGGATAAGGTCTGCCTACATCCTACCCTCCCCATAACCCACTTATGGGATCACACTGGGTATGTTGTTGGAATGATGATATGAATAAAATATGATGATTATATGCTTGCAATAATGACATTAATGGAAGCAGTTGTAAGCAGTGTTGTCAAAGGTGAAAATCTCTAAAAAGCACTCTAGGTTTGTGGTTTAAGTTCAACAGGCGATTTAACTGTAGGCTTTAGTGAAGAAAAAGGCGCAATTAAAGAAAAAAATAGAAAAGTATGCATAATTCAAGGAAAAGTAACATATTTCATTCACACTGTTTTCCTTAACAACTACTCCCTTAGTTTTGATCTAAGTTTCTTATTTTCCTTTTAGTATATCTCAAAAGGAATGCCTCTTTCTTTCTTTTTTATTTATCAGGTAAAAATATTTCATTCATAAACATGGCAAAAAATCTGACAGTATATAAGGGCTACACCAAAAGACCCATAAACTGAAATGAAGGGAGTAATACACTAGTGCTTATTGTATTTGTTGTTTAGTACCAGCTCGATTCAAGACAGAACTCATGCGCAATGAGGTGCACACCATATTGCCTTGCCTACACTGAAACTTAATCGAGTTAAAGCGCCTTCCCTGAGCTTCTCAGGGCTAGCGCGCCTTAAATAAGCCTTTGACAACACAGGTTGTAAGTATTTGACTCTTACATCTGACAGCATGTGTTTTTGGTTTCAGGTTCAACAATGCAAGACTAAATTATTTTGTATTGTTACTTAAGAGAAGACCTAATTCTAGTTCTGCCGCTCTCTATCTTACATGCCATTACCAAAGTCACAGAAATCAACAAGTTATATATTTACCTCTGGTTCAAATGTTGTCAAACTAAATAGACGCTGAATTGCTGGCTCTCCTTGTTTTAATTCGTTGTATGCTTTTCCCACATCCTGCACAACTCTTAGATTCAGATTGATGGCTAAAATTGCTCCACATGTTAAACCATAATATCAACATGAAGCAGTATGAGAGAAGCCCAACCGAACAAGAAAAAAAAAGTCAAAAGAGGAGAGGGAAACATAAAAGTGTAGGTCACTTCCAATATAAATGGGATCGAAAGTTGATCAAATTTATGAAGCCTCTGTCTTGAGAAAAGCTTCTTCTATTAAGGGAAAGTTTTGACTGATTCACAGTATTATTCAAATCTTCCTATGGATGCCTTCTGATGTCAAGACGACCTCCTGACTAACCTTGTTCCACCAGTTCTAGTTCCTGGATAATTTGGTACTATTAGATCAGCAATTCATAAGGTAAAGCTGTCTCATGATTAATTATACTTGTAGGTTGTGCTGCATGATTCTTATCCCAACGCCCAAAAACAAAGCTAATGTATGGGGTCCAGACTCCCAGGTAACACCTACTGCTATATGCTTTCAATTTTTATAGAGTAACCTACTTCTATACGCTTCCTTCTTTCAAGTAACATCAAACTCGAAGCAATGTGTAATGCAACAGTTGAAGTGATACAAGAAAAATATAAAGTAGTCGTTCAAAAGTTGGTTTAAGGGAAGACAACAACAACAACATACCCAGTGAAACCCCACAAGTGGGGTCCGGGGAGGGTAGAATGTACTTAAACCTTACCTCTACTTTGTGGAGTTGGTTTAAGGGAAGAACATCACATAAAGTTGAAATCTGGATTCTTGAAATTTGTATAAGTTAATCAGGAATATAATTAGTTTAGAAGTGTGTTGTGCACATGGGATGGAAGTAATATAACCTATTTATCTTATTTCAAAGATAGGAGACATATCAAATTTCAAACAAATGAACTTACAGAAACATAATCCTTCCAATAATTGAAACATAACCTGGATTGGGGAGATCAACAGAACCAGGGATGTCACAAAAGAAACCATGGCAGAGCAATCAATTGAGCCTTTTGAAACAAGCAGCGTTACACCGCTAAATGTGAGTAAGGTGCCAAAATATATTGCCTGTACCAACTGAGGAATAAATGACTTCAACTTCTTCTTTCCCATAGTCGCAGATAGATCAGCAAAAGCAAGTGACTGGAACTTCTTTCTTTCACAGGACTCCGCATTGTTTGCCTTCACAAAAAGAATTGATGGGAGGATCTGTAACCAGTAGTAATTTTCCTTCAGTTACTGTCGAAAGCTTGATTCTTTGAATACTAGGAAGAGAGTAACATAGAACAAAAAAAGCTGGAAAAGAAGGGAGAAGGTGGAAGACATTTTCTCCATGAGTTGGAATGTCCATGAGCATACGTTCATTTTGGAAAAACAAAAGGTATACCAAACCTCAAACTTAAGAAGACTAAGAAGCTATTGCGCTTTGACTGAAATTTCATATTGGAATGAAATGGCCCTGAATAACACAATGGATATAGAGAATTCATATGGAAAAACCAACTAGTTTTGGATCAAAGCCAGTTGATTGATTCATTATATGCTATTGTAACCAAAAACACTTACCTCATTCAGATAGGAAGAGAGAGAAGCAGCAGCAAGATGTGCCTTGTTTGATACATCACGAAGTTTTTCGCCCAAGTAACCAATCACAAAACCCATCAATGGGATCACCTTAAATAACACCCATCAAGATTCGATATAAACTCATCCAACATTCATAAATAATTCATAATAATAGAAGGAAAGAACTAATGCATCTTTTGTCACCAAGGCGGAAAGTAATGATAGAACAGGGTTGATGACCAACATCTGAACTGCCATTGCTGATAATTGAAGACTACTTGGTACAATAGTCTGTAAATAGCAAAGCACGAGATTTAGGAAGAGAAAAGAAAGAGTTTGTTGAAGACATAAAAGTAAATAGTGAAACAATTCATATCGTTCAACATGGTACTAATAGCACTCATGAGGTTTGAGTCCAATGAACTCTTCCAAATAGTATTTCTATGTGCTTATCCAACAAAAGAATCACACAAGTGAGGGACATCTTGCAAACATAAATAAGTATCTGAGATCAAATCTCATGGCCACTGAGGCCGAACCTCTTCGCCGGAAAATTATCCGACACAAATACAGCAAAACCAATTCTTTTTTGGTTATATATAAACTGGTGAATCCTCTTGACATAAGAGAAGGCTCTAGTCTAGTGTAGTGTTAAGGGGGTTCAAAAATCGTTTTCTTAGATCATAGGTTCAAATATTATATATGATATCCCACCCAGTAAAACAAAAATTTCACATGCATGATCCAAGAGAGTAATGGTGAAAGGGTGCTTGCAAGCACAACAAATAAATATAAGTGTACCCTTATAACTGTTAAAACTTTTCGATTATGCAGTTCACACAGTTCAGCAACATAAAACATACAGAAACAGATGATCCATGAGCTTTGGTCGTTGGGAGTAACAACGCATTATTGTCTTAATGTGGTTCATTCAACATTATAAAAATACACAAAACTGGAGGCTCGAGAGCTAGTTAGTAAGAAGCTATGCTGCTCGGACTCTTCAAAGATATTGGTGGGTTTGTGTAGCATCAGCTATGCATTTTTGGAGATCCAACACAGGTGCAACAACATTTTTGGAGAGTTCGAGCAACATTGGTTAGAGATATCAAAGCATCATTTTCTCAACTCACATTCAAGAGAGAATAAACAGTATCAGCAACATCAGAAGCTTCAGCAGTAATCCTATAAGCAACATCTCCAGCAGCAATCCCATTTTCTCCCTCAAAGAACCCTAAATCTCTCTGCAAAACCTTATGGAAAACACAAACCCTCATCTTATACACACAATTCAACGCAGCTTCCCATAGAAACGCTTGCTGCAGATAATTACCAACGAGTCGAACGAAAAACAAACCTCCCAAAACCAAACACTCCTCTCTCAGCCTCACAACATCCAACGGATTCATGAGAGACGAGAATTTTCCAACTTTGGGAACAATTTTGGACAGAGAGTAAACAGATAAAACACTGCAGAGCCATCCACAGAGAATCGGTTTCCATTCCGAAAGGAGATAAGGTTTAAGAGGAGCTATAGAGGTGAACGGAGAAATGAACTTGCCGGAGTTCGCAGCGGCGCGTGTAGATGATGATTTTATTGTTAAGGCTGAGGTGGAAATGGAGAAATTGAAGATGATGTTAGTACTTGGTTTGGTTACCTGGCGGGGGACTGTGAGTTTGTGGCGGCGAAGGGGCGGCGAACGGCCGTGATACGGCGGTTTCAGGTGAATTAGGGACATTTCCCGGTGGTTAATTTAGGTATTTGCGGTTTTGGTCCCTTAACATCCATACACTCGGATTTTGGTCCTTGTACTATATACTTAATTAATTACATTTAGCCTGCAATTAAGAAATATACAACTTTTGTCCTTCTATTTTGAGCATTGTCTTGTTTACCCTTTCGGCTTCCATAATAGTAGTCGTAGTATTTTTTCTCTATATATATATTGTCTCATGCACTTCGATTGCCGCATTATTTTATTATAGTTATTGTTCTTATTAGTAATTTCTATAGTATTTTGTCATGATTTGTTTACTTTTCAAAAAATTTCAATCAACTTTGATATGCTTTTTCTTGAATCGAATCTATCAAAAACAGTCTCTCTATCTCTCAAGAACATGTTGTATTAAAGTAAAACTATATATTGTTGTTTTATTTACGAGTAGTCGTTCTTAATCCCTTCATTTAGATCCAAACTAGTCCCTTTGTACTTCCATCATTCTTTAGCGTAGATACGACGACAACAACAACAGACTACTGGAGTCCCACAAGTGAGGTTTGGAGAGGGATACATATGTAGTCTTATTCAAACCTTACTAAGGTAGAGAGATCTAGAGAGTTTCCGATAAACTCTCAGCTCAAGTAAAGCACATCAAAATATTTGAAGAGAACAATAGAACCAACAAATAATACGGAAACTGAAGCAAAGAAAACAACATACAATAATAATACGAAAAACGAAGCAAGTGAAATTATCCTTACTCTTTGATCAACACAATTAACAGGTTTTAAGTTGTTCAAGCTAAATAAGTTACACAAACATCTAGCTTATAGGAAGTGGTTTCGAGTTGACATCCCATCAAAGCATCTACGATTCCTTTCTATCCAAAAAATACTTACAGGCACATACAAATCTTCTTCATAAGCACTAGCATTCCTATGCCAACAACTATGGTACAGTGCAGAAAGAGGTGACCGATACTTTTCAAATCTTGGAGACGCGTGTAACATCTGTTGACAAGTTGAACGCTTCTAACACGGGTATGACAACAGTTTTTGGAGAGTCAGAGTCCAAGAAACTAGGTTCTAACAATCAAAACCTCTTTTAAACTTATATTGAGCAGTAACGAGATCTTGATTTGGGTTTGGCATTAAGAAATGTGACAACAACATGTGAAGAGTTTCCTCTATTGCCTCTTATGTGTCATTAGACCTATCCCAAACAATTATCAGCTTTTCTAATACTAGTGCATACTAAAGGAAAAACCTTAGTAGCTCAATCTCTTTATCTTCGTCTTTGAAACCAATCAACTGAATCGACTTTAGATGAGACTCCAAGCACACAACGCTTTCACTAGGATCATGGAACTTCCAGTTTTCATCCCAACCATAATTCTCGTCAGAAAACAAATTAAGAACCTCTAAATTAGGAGAATGCTTGAGAAATAGCATCATGACTTCCATGCAAGATTTATCAATTGCCACTGCCAATTGTAAGAACTTAAGCTTATAAAACGTGACCGGGAAGTTTCTTACTCCATGAAGTACACCATACAAACCCTGAATGGAACTTTGGCATAATTTCAAAGTTGAAGTAGAAACGACATTCTTGATCATCTTATGCACACACATACCAATTTCTTCTGTTACATCGTCTGAATCAAAAAAGAAGAGGTGAACAACTTCTATAGAGAAGAGATTCTCTAGAATTATATCCTTTGCCAATGGAGCACCATATTTCAAGACCTTGAGATTCGGGCAAGAAATTTTGATGTTACAATTGACGAAACTTACTCTGTTGTCCACAAAGTTCTTTATAGACACATAAACCAGAGACGTCGAAGCAATATCAACCATAGTCATACTTCCAAAATTACAACTATCCAATTTCAGTTTTTCTAGTCTTGAGAACAAGCAACTCGTCAAATGCTCGTTTGATAACTCAACTTCTTCAAGATGAAGAAATTTAAGCTGATGAAATCTGAAATGATTAGGTAACTTAAGTACAGACCCATCCATTCGTATTTTCAAAACTCGCAAAGATTCACAAGTCACAACACAATATGGCAACTCAAATGGCTCAGCAGGACAAAAAACTAACACAAGTTCTTGAACATTTCGAGTTGTCACAACACGAACCCATCGAAAAATATCCCCTTTATAGAAAATATTCCCACAACAAAGCTTAAAGCAAACAAGGCTCACGGCTCAAGGCTCAACATTAGTCATTGTATAGAAGTGGAGTTTCACCCTACGTGCAATGGCTTGAATAATGTCTTCAATTACAATGGCTTCTAATAACTAATCTCTCCTGTGATTAACGAGCTATTGCATAGAAGTGGAGTTTCACCCTACGTGCACCCCCAAAGGTTAGCGGCTGCGGGATTTCTATTGCGACAGAGGGAGGTATCATAATAGAGTCAAAATCACGATTAGAGTCCATCCGGATAAAAAGAAGAATGCAATCCCCTTCTGCTCTCTTCCCTCCCCCTGGCCCAAGTTATAAAGATAACATTAGTCCACATTTGTGTATTTTTAACTCAAGCTTTTGATGAAGCAGAAGCCATAGTTAGTGGTTGAAAACCATTAATCAAGACTTGCTTTCCACAAGCCAATCTTGGAGTATACACCAAGCACTCATCACTCTTCTTGGCAGTAATCATTGTTGGTGTGTGAAAGTAGAAGCAATCTCATAAGCCGGGTTTGGAGAGGTGTGTGTACGCCATCTTACCTCAATGTTTCCAATAGACCCTCGGCTCAAGTAAAGCTACAATAATAATACGAAAAATGAAGCAAAGGGAAATTATCCTTACTCTTTGATGAAATAAGTAATTTACATGGCTTAAGTTGTCCATCAAGCTAAATAAGTTACACAAACATCTAGCTTATAGTTGGGAGTAGTTTGGAGTTGAAATACACCAAAAACACCAAAAAAAAAAAATACTTGCAGGGACATCCAGAGCTTCTTCATGCTTCCAGCATTCATATGCATCTTTTAACTGTGTATGGCATGACCCACGCGAGTCCAAAAACATAATAAAACACGTTTCAGAGGTCAACAACAACCATATAGTGCAGAAAGAGATGACTGATACTTCCTAAATCTTGGAGACGCGTGTAACATCTGTTGACAAGTTGAATGCTTCTTTGTCCGGAGTCAAACATGCTTCATTGAAGGCTGTCTAGTGCTCATTGAAAAGGCGAAACAGTAGTAGAAATTCATAAACTTAAGGCTTCATGTGCTTGCTCATGCACTAGTTCTCTAAAAGGGTACTTCTAGCCTATGTTGCTTGGACACTTCAAATGTATGTCGGATCTTCCAAAAGTAGTACAACATTTTTGGAGAGTCAAAGTCCAAGTCCAAGCAACATAGTCTCACAATCAAAACCTCTTTTAAACTAAATTGTCCCGGTAACGAGATCTTGATTTGGGTTTGAAATTAAGAAATGACACAACAACATGCGAAGAGGCTCTAGGAAACTTCGAGACCTCATCGGATACCTCTTCTAATATGTCATTATAGCATTCCCAAACAACTATCAGTTTTTCTAATACTTGTGCATTTTTAAGGAAAAACCTTAGTAGCTCTATCTCTTTTTCTTCATTTTTGAAACCAGCCAACTGTATCAACTTTAGATGAGACTCCAAGCACACAACGCTTTCACTAGGATCATGCAACTTCCAGTTTTCATCCCAACCATAATTCTCGTCAGAAAACAAATCCAGAACCTCTAAATTAGGAGAATGCTTGAGCAATAGCATCATGACTTCCATGCAAGATTCATCAATTGCCACTGCCAATTTTAAGCACTTAAGCTTATAAAACGTGACTGGGATGTTTCTGACTCCATGAAATACAGCATACAAACCCCCAATGGAACTATGGCATAATTTCAAAGTTGAAGTAGAAACGACATTCTTGATCATCTTATGCACACACATACCAATTTCTTCCATTACATCATCTGAATCAAAAAAGAAGAGGTGAACAACTTCTATAGAGAAGAGATTCTCTAGAATTATATCCTTTGCCAATGGAGCACCATATTTCAAGACCTTGAGATTCGGGCAAGAAATTTTGATGTTACAATTGACGAAACTTACTCTGTTGTCCACAAAGTTCTTTATAGACACATAAACCAGAGACGTCGAAGCAATATCAACCATAGTCATAGTTCCAAAATTACAACTATCCAATTTCAGTTTTTCTAGTCTTGAGAACAAGCAACTCGTCAAATGCTCGTTTGATAACTCAACTTCTTCAAGATGAAGAAATTTAAGCTGATGAAATCCGAAATGATTAGGCAACTTAAGTACAGACCCATCCATCTGTATTTTCAAAACTCGCAAAGATTCACAAGTCACAACACAATATGGCAACTCAAATGGCTCAGCAGGACAAAAATTTAACACTAGTTCTTGAACATTTCGAGTTGTCACAACACGAACCCAGCGAAAAATAGCCCCTTTACCGAAAATATCTCCACAACAAAGCTTAAAACAAACAAGGGTATTCCCACATTGGTTAATAAACACCCAATTGATAAAATCTTTGAATTTCTCAGCCATACCCAAATCCCAAGGCCTATTAATCCGTTCACAACCAAAGCTATTAATATCAAAATTCAAGTAAGGCATTGTCCTCCATATATAGTTCCATCTTTTCGACAAAATGCTTAGCTGAACAACATCGAAGATGTAGAGATATGAAAGTATATTGTGCAATATATCATCCGGCAAATAGCTAATTCTATCGACTCCTTCACTTGTACTGTTAATAAATACAGCTAAAAAATTGGGGGGTTTCAATGATTTTTGCATCAAATCATCCATTTTTCGAAGGATTTAAAAGCAGAAAACAGTACTGATTTCAAATGTATAGTGAGATTACCTCGCATCCGCAGATTTATCAGTCGAACGAGAGTGAATAGAGAGCTCTATCAGCCAATTTTAGGGCTTTCCAACTTTTTATGTTAACTGAAAAGGGAATGACAACGAGGGTTGGTACGGAGGTTCGAGTTCGTTTTGTTAGAAAGCGTTTAATTCTTAATAAGTTAATGTGAAACTTTTCAAGACGAATTCGACCTTATGAGATAAGTGGAAACGAAAGAAAATGGTTTACAAAATTATTAAAAGCAAAATACTTAGTTTTGATCTAAAATAATAAAAAAAATTCTAACTTGTATTTTTAGTTTATATCAATTTGTGTGAGTCATAAATCGAAAGTCAATTTAAATAGACTCTTAATCATGTTCTTACCAATTATTTGTTGAGAATTTCCCTTCTTCTATGTAATTAGTAAGTAAGATTTTTCCATACTAAGGACTCGAAATTGAGACCTTGACAATTATTTTAAGTATTTGTTCTTGAGAGAAATTTGTTACTGTTAATAGTGAATTTGAGTTTTATATTTTTAAAAATAAAATTCATATATACTTATAAATAGGAGTGGTTTGTCGTATTGTCCTTGCTAATATTCTAGGATGAATTTTAGTTTCTTGTTCTTCGATAACTCCCACTAGTTATTATTTCGTATAGTTTGATTGTAGTATTGTTATGCTACTATCTTTAATCTATTGCCTCTTTCTACTTTCATTGCGTCTTATTTAGACTATTTTTGTCTTGGTGAATGTTTATCGATAACGGCCTCTCTTCTCACTTCTGAGGTCTACCCTCCACACACCCCACTCTATAGGATTATATTGAATATGTTATTATTGTTATTGTTGTTGCAATAAATATTTTTAAAAAATTAATTACATGATTTGTTGGTTCATAACTCATCAAAATTTATAACGATTCACAAAAATAAAAATAAAAATTTAATTAATTAAAGACTAAATATATTTAATCAGATTCACTATATATATCTTTAAAAATAGAAAATTAAAATAGATTTAGGAATATAAAACTCAATAATTCATTCAGATATTAAACATATCTCAAATTCAATGTATACACCTCTCAAAATGACTCAAAATTGTCCTCGTAATTCATAAACATTATCCAAGAACAAAATTATAAATTACCTCTTCACTATAAAACCTAAAACATAAATAAATATTAGCAAATTCTTTATATGTATGAATTTGGTGAATATTAAAACTATATTATAAATAAATAAAGTGCTAATTAATTTGATCTCTCTCTGAGCTTTTTGGTAATGGCAAAAATAGCCCCAGCAACAGCAACAACAACTCCAGAGATAATCATAGCAGTCTTGAAATTTTGTATTGCATCCTTTCTATCTTTTTCATTTTTCATTTTCTCCAATTTTTCCTTTGCCTGTATTAAATCAATAATAACATATTCAGTATAAATTATAATCCCCGTAAATAATTTTTGAAAAGAATAATGTGTATATAGATCTTACCCTTACAATATTGTGTCTGAAAGACACTCGGCTAGCAAAACCGTTTCATTCAAGAAAAGAAAATGAAAATATATACCATGGTTTATTTTTCTCATGCATGAAATATTATTCTTGTGTCAATTTTTTTGGGAAAAAGGACAAATATACCCTCAAACTCTCGTAAATGGTATGCAGATACCCTCCGTCATACTTTTGGGACATTGGTGCCCCCTGCCGTCCAAAAACTAGAGCATATATGCCCTTCACTCTAACAGAAGACTAAATAGGGACACGTGACGCAATCTTATCCGTCGATTCGATATTTAATAAATGTCTGGTCGGTGGATAAGATTATGACACGTGTATGTTTGTTTATATAAAGGGTATATATACTCTAGTTTTTGGGCAACAGGGGAACCAATGTCCCAAAAGTATAACGGAGGTATCTGCATACCATTTACAATAATTCAGGGGTATATTTGTCCTTTTTCCCATTTTTAAAAATTCAATGGGATGCTAGTAAGTTATGAATGAGTTAATATTCTCAATCTCACTCTATATTTCATAATTGCAAATTATATCTTAATTACATCTGATCAGTAGTTGTGGTGAGATGAATAAGATTTCTTCATTCTTAATAAGATATTTCATATTCAAGAAAATTAACCATTACTTCAATCTCAAGTTAGTTACGTAGCTTATATAAATCATCTATATATATCATTAACCACTAATATGATAAAAATGTTTGTTATTTTGAAGATCATTAACGAGAAATATTTGTCAAGTTTACCAATGAAGAGGACATACAACATCATCAAACTTCGATCTATTATTGAAAATTATAAATATTTGTCTAAGACCACGATTAGACATGTCTAAACGAAAAACAAATCAGTGTGTCGATTTTTTCTAGCAAATTTCACATAATCATGTAGAAGCTTTAATATTCTATAGTAACGCATTTAAGGACATGAAGTTTCTTCTCCTAGCAGACTTAACCCTGAACGATTTTAATATCTCGATTAGTTTATTTTTCCAAAGAAATTAGATATGATTACCTCTTTTTCAAGTGAGGAAGCAACTTGTGATGATACTGAATCAACTTGAAAGTCCTTATTGTTTTGTGGATTCAATTCTTTTTCAGCATCCACTGCTGGAAAACTTTCAACTCCACTTGCCATATTTTGCTTTTATCCAAACAAAAAATTGTAAATATTTTAATATTTTACTCTCTTTTGTTGTTTTACTTCACTTTGTTTATGTAATTATAATATATTGAATTATGAGATTTTGGTTAAAAAAGTAGGATTAAAAAGAATAGTTTTACCTAACACATGGATGACATTCCTTGAAATGATGCTACCATATATAGAGGATCTCAACTACTTTGAGAAAATGTTGATTATGATTTATGTTTACTAGAAAATAAAGGAAAAACGAAATTTGATTTATCACTAATTACTAGAAAATAAAGAGAAACAAAAAATTGGCAAAATGTTGATTATGATTTGTGTTTTCTTTTATTTTATTTTTTTGGTTTGTTTTACTTATTCATGTATTTTATATTGCTCAAAAACAACATCTCTGCCTACTCGAGTAAGTTTGTCCACACACCATACTCTCTCATCTCCATATGGGGTTACAAGATTTTGTACGCACCACCCTCTCTAGACCCCTACGCTGGCTATATTATTGTCATAAGTTATCACTACTAACAACAACATAATACCTGATAAAATCTCACGTGTAAAGTTTGGGAAGGTAGAATATACACAAACATTACCACTATTTTGTGGAGGTAGAGGTTATAGACTCTCTGCTCAAAGTTTTGTAAATATGAACTTTTTATTTGAGTGCTACATTTTTTTTATTAGCTTTTGTTGCTATTCAAAGATTGGCCAAACAACCTTCATTTTTCAAGATAAGTGGTTTTGAAAGAAAAGAGAAAAAACCACTTAGAAGTTTGGCCAAACATGCTATAGTTAAGCAAAAAACTTTTGAATGTAAAACTTTAAAGGAGTGGGAAAAACTAACAAATTTCCAAGATTACAAGATGGTTATGTGAAGAAATCAAACCCTTTAAATACATCAACAAGACAATAGTTTTACACAAGAAGAGGGACAAAACTATATAGTTGAGAGTACATACAATGTACTATTATCTTGTCAAGAACTTCCCTTTCCTAGTTGATCATTTCCTTTTTTGCTCACAATTCCTTTTTCTAGTTGATACTCATAAATAGCTAGTCAAAGATGCTAGCCCTTCAAAAATTTGATTGACATATTAGTCTTATACTTCAGTTCTTTCCCCCGAAACCACGAGGGCTAGGCCTAGCTGATCCTGAGTCTGCAAATTGCTTCCTTGGTTCTGACCTTCGCTTCCTCCTTGCAGTACCGGGAGGAGCCTGAAGAAAGAAGGAAACAAGATGACCATTCAAGACCATCAGCTTAAGGTGCAAATCTAAAAATACATGGCAAACATGCACTTTTCGGGTACAAGTCCAGTAAAAAAAAAATGCATAGTAGAATAGGTTTCTCCATCTCATACAACAGAAATGCGTATCAGATTGAACAGATGTATTAGCAAATCCTCGAACGAGTGGAATTTACAATCTTGAAGGCATATTGGAAGAGAAAAGAAATACTATGTAAGAACTCTTTTTTCCCCGATAACTGTGGTGTTCGGGGCCAGTTTGTGCACACCGCAACTAATATGTAGGAAGAAATGATTACAGCGTAGTAAGGAGCTCAAAATTGGAACTGACTACTATATCCACATATTCTAATTTGATAACAAGTAATTCAGCCAAAAATTTAGACAAGATAACTTTGTCAAAAAAAATTTAGACAAGATAAGCACCTGCTGTTCAGATTTTAGTGCCTCCTCTAGATTACTCAGTGCAGGAATCGAACCACCTTCCATAACGCCCATCAAATTCTTCATACGTACACGCATTTGAAAAAGTTGAGCAACAAGTTGACTCACCTACAAATTGCAATCAAGTTATGTAGGTGCATGCAAGGAGTACCGAACGTTCTCAGACAAAGAATTTATGTTTTATGGCATATTAGCATCAGTACTCCACACAGATTTTTACCTGTTGCTCAGTTTTCCCAGACTCTTGAGCAATACGTTTCCTTCTAGCAGGAGATTCTGCTAACAATTCTGGTTGCTCCCTCTCCTCTGAGAACAAAGATGAAAGACAATGAAATATGAATTGAGCTAGCAGCACTAGAACTCCTTCCTTTTCAATTTGATTCTGGTTTCCAAGTAAAGATACATAGAAAACTAAAGATACATAGAATGTACCAAAATGTCCTTTAATCTTGTAGTCTTAAACGTGTCATGTGGAAAGTTAGAATTACTGAGTTGCCAAAAAAAGAAAGAGACATTTTTTTTTAAACGGACTAAAAAGGAAAGTAAGACAAACAAATTGAAACAGAGGAAGTATACATGTTTAGGTTAGACAAAGTAACATGTGTCCTTAGAAACCTTGAAGTAAGATAAATAACCTGGTGTCATGACTTCTATCATTGACTCCATTATCTTTAAGCTCTTCTCTGCCTCTCGAATTTGTGCAGGAGTAACCTGTTTATGCATGAACAAGAAGGGATTCAGTCCCATTTCATCACATAAATAAAAACGAAGGAATATAGCTGATACAAGATTTGATTGTTTGATCTTTTTTTTTGAGAATTCATAACATAGTTTGATTGTTTGATCTGAAATCGGTCGTTACATTTGAACCAAGTTAAAGTATGTGTAGTAGCTATTAAAACATGAATTTCACCATACAATATTACCGACATGGAAAGGAGAAATAGATTTAATAAGAACCAGGTATATACCTTTCCCATGCCAGGCATCATTCCAATAACGCGGGACATGGTACCCATCCGAGCAACTGCCCGAGTTTGCTTCAGGAAGTCATTGAAATCAAATTTTGCACTCATGATCTTCTTCTGCAAATCTTCAGCATCTTCTTGACGCATCTAAAATCATTTATAAGGAGTCAAATGAACCTACTTGAACCAAATTAAAACGAAAAAAAAATAGGAGCATTAATACTTGTTTGCCACTTACAACTTCTTGGGCTTTCTCAACAAATGATAGAACATCTCCCATCCCTAAAATACGTCCAGCCATGCGGTCAGGATAGAAAGGTTCAAGGTCCTCCATACGCTCACCCCTTCCTACGAGCTTAATTGGCTTTCCTGATACCTGTGGTAGTGAACATATAATTGTGATGCAAAATCTTAGTTCATTTAATGAAAAACCTGACTGTTAAAGAGCAATCAGTGATTTCTTTTTGTCTATAACGTATGATTCGTAAACAACCTCTCTACCCCACAAAAGGTAGGAGTAAGATCTGCTTACATCCTACACTCCCCATTACACACCTGTGGGACTACACTGGGCTGTTGTTGTGTTGTAACTTGTGAATTGTGATCCTTATTAGCAACATTTGACACAACCACTTAAACAGATATCATCAATTGCCTATTGGCTTCAAATCTATTCCATTCAGTTTAAACCTTGACAAAAGTAAATATCTTCCAAGATAATACTCAGAAGACATGTTGAACATAGAGGAAATCTGAAGTTTATGGTCCAACCACTCTTTACGTTTTAGTTTTTGTTTCGCTGCATGATCCCTCCAAGGAAAAAAAACTTTTGCATATTTATAATCATCTACTCCCATCATTAATTCTCCTTCTTTGCTGTTCCAAGTTCAAAAAGTATATATGTTGATTCTCCTAATCAAGAGAAGTTTTTTTGAGAAAATCTAATCAAGAGAAGTTGAAGCAAAACATAACTCCATAGGTACCATTCATTTTCAGACTTTACCTCACTGTACAATGCTGAACTTAGAACAAGGAAAAAACAAGTGTATGTGTCTTGTAGTAATAAGAACCCACCTCCTTGACACTTAAAGCTGCTCCACCCCTAGAATCTCCATCTAGCTTCGTCAAGATGGCACCAGTAATTCCAATTTCGAGATTGAATGTTGTGACCAAAGCTACAATTTCATCAATGTGAACGATAAGAGAGAAAACAAACCGGAAATTTCTGTTTTCAACATGAAATGATTGGTAAAGGGCAGACTTTATGTCCTTGTGTCAGTAAGATCTCAATGAAAGTGAAGTACTATGATTTCTGTTTTGAGATGTTACAGACTTTTATTGCACTATCTAGTAACAAATTTCAAGAGTTCAGATTCATTTAACAACTCAGATATGGAATGCCTTTCTCAATTAACCTCAAAAAACCAATGCAGAATTACTTTTTCTGACTAAAAAAGTTTTGAGTAAATGAAACTAATTCCTTAAACTCCATATCAACCAAACAAGTCGCATGAATAGAGGGAGTAAAAAATAGCTAAACAGCTACAGTGTTTTGTCAAAGATAAACATCCCATTTATGTAATGAAGTTCCAAAAAATAACTTCTATTCCTACAAAACAAGCACAAGAAAGAAATTAACTGTCATATATAGCTGTGGCATAAGTCTCCAAGCTTCGATGAAAAGCAATATAACGTTCTTTAGAGAAAAATGCTCGGTGGCCATATTACACAAACAACAGATATTTTGCTCTCTACATGAGAAGCAGATCTCAGATAACAGTATGTCCTGGATTTTTAAGCAAAAGTTTTTCGTTTCAGACGATTTAGTCCTTGGAGCAAGAAAACGCAGAAGTGTGGCAAGTCAAAAGTATGCAAATAAGATACACTGCTTTAACAGTCCGTGAATGTCCATGGCTAAGAAAAAGAGATGTCCCTCAATGAGATCAACCACAGATCATAAATATTAGTGAGCCCTTGCTGTAGATCAAAGTATAAAGGAAGCTATACAGAAAGAAAATATGAGAAAATTGATATGCCATGCTGTCAAAAGCCATTTTTCACAAAATCTCTGTGGCATGTGATAAAAATTTCCATGTAATTAATTGTTTGCATGTTTAATGAGTGTACAAGTACCTGCAGCTTCTTGGCCAGTCATTGCATCCACAACAAGCAAAACCTCTGTGGGGTTCAGTACCCGTTTCACATCTTTTAATTCATCCATCATAGCTTTATCTATCTACAGGAACTAAGAAAGATTTAAATACAAACTACTAGGAGAAAATTATAGCGGAATCCAGAAACTAAAATGATATGACCTGAAGTCTTCCAGCTGTATCCATTATGACGACATCTACGTTCTTCTTTTTGGCCTCTTGTAATCCTTGTCGGGCTATATCTGCAGGTTTTACATCTGTTCCTGCTGCATAAACAGGCACATCAACCTGTTCCCCCACTTATCAGTGAACATGAGAATGGATAAAGTTGTGTTTAGATATTCCGCGTACTAGTAAAGAAGATGATATAGAGGTAAAGAGTGTTAATGTGTAGAAGAACAGAAAAAAGCATCTAAAATGAAATGATATACATTCTTACTGTTGCTAATGTGCCATGGCATACCTGTTTACCCAAAATAACAAGTTGGTCAATAGCAGCAGGTCTGTACACATCTCCAGCAATCAGCATGCAACTCTTACCCTGCAGACCATGTCGCCAGTGCCCATCAATAGTTTGACAATAGAATGAGAAAGAGGGAAAATGCTAATATTAGAAGGTACTTGGAGAAATGCAGGTTCTACGACCATATACGTAAATTGCAATAGAATGAGCAAGAGAGAGAGTGAGAGAGAGTAAAGCAAGGTCAGGAAAGTACTAAGAGAAGGTGAAGTTAGGAAGTGCACCTGCTTCTTTAGATATAAAGCCAACTTTGCACTAACAGTTGTCTTCCCAACACCTTGTAGACCGGCCAATAGTATTACGGTGGGTTTAGATTTAGCAAAAACCAGTTCAGAAACCTCTCCACCCATCAGTTTCACAAGCTCGTCACGTACAATCTACACCAACCAAATGAGACAAAGAAAAAGTTCAGATCAAGCTGATAGCCAGTTGTGCAAGCAAAATAAAATTAATAACAGAAGGGAGACCGTCTGTTTTCTAAGTACAATTGTGTATTGTTCAAAGTGATCAGTCCGATACTACATACTTTAACTAGTTGCTGATCAGGCTTTACTCCTCGAATCAAGCCAGTCCCAACGGCTTCTTCACTAACAGTCTGAACAAACCTTCTGACAACAGGGAGACTAACCTGCCGATTAAAGTTAAATGAGAGGCAAAATTTAATGTATAGAGATTAGCTACTGAAATAGAGAGCAACATACATCTGCTTCTAAAAGAGCCCTCCTGATGTCTCTCATAGGTTCCACAATGTTTTCCTTGGTCAAAACCTCTGAAGCACAAGGAATTCAAACAACAGCCACTTCATCATTATATAAAACCACATATTTAGTAACAAGGGAAATGAGAACCTAAACCTCCAAAATTTTGAAAAATGGGGACATAGAAAATATGATTAAAAGTTTGGATTTGGATAAGGCAAGCAACTCACATTTTAAACAATTAAATACCTCCCCTTAGTTTATTACTGAAACTTTAAAATTTCAAGAAATAATGTTTGGAACTAAAAAGGAAAAGTATATCCCTGTTAAATAGAAACAATGACCCATAGTTGTTAATATGTTCTACTCTTTGCATTTAAAATCTTATAGTAGCAAGGCCCTCTCCCTTTCCATACACTTCATTGGAGTTTAACAATCAATTATACATCTTCCCGGTTTCTTCTCTTGAAGTATAATTCATTATACCCCATCTGGCACCTCCTCGAATGGATCAATATTACCATCTACGACAACTCATCATCCACCCTGAAAATGAAATCAGGCATGTTGTTGAGTCCTCTAAACATGTGGGGTTTAAGTCTAGACATTAAGCTTCATGTTCCAACTTATATAGCTTCCACCTCCACATCATCCCGTCCTGACTGCCCACATTTCCACTAAAACATTCTCATAGCAGAAGGTTAGGTCAACTACTTACCAATTCTTCAAGAATCAATTGGCTTGGGCATAAAATTTTGGGATTTGCTGTCCCACTCTACAGTGGCGGATCTATGAAGGGCTGTGGGGGTGCCACGCCACCCCCGAACTTCGACGGAAACTCTATATATACATAGGTATATATATATATAATATTTATATAAATATAAAGCGTGCCACCCACAGAATAAAATTGGCTTGTGGTGCCACAGTAGGAGGACAACTTTAGAAGGTTGATGTTGCGGGTTCGAATCCCATTTGGCACCCACGGACTCTAAATCCTGGATCCGCCACTGCCACTCTATCTCCAAAGCCTCAACATCCATAAAGAAAATCCTCATTGATACATTTTCAGCTCTGATGAGTGATGTATGTTAAAATCTTGGAAAATGAGACATAATTTCTAATTAAGGATAGATTCCAGGTTGTTATTATTTTGTATTTCAGCATGTTAAAATCTTGGAAAATGAGACTTAATTCCTATTTAAGGATCGATTCCAGGTTTTTTTTTGGTAAGTCTTGCTGAACTCATTCACCAAGATTGGTATGACCCTTGTATGACTACATGCTCCTATCTTATCTCACAGCCTTTACTTAGCAAAGGTCATTTACTTTAACTGAAATCGTGACGACAACAAATAAACACATTCCCTTAGATTGCTATGATGTATTAATGAATTATCTTAAGATATTATCCTGAATATGAAAAAACCAGAAGACATTGTTCTTGAAGTCATATTTTTGAACTATCTTCTCTATCCAAGATATCAATTTTCAGTTCCCACCCCTGCCTAACTCCAAAAACTAACTCATGACGGGAGGATTGTCCAATCCATATAAACTGATGTGGGACTGTAACCCACTTTAACACCTCCTGTCTAACTAGAGCATGGACCGGGAGTCCAAACAGGGATGAACCTAGCTAAGTAGCTATGATACCATATAAAGATATGACACTTGGGTCTAACTCAAGCTCAAAAGCTAGCTCATCAAGAGAGGATCATCCAAGTCCACATAACAGACCACCGGTCCATTCCCAACCAACTAACATGCGACTCTAACATATACCTACTCGAGATTAACAATTAAAGTTTCAGCTCCCATACATCAAAATTTCACACAAAATTTAGCTCTTTTTTTTAAAAAAAGAAAGTACTTTTTGCTTTTACCTTCTCCTTTGAGCTTGTTCCAAGCATTTTCAAGTCCACTAGTGAGCTGTCCAAACATCTCAGCTCTAATACCTCCACGCATTTCCCTTCTTATAGTAACCACATTCTTGGAATTGATCACCCTCCATGTATCCCTCTACATAAAAATTCAATCTTTAACCAAAAACTACAAAAAAAAAAAAAAAACTAATCAACATCCAAAAGGGTCTTACAGTGAATGAATTTCTTGAAGAAAATGAAAGAGAATGAGTAGAACCAATCCAAGAAGAAGAAGAATTACAAGTGGGGTTAAGTTTGGAAGTTGAAAGAGTGGCTTTAGAAAGTGGAAAGAAATGGTGAGAAGCCATAGTTGAAGAGAAAGAAGCAGTGGCTTCCATGGTGGATTAAAGAACAAACAATCAGAAGAAGCAAATGGGAGTAAAAATTGAAGCTTTTTTCTTCTTCTTCTTCTTTTATGCTTTATCCATTAGAAGAACAAAAATGTAATCTATGGTCTATCTACTAGGGGGATTTTTACAGTATTCTTTGCATCGCAGACCATCGTAATATCCTACTCCATCAACTTTTTTTGTTTTGTTTTCCCTCGGATATCCATATTAGAGCTCGACTAAATTCAAATCGGTCGAGTAAGATTGGTGGTAGTACTTGGATGGAGTAAAGTAGAAGTGAGTTTGGAGTGTGGGAATATACACAAGTGTGAAATTTTATTATATTGTCTTTCGGGATGACTTAGTTGGTTTGGAGGCACACATGATCCGAGATCGATCCCCCTCAATGTCTTTAGGGCTTGCCTAGTGCGATTTGCATTCTCTATATGGTTTGCAAACTATACTTAGTGGGGGGGGGGGGGGGGGGCAGAGGCTATGACCAAGGTTGTAGCGGTTGTGGGTTATCCTAGGGTCCAAAAAAAATTATTATTATATAATCGATAAAATTATACGATAATGAAATTTAAATTTTTCATTATTTATTTAATGTAATTTTTTAGCTTTTCTTCTTTCCTCTTTTTTGCTACTTATGTTATTTCTTATTTCTTATTTAGTTCACTCAATGTAATGATTGGGTTCAAACGAAAATGAAGTTAATATTAAAATTGCGAAGAAGGATTTTTAATTGGAATTGACGTAAATAAGCAATAAGTAAGATATTGTAAGTGATAGAATAATTTACGGTCATAAAACTATATATATTTCTTTTATTGGAACTCATATTTATCACGATTCAAATTCATGTTTGTCTTTTGAGGTTTGCTCAACATACCTCATAAATTTATCCTTTAATATAATAGTAGGACAAATTTCAACGAAAACTAGATCCGTATAAGATTGTATATGACACTAATAGCATAAGGGTAAATCGATGAGGATCAGCTAAAATCAACAGATTTTGTAGGTTGATGAGTTTTTAAAGATCAAATGCATATTACATCTTAGACAAAATATATTTTTTAATATGAATGATGTGATTCATAATGCATGCGCGTTTTTACACTTTGTTTGAATGATTATTACGTGTTATCTCATAATATATCGTATTGTATTGTTTTAATGAATACACTGTTAGTATTTGGGATAGGTTGTATTGTTCCCCGTCGTTACATAATGTCACTACATCTACGATTTAAATAATAAACCTACAAGAAAAGTAAGGTACGAGGTAAATATACTATAAAAAGGTAGGGTAAAAGATGAAATATAATTATTATATAATAAATAAAGATAAAATAAGAAGAAAATATTAAGGTAATGACGCGATCACACCAAATGGTCGTTCTATAAAATAGTATTTTCATTGTTACCTAACGATGAATTTAAACGATACGACATAATAGAATTTAAATAGCAATCAAAACAAACATTACATTTAAACTAACAATCCAATACAATATAACGGTAACAAATCCAAATAAGGTGTTAGACGCAAAAATAACATAGGTTGAGAAAATATTTAATGAGATTCGTTGAACTAAAACAACAGATAATACGTGTCATGAGCTTGAATTGTCACGCTTCTATAAAAATGCATTAAAGCAATCAATCACCCTTTTTTGTCTAAATAAATGACCAAACATCTCCACCTCCACAAAAACACCAAATTCTTGTCACTTTTCCATACTAACAAATCCGCCATTTTCACCAAAGCTTCAAGCTTTACTACTTCTACTGCTACTCCATGGAATACCCATTTGAGAAATCTCTCAAAACATGGTCAGTACAACGAAGCACTCATTCTTTACCGTCAAATGCTTCAGTCTGGAGCTACCCCAAATGCCTTCACTTTCCCTTTTGTTCTCAAATCTTCAGCTTCACTCTCCCTTCCCATCACCGGAAAACAACTCCATTGTCATGTTATCAAGTTGGGTTGTGAATCTGAGCCTTTTGTTCAAACTGCATTGATATCTATGTACTGTAGATGTAAGTTAACTGAATTTGCACAGAAAGTGTTTGATGAAATGCCTCAAAGAAATCTTACTGTTTGTTATAATGCTTTGATTTCTGGGTATGTTCAGAATGGTAATTTCTTGAATGGGTTTTTGTTGTTTAGTGAAATGAGGTTGAGAGGAGTGTTGTTTAATGCGGTTACTGTTTTGGGATTGGTTCCAGGTTGTACTGCTTCGCGGTATCTGTGGTTGGGGATGTCGTTGCATTGTTTGAATGTTAAGTGTGGATTGGTGAATGATTTGGCTATTGCAAATTGCTTGTTGACAATGTATGTGCGTTGTGCGTCTATGGAGTTAGCGAGGAAGTTGTTTGATCATATACCAGAAAAGGGGTTGATCACTTGGAATGCGATGATTTCTGGATACGCGCAAAATGGGTTGGCTGGTGAAGTGTTGGAGCTTTATCATGAGATGGAATTGTTGCAAGTGAATCCTGATGCAGTGACATTTGTTGGAGTTTTGTCAGCTTGTGCTAATCTTGGTGCTCAAAAGATTGGTTTTGAGGTGGAAGAGAAAATAAGGTCTAGTTGTATGAGATGGAATGTATTCTTGAAGAATGCTCTAATAAATATGTATGCTAGATGTGGTAATTTGGCGAAAGCACGGATTATATTTGATGAGATGCCAGAGAAAAGCTTGGTCTCCTGGACAGCAATAATAGGTGGTTATGGAATACATGGGCTTGGAAACATTGCTGTGGAGCTTTTTGATAAGATGATCGAGACTGGCATTCAACCTGATGGAACGGTGTTTGTTAGTGTTCTAAATGCATGTAGTCATGCAGGGTTGACTGAAAGGGGGTTAAATTATCTTGATCTGATTAAGAGGGAGTATGGGTTGAAGCCATGCTCAGAGCACTACTCTTGTGTTGTGGATCTATTAGGTCGTGCTGGTCGACTTGAGGAAGCTCGGAAACTTATTGAATTGATGGAAGATGAGCCTGATGGTGCTGTATGGGGTGCCCTTTTGGGTGCTTGCAAGATCCACAAAAATGTTGAACTTGCAGAATTAGCTTTTAACAAGGTTGTTGAGCTTGAGCCAACAAACGTAGGCTATTACGTGCTACTTTCAAATATCTACACAGAGGCAAATAGTTCAGAAGGTATATTAAGAGTTAGATTGATGATGCGAGAACGAAAGCTCAAAAAGGATCCAGGTTATAGCTATTTTGAGTGTAAAGGGAAAACTTACCTCTTCGTGGCTGGCGATAGAAGTCATCCTCAAACAAAAGAGATATACAAATTGTTGAACAGATTGGAGGATACTGAAAGTGAGTATGGAGGAGCAAACAGAAATGGTCAAGAGGTAATAAATCACGAACCTCCTAATATTATTGGCGTTCATAGTGAACGTTTGGCAATTGCATTTGCTCTGTTGAACACTGAAATAGGGGCTGACATTCTTGTTATAAAGAACTTAAGAATATGCAATGAATGTCACTCATTTGTAAAGCGAATCAGCAAAATTGTTGATCGGTTATTCGTGGTCAGAGATGCCACCCGTTTCCACCATTTTAGAAATGGTACATGTTCTTGCAATGATTATTGGTGACTGGTGAGACTGGACAAATGATAACAAGAACTTTGCAGTGAAGCTCATTATAAAGATGGAAAACAGTCATGTATGCTCTCCGAATCTTGAAGCCTGTGGCAACATTGTGCAACTCTGTTTTCATCGAGTCCTCGGGACCTAACTGAACACAACCTACACCCCATGCAAGGGATCATAATATATCGATGGTTGAACCTCTTCCGAGTTGACCCATGTGGTCCATATAAGAAAGAACATGCATTCACCAGAAGTTGAAAAGTTGAGTGACCATGAGATATGAATTGTCAATTGTCATCACAAGAAAATAAGGGCAAACAAGGGACCACTTTTGAGAACACAGATGTGTTTGGATGTTTGATGGAGGCATCTCCTTCCTTGAGCACAAATTTTGGGGGCAAGCATGTTGAGACCTTTCAAGGAGGGGCAAAAATTTGGTTAACTTCTAGAGCCCTAAAACCATTTTGATGTAGTGGAGCTGAATTCGAAAAGAAACAGTTACATGTTTGGCTACAATAAGCATTAAGAACTATACCATCATTCTACAAAATGTTTATTGATTATGATGTATGTTCTCTTCTCTTTTTTGCAATGCTAGTGCCTCAACTTTCAATTCTATCCTTATATGTGTGCAAGCACCAACTCTTAAATGCTGTCGCGCAGCATTCATACTACTGAATGACACTCCATACGTTGACAAATGGTTTTTCATCGTCTCATGAAGAAAAAAATGAAGAAAAAGAAGTACTTATTATGTAACAGAAGCAATGCTTACAATCAAGAAGAAAACTAGCCATCTTACAGACAAGAATGCAAAATAATGTGAATTCTTGCACTTCTACAATCTGTTTTCCAAGCATAAAATTGATGGATCCAATAAAAGTTGCTACTCTGAATCCAAGGATTCTAATGTATAATGATATATTGTCAGATTAGGTATCATCGCGGATGTAACAATCATTATCTCAAGCCACAAACTTTAAGAACTGTGTCTGTTCCAGAGACACAACTATCTTCGACAAATGGAATTGTCTTCCACACTGTTAATTTCATAGGATTATTATTACAATCACCTGTGGTAATCACAAAACATGTTTAGAACTCTTCTTTATCGACATTCTCAACTTCATGGGGAAAAAAGAGCTTTTCTTACCTTTTGTTTTCACATCCTTTTCGGTGCAAATGGCAACATAATGAGAACTAGCAAACTCCAAGAGCATAAACTGCCAATTACTTGTAAGGTTCTCTGTGTTGTCAAGAGGATCCACTACTATTTCACTTGCCTGAAAGAAAAGTATGTGTATCAACAAAAACATCCAGTGTAACGTTGAGATAAAAATATGATATCTTCTATAAGTTAGCTAGTACTTGCTCGAGAAAAAAACAGTACCGAGGAAATGCTCTGTTTGGACAAGGCTTAAGAGTGCATTTAGTTCTCAAATGGTTTAACCTGACTACTTTTTTTCATAAAAACATGGCTAAACCCATAGAAAGATGCACCTAAGACAAATGCAACATAGACCCCTCTGAAGTAGAGGTCAAAGTTGAATAAAAAGTAACTGTTGTGGCATACCTCAGCACTTGAATTCTGAGATGGATGAAAGTGTTCTCCAATAGAGCTCCCAAGACGAATGGTAAATGTCTTGAAAGGTGCACCTGAGAAACCCTTCCCAAGTGCTTTAACATATGCCTCCTGTGAACAATATATTTCTTCAGAGAACTTACATAATAGATAATACAAGGAAATAATGTTCCTCCTTCACATTTACATAGCATACAAGCAGTGAAACGACCGTCTTTATTGATTAAGCAGTGAAGACAACATGTTCGAAGAAAGTGGATCAGATATGACGCATAAAGCCAAGTTATGGATCAGTTATAACTCTCCACTTACTATAAGCAAAACATCAGTCCATTCCCCAACCAACATGGGTCCCTAACCCACTAACACCCCCCCCCCCCCTCCTTCACGCCCAGGTACAACTGGAGCATGGACCGGGAGCCCAAATAGGGATGTAGGCTCTATAAAGATATGACACATGGACCTAACTCAACCCCAATAACTTGGGAGGAGGATTTCCTAAGTTCAAATTCCCAAACAATGTGGGACTCTAACCCACTCCAACATTTATAATGCCTCATATATGTAATGTACGTACATACAGATGAATGAGTTTGACCTTGAGTTCTCGTGGCTGGCAGTGCTTGCTTTGGCCTTGCAATGTTGGCATTGGCAACAATGCATAGCATCTATTACTGGGTGTTGGGGTTGATGTTTGGCGTGCATTGACGGATTACTAAATTAAATACATTTCAAGTCTTAAATCATGAGTTATACAATCTTAATTTCTTAAGCTGTCTTATTGCAGATGACTGTAATAATTAAGCATGATTCAACCGTAAACATGTAGATATCATCACAAACTTGAAACATTTATCAAGGACCTAAAGGTAAATTTACCTTCAGCGTCCATAACTTTATAAACTCCTGCTGCTGGATATAGGGATCTCCAATAGCAGTTAACACTTCAAGCTCATGTTTGGAGAAGTATCTTCTAGCTAAAGTCAATATGTTGTGCTTCGTTGTTCTTTCTTTTTCCTCCACGTCTACACCGATCTATAAATAAAAGAAGTGATTTACCACTTACCTGAATATACACACAAACTGACTTGAGGACAAGAATGTTTACAGGAGAATTTATTGTCACACCACAGGCTACCAGAGACGATGTATGTGTGATGTTGAAATGCAACGCGGGAGGCTCCCAATTGTAACTGCACGGCCAATCTACCTATTGACATACACATATAACGTTAATTGTACCCAACTATAACAAACCAGAAGAAAAACACGAAAAAACCAACGGAAATACATTGAATGACGAACCTCTGGTTTCCCGTGAACATTATTCCTAAACATGATGGATTTGGGTGTCACTGAAGAATTTATCTGATCTAGCAAAAACCAATGCCTTCATGAGCCATCAGACATTCAAACTCTCTTACGCTATTATGATAACTAATGATAGAGCAAATTATTATACAGAACTGAAAATTTCACTCGAACGTTGATAACTTATAACCTGATAGATTTCAGAATCTGACACTGAAATGAAACAATTGGAAAAACATCATTTACTTTACAATTTCTTTGAATTCAACATTAGCAGCTAAAAAACACATTTGCATTTATACGTCAATACTCAGTAATCACAAAAAATAAATCATAGAGATTAGAACAGCTGAATAGTTACAATTGTGGAAGACAGACTGAATCTCTAACCCAACCAAATGATGCATCCTTTAACCAGATATTTTAATGGCACCAAGATGAACTAAAATGCACAACGTTGTTCACTCTCCAATCATCTCTATTTTGATCCGACTACTTCAAAATGACCGCATTATTTGCCGGGTGTTTACACCAACCCAATGAATACATGACGTATGCCTTAACACATACCGCACTTGTCGGGGTACACTGGTATGTTGTTGTACACATATACTCTTATCACTAAACCATAGCTAATTAGTAAACATTTTCACCTTAATTTATGACGTAACCCTGATGAATTAGCATGATTTGGGTAAACACCCTGTGCCGATAAGTTTTTACATTATTTGCCTACATCGCGAATAAAGAGACAACTACAACTGCAACATACCTAGTGTAAACCCCCAAGTGAGGTCTGATGAGGGTGATAGACCCTAGGCTCAAGGAAAAAGAAATAGCGGAAGTAGATATCACTAATAAAGAGAACACAACTAAAACAACTGCAGACAGTAAGTATAGAGAGTAATGCACATAACCTTCTAACTAGTCATACTAATTAGTTATCTCTTCTTGCCAATAATCAATTCTTCTTAAACAACAACATGCCAAAGCAAATCCAATTCAACACTAAAAACTCAACTATAATATCTTACATCTAGCAATGGTAGTTCTGACGAGTGCACGAGCAAGCAGAGCACTTTTCCTCAGCTCATCTCTTCGAAAACTCAAAACTTTTTCAATCTCACTTGGGGATAGAATCTCCATATATTTGTTCATAAGGGATTCACCCTTTACCTCACTGGGTATCACATACCAAAGATGTATCTCCCTAAGCATAATGCATTAAACAAAAGAATTAGTAACATAGAGAGTTAAGGTCAAAAACACACCTGAAATATCATGATTTTTCAAGTTTCATACATTAACTATTAGGTCTCAGTTTCCTAGCTAAACTATCACCAAATATTTATCGAAACACCTAAACTATCTGTTGTTCCCTTTCTTACCTGAAAAACATCACCATCACAGGAAAAAGAAATAACTGATAATTAGGTGTGTTTCGAAAAATATTTGGTGGTGATAGTTTAGGTATAAAACTCAAAAAATCAGTATACTTTAGGCATGTCTTTAACCCTTCATTCAAAAAAAAAAAAAAAAAACTCAAAATCCATTCTTTGCAGAACAATTAAACATTTCTCTTTATATCAATCTTACAGCAGAAAACTTAACATAGAGAAAATTAGAGAATTGAACCTTACTTTGGAGATGGGAGTGAAATAGGACTTAAAGGGGGCAAAGAACTGAGCAATTTCCCATCAATACAACATTGAATCCTCATTCTTGAAAACCCACAAAGCATTTAAATTTTCTGCAAAACAAAAAAAAAGAGTCTTTATGAATAAAAATCTACAGATATACTGATTTAGCAATTTAAAAGAGCTCAAAAATGAAAACCCATATGCATACAAAGTCAAATTAATCAAAAAGTTTCAAGAATTTGAGGGATTTTGGAATCCACCCCTTTCAGTTATAGTGACGAAATAGAAGAAAAACTGGTTTTTCTTCAAGAATGTGAACCGGGTTTTATTTTGGGAATGAATGGTATTGATTGAAAATATTTTTGCTTTTTAAAAAAAACAAAAATTGGAATTAGTATTTTGGTCAGCTTAGGTGCACCTCAACAATACCTACTACGTCCAATACATGTAATAGATAACTTTATTCATCGGGAAGGCTTGAAAATATCACCTAGTATTTGCTTGATTGAGATTCGAACCTAATGATAGGATTAAAAAAAAATAAAAAAAATCAAAGAGTTAATGTAAAAAAACACACTTAAATTATCATTTTTTCACGAGTTTTATGTTTCAACTATCCATTCTCTTTTTCTACCTAAATTATCACTCACTTAGTATTTGAACACACTTAAATTATCATTATTTCGCGAGCTTTATGTTTCAACTATCTATTATTCTCTTTTTTTCTACCTAAATTATCACTCGCTTAGTATTTGAACACACCTCGATGCTGAGTTGATCCTAATATCGACAATAGTTGTGTGTAGGACAACTCAACATCGAGATATGTTTTAATACAAAGAGAGTAATAATTAAGGTATGACACTCGGCACACGCGAGTGAATAGGTGATAGTTTATGTATGGTTTTTTACCATTATTATATTTGCTTGGATATTTTTTAGAAGAAAAAATAATGCTACTTTATCAACAACAAAAAAAAAATCAAGCAACCAAATTTGGATTAATTTTAGGGAAAAAGGATCAAAAATACCCTTAAACTATTACAAATAGAGTAAATATACCCTCCGTTTGAATTTGGGTGCAAAACTACCCCCACCGTTACTCAATAGGCTCAAAAATGCCCTTGGCTAACGGAAAAGTAAAAAAAAGGAATTTAAAAAACTTTTAAAATAAGAAAAGGTTGACTTTTTCTTTTGTTGCCTCCTCTCTCATTCTGCTCGCTGCCCCCAAGTTCCATCCACCAGCCTGTTTTATAAAAAAAAAAAATATTTTTTCTCAAGGCATATTTATCAAGAACTTGCATGATTTTTCCATATACGGGCTAAATTGCTAAATTCAAGTTATGCTATCTCATTGCCAAGTAGAGCAAATATATATCAAGCAAAGGATATGTAGAAATCTTGAGTACTCTTGTTAAAAAGTCTAAATTTATTACTGATTTTCTATCATTAATACTGCACAAAATTGAGTTAAAATTTCAGTGTACGCATATTAAACTGAACAATTCAACATATACACTGGCACTAATTGTTCTAGTAGAAAAATTTTGCTCTTTGTATCATTCCTACATGCTAGTTTTCTCCGTTCAATATCCTATAATATGCAATTAGTTCATGTTTACTTTTAAGTAACTTATATGCATACAAGAGAAATATTAAAAGGTTGCAATTTATCTTGATTGCAATATATGTTGCCACTTGTTGAAGAATAATACTTGAAGTTAGTTTGTTTTGCAATATTAATCAGAAATGACTTCAGTATGATAAAAATATTTTTTAACGATAATAAATATACGTATTAATAAAAAGGTCTTTACCACATTAGTTAATTATTATTGGATCAAATATCGCTATAGGGTTTAGACACATTTACGAAGAGTGTTAATTGTTGTTCAAAATACACACATATATTTATATATATAACTGTAATTAAGTTGTTGTTGTTAATTAATTGTCACTAAAGATATTTTTGATGTGGTGCTTATATACAAATTTGTTTACTTGACATCATAAAATTTCATCATCGAATACAAGCCATGGGTCGTGGGTGAAACTTGAGTGTAGATTAGTCAAAATGCGTTCAGTTTTGAGTGACAAAAGAGGGATTTAAGTTTTTTTTGTTTGGGTTTTGGTTCGATCTGCTTTTAAGAGGTAAGGAAGGAACAAAGAGGAAGAAGAGTGGCAGCGGGAGAAAATTGGAAGGGGCAGGTGAAAAGAAAAAGTTGACTTTTTCTTATTTTAAAAGTTTTTTAAATTCCTTTTTTTTACTTTTCCGTTAGCCAAGGGCATTTTTGAGCCTATTGAGTAACGGTGGGGGTAGTTTTGCACCCAAATTCAAACGGAGGGTATATTTCCTCTATTTGTAATAGTTTGAGGGTATTTTTGATCCTTTTCCCTTAATTTTATATACTATATTATGATTTTAAACTCACTCAATTGAAAAAATCTAATGTGTAATGCAAATTATTTTTATTTTATTTTTCAATTGGTGTTCAATATTCGCTTGAAAGCCATATAGTCCAGGTTTGTACTGAATAACATGATAGCAACTTCATTTCTTTGATTCAAACCCTCAGTTCTTGAATTCAAACCCAAAAGTGACTTCATGAATTGGATTCAAACCCAAAAGTAGCTTCAGTTCGACGCTGATTAAGGATGAAGGAGTGTATGTAGAAAGCACTAGTGGTCATTGTTTATGTCAAAATGAAGAAAATCATATTGAAATTGGAAACCACAACAATATTCATTCTACCAAAAAAAAGAACACATAAATTACATTCATCCTGCTAGTTTCCCCAGCCAAACATGCCTAGAGGGAAAGGTGACAGGATTCCTGTTTGAACTACTAAGAAAGTAACCAATATCCAAAGCACAAACATAACTGGATAATACATTGTCTTTGTTTCAAACATAAATCACAACCATTTAACTTCTTGATGAGGTAGCAACAATGGCTCGTTGAGGCGAGAGACGTGTTCATCGCCATGCTTCCACCCTTTCTGTTGTCGAATTCAACCTATCGATGATTCTGACCCCCTTGCCTTTCTCTAAATTTCCAGCTACATGACCTATTGGCCATTCAATCATTTTCTTTGATCCTTTCAGACTAGAACTACTTGAATGCACGCTTTTAGTCCTTCGTATTTTTGGCTGACTTCTTCCACTTGTTGAATTGATGTTACCAGATCCAAGCTCATCCTTTGTGCTGTCTGGCAGGTTTGAGATTTCACTGAGACAATCAACGAACGCATCTTCCTGAAGAACGTTCTCTATGGTACACGGTAATCCATGGGATTTATTCTCAACTATTATCTCTCTGAGGGTAGAATTAGCAGCGCCACTTGAGGGTCGTCCTTTGGATATAAGGATATCCTCCTCGATCTCGTTAGACTTCTGAATTATTGGCTGTGAAGCACTATGATGTCCATTTTCATCGAATGGTTCCAATTCTGGTGCAGGACCAGCTTCTACAACAGTTTCTTCTCGGTCTTTTAAAGTCCGGAGAATTAGAGTTTTGAGGAAGTTCATAACTTGAACTGCATACATCAAAGCAGTCAACGGATCTGCCATCTGCAGGCAAAGAAATTCACCATTTGTTAATCAAGAAAACACTCGCTGCATTCTAATGATTTTGAACTATTGTATTAGTTTCATTGACACGTTTAGGTTGCTTGCTGTCTATGAAATGGAAATTGCACTCTTAATATAGGAAATATCACAACCACAACGACTTTCCTAACAAGTTGTAACCCCCCAAACGCACACCCGAAACTAAGAAAACGAAAAGAGACGCTATAGGAGCAACAATATGATTCCTTCATGTTTCTTTTAAATTGCATGAAAGTTTTGACTTACCTGTGTCATATTTGGAGCAAACACCATAGCAATATTACGTGCATTCATCTTGTTAAAACTTTCCAGTTGAGCAACATCAGCCATCAAGTTAATAGCCCAATCTAATAGAGCAGCTTCAGTTGGAGGAAGAAGTCTCACGAGCCGCACACACTCTTCTTCCGATTGAGAACGCATAATTTCCTCTGGCGAGAGAGAATCCAAAACTCCCGTCGGTAACTCTCTGAACCAAGCCTATAAAAGTATCATCACTTTACGTCAATTACCACATACAGACGAAATGAAAAATTAAAACCATAAAATGCATAAGGAAAACAAAAATCGATGTCAACAGAACCACCTCCTACCGCTGTCCAAATAGGGAGAGGAGAGAGAACTCTTTGAACTTGATCAGAACACAACAATGTACCTTCTTCATCAATGAAGATGATAAGAAATTTTAATTCAAGTTCAAATGCAATTTAAAGGAAGTATACTTCCTCCAAAATGAGACATTTTGCCTCAAAAGCTGATATGGAAACATATTGATCACTTGCCATCCGGGTAAATAATCTCCTCTCAACAATTACCTAAAAATGTCAAATGAAATCTATGTCGCCCTAACTCTTCAAAAGTGTCGTCAAGTGTGTGTTAGATCCTCCAAAAGTAGTGCATTATCGGAGGATCCGATACTGGACCGGCAGCATTTTTGGAGAGTCTGAGCAACATAGAATGAAACATATTCTGAGAGCAAGGTGCGGAATATCACCTTTATAAGACCTGCTAGGCAATGGACGTCAATGTTATCTGGAATAATTCCCCTATTTAGCTGCTCCCTGACAAATTCTTCTTGGCCATTTTCGGCATTGATCCTGAAGATCCCTTCAGCCTGCAAGTGAATATAACTAATTTTCATCATTGAAAAGTTATACTTACGAAACTTCTAGAGATCACACATATCAGTGATAGATGCCTGTCAAACATTTTATTGATCAACATGAGGGAGATTAAAGAGTTGGTGAATCCACACCTGCAAGCCACCTTGAACGTATAAGCGCCCTTGCATCATCAGAAGGATTGTGGGGACGCTATTTCCTCGAGAGTCAAATGAAAGCTGCATGCAATCTGTCGAAACTCCAAAGACTCTTGTACTGCAAAAAAACAACACCAATATCAATTAGAAGAGCGTGACACTTTTTAACTAGGCAACAATCTGAACAAGTCGTTCTACACCATATAAAAGCTCGTAAAAAGGATAGGATCAAAAGATACTAGAATACAAAAGAAGTTACACAAAAGTAATGTGCCATCACAAAACATGTATGATATATGATATGGCTTTTCAGTACTAGGTCGGTATCAACTTAACCATTATGAAACAGAAGTATTGGAATGAAACAGGCACATCCGAAGTTGAAAGATATAGAGGATTCATATCGCCTTACCCCAATAGTTTGGGACTGTAACATCGTAATTATAGTAACAATTATGAAGCAACAGCTTGTTCGCCGAACAAAGAGAACCAACTTTTTCTTTTCTTTTTTTCAGTTTTCATTTTCTTTTACTATGTTGAAGGATGACATATTCCCACAGTAGTATGAGAAGATGTAGACTCGTGGACACATGAAACTAAAAGGTAAAATTAAAAGGCTTATACTTCATTTTCTTCAAATTTTGATAATCTATCCCGGGATTTCCAAAGCAACTACCATTTCAAAATGTTCAAAGAAATTTCTTAATTACAAGAGTAATTATACTAAGCTTTCACTACGTTTCTCTGCACCCTTTTCTGAACCATTTTCTCACACACATCTATTGCCAACACATAATAAATTTCTACGTTACTGAATAAAAAGTATGGTTTTAAATTCCCCAACCAAATAAAAAAAGTCAATTTTTGGTAAGTGTAGTCATCATGAAGAAAGGAAAATCTGAACTTGAAGCAAAAGAACATGTTACTTTCGATCTAATTAAAGTCTAGTAAGGAAGACAAGGACACACCAATTACTCATCAATTCACAGATATATTAATCAAATATTTATGCATTCCACTGCATAAATTATTAGCTTTCTCCGAATAATTTAAACCACAATTATATGTTCTTCTCCTTATTTCATAAGCATTTGCTGGACAAGGCTGTCAAAAGCCTAAACAACTAACAAGATAACTAAAAGAAGCCAACAGCCCTTTTTCAGCTCACCAGAAAGAGAAAAGAACAAAAAGATAAAACTTGAATAATAATAACAATAATAATGAATTCTGGAATTTCGTAAAATCATATTCTACTACTCCCTCCGACCCAAAATATATAGTTGTTATGTTTTGCTTCTCAAGATTCAAACTACATGAACTATAACCAATATTTTAAGATGTATCTCTTCGCCATATTGATATGAGAAAAGTTGCAACTTATAAGTATAGGTTTCAAATATCAAATTAAACTAATTCAGTGTAGGTCCAAAGATGATCAAACTGACTCTCGAGAAGCGAAACATGACAACTAGCTTGGGACATTAAATGTCATCAGAACACAACAATACTAGAAACGCATACAAGGGAAAAACCAAAAGAATAATAATAGTAATAAAGTAACACCAAGCACATCTCTTAAGTCATGAATGATTTAGAACAAACAACAACAACTACGTCTCAATTCCAATCAAGTTAGAGTCGACTATATGAATCTCTATTTTAGAGCTCATTTCATATCATCATCATACTAAATAAAATAAAAGTGAATGATTTATAGCAAAACCCCACTAATAACAAAAAAAATGAAGAAAAAAGTACTTTAAAAGAATAAAAAAGATCAAACCTGGCACTGGGAGGTCTTCTAGGTACTTCAGGTTCAAACTCAACAGGAAGTCCAAGAAATCCATTAAACCTATCAAAAGTGACATGAGCAACATGTCTGACATTACTAGGCCAACTAATCTCCATTGATGAATTAGCAGAACTAGAACTAAAACCAGAACAAGAAGAAGAAAGCAGCTCTTCAACACCAACACCACTAATAATATCAAAATTGCTCTTACAAGCAACCAAAGATTTCCTAAAACCAGTTAAACAAAGTGTTAACAAAGACAGCTGATCTCCCCCTTCTTCTCTTTCTCTCCTTTTTCTCTCTCTTTTTCTACCAGAAATACTAACTCCTCTTACTTGTACATCAGTATTATTTCCCCCTCTGTATACATCTACAACAGAATACAAATTGGGTCCACTAATTAGACTTTCTTGGTGAGACCCATCATTATCTCTAGCTACTAAACATGGTAGTATACTAATGGAGCTTGAAGATGAAGGTAACTCATGTTGGGGTTGTATAATTTCAGTCATTTTCAACAAACCCACAATAAAAAAGATTGGATTTTTTTTGTGGGTTTTAAATTTTTAATGGTACAACAAATCAAGAAAAGCTCCTATCTTATAATTCAATCATTTTCAAGAAACCCACAAAAAAAATATCCTTTTTTTTATTTAAAGATTGGATTTTTATGTAAAGATTGGATTTTTCTTGGTGGGTTTTAATTGTTGAACAAGAAGCAAGAAAAGTTTGGTGGACACTTTTAAAGAAAATTTGAGTAAACCCCTCTTTATGATAGTTTGGTAGATTAGTAGAAATGGGGTTTGAGTAGAGTTGGATTCAAGCAAAGGTTGGTTTTTGGAAGGTGAGATATTAATATCATCATCACTTTCAATACATTCTCATTTTCTTCTCCCTATTTTATGGAAGCACTTCAATTCTTTATATGAAAAACTCTATAGGGGAGTAGGGAGAATTTAGTAGAGTTTGAGGAGAAAAAGGAGAGAGAAACTATACTATAGAAAGAAGGGGATTAGTTTATAATAGAGCTCTTGTTTTGGAATCAAAAACTTTTAAAAAAAATCTAGTTTGTGTTATAGAGAAGCAAAAGGGGAATAGAAGAAGATTAGCTTAGTTGGATTTGGCTCCTCTACCATGGCACTTTCTAGATGTTTTCCTCTTTATAAAATGTGTTTAGGATATTAAATGATATGTGTGATAATAAATAAGAGTTGCGGTGGAGTAGTAAGTAAATCTATCATTTTAGTCAAGATTTCTGAATGAAGTCACTTTTATTAGAAAGTATTTATTAAAATTCTATAGGATACTAATTAATATGATAGTAAATAAGAGTCACGGTAAAGTAGTAAGTAATTTTTATATTTTCAATCAAAAGTCTTTGAACTCGAATATGATCATGGAGCCACTTTTGTTGGAAGGTGTTTATACTGATTGATATTGATATGTTAATAAATAAGAATTGCGATCAGTGGCGAATTTACAGCCAAAAAATAGGGCATCCGCACCCGTAGTCTCTTCGTAAAATTAGATATTTTATATGTATATTTTTTAAGATTTTGTATAATATTACATTCTTGCACCCGTACTACAAGAAGTCTAAATGGTCCACATGGTTAAATGTTGAGCTTTTCACCTTGAGGATTAAGGATCAATTCTCACTTCAATACATTTTACTTGATGCACTCATGTTCGAAAAATCCTAGATTCGCCTCTGATTGCGATGGAATAGTAAGTAAATTTTTATTTTTAGTCAAAAACCTTAAATACGAGTCTGGTTATGGAGTCATTTTTATTAGGAGATGTTTATAAATTTTGATAGGATACTAATTGATATGATAACAAATAAGAGTCACGATATAGTAGTAAGTAATCCTATATTTTTTATGTCAAAATTTTTGAATCCAAACCTGGTAATAGAGCATTTTTTGTTAGAAGGTGTTTATACTAATTGATATGATCGTAAATAAAAGTTACGATGAAGTCATAAATAGATTTTTTTTAGTTAGAAATCTTAAATTTGAATTTGGTCATGGAGTCACTTTTATTAAAAGACAATCATATTTTTTTTTATATAGAATGCTAATTGATATGACAATATATAAGAGTCGGAATGAAGTAGTAAGTAATCCTATATTTTTAGTCAAAAGTCTTAAATTGAATTTGGTCATGAAACCACTTTTCTTAGAAGGTTTTTATACTAATTGATATGATAATAAATAAGAGTTGGGATCATGAGGTGTTTATAAAAAAAATTAGGATATTAATTGATACGATAATAAATAAGAGTCGCGACAGAATAGTAAATGATTCTTTAATTTCAGTCAAAAATCTCGAATTTAAATGTAATATATGAACCACTTTTGTTAGAAGATATTTATAAATTTCTACAGGATACTAATTGATATAATAATAGATAAAAGTTATTATGAAATAGTAAGTAATTTTTTATTTTTAGTCAGCAATTTCGAATCGAATTTAAATCTAATCATAGTGAGTCTTTTGTCATAAGGTGTTTATAAATTTACATAGGATATAAATCGATCTTATAATAAATAAGAGTCGTATTGAAGTAGTAAATAATCTTTTATTTTAGTAAAAAATATTGCATTCAAATTTGTCATGAAGTCATTTTTGTTAGAAGATGTTTATAAATTTCTATGAGATACTAATTGATATAATAATAACAAAGAGTCTTAAGAAGTAAGCAATTTTTTATTTTTGATCAAAAATTTCAAAGTCAAATTTGGTCGTAGAGTCATTTTTGTTAGAAAATATTTATAAAATTTATATAAGATACTAATTGAAATAATAAATAAGAGTTTCGATGGAATAGTGAGTAATTCTTTATATTTTAGATAAAATCTTAAATTCAAATATGATAATAGAGTCACTTTTGTTATAAAATATTTTACTTCCAATGTAAAAGTATTTGCAAATTCAAATTACATTGAGCATCTAGGAACAATACTAAGACGTTTCGTTTCCATTTTTTTTTTATTAAAAGCATCACGTAGTATAATGATAGTGCTCGATCCGCAGCTGCGGAGTCCGCCTTCCCTAGTTCCCTTAAAAAACAACATCCATATTAGTATTAAATATTTGGTGGAAAATAACTTTAAAATATAATATATATATATATATATATATATATATATATATATATATATATATATTTATTTTTTATTTTATTTTTTTCATTTTCTAATACTCCCTCTTTCCAATTATTGTAACGGAAATGGAGTGTGTGAATTAAAATATTTAATTGATTGTGAACTTAAGTATAGTTCTAAATATTTTAACACGGAATAAAAAAATGAAAATTATATGAAAGTTACTCTTCAATCCGTTCCAAAATACTTGGTACTCTTAACTTCTTGGCATTTAACTACATGAACTTTAATCATCAATTTCTGATATATATTTCACTATATTAATAAGAAAAAAATAAATTATTATTTTTATAATTTTAAATATCTAAATATTAATTTTTAAATATAAATAAAATATAATTCATTTTAGTTTTAAAAATTAGACAAATTGATTTTTTAGAAGCAAAACGTAACAAATCATATTATCAGTTTTAGCTTTGAAAATTAATCAAAATTGACCTTCTAAAAGCAAAACGTAACAAATCATATTATTAATATAATTCATTTTAGTTTTGAAAATTAGTCAAAATTGACTCTCTAGAAGCAAAACGTAACAAATCATACCACCAATATAATTCATTTTAGCTTTAAAGACTAGACAAATTGATTTGCTTCTAGTCAAATTATTATTAATATATTTCTTTTTTACTTTGAAAATTAGTCAAAATTGACTCTCTAAAAGCAAAACGTAACAAATCATATTACCAATATAATTTATCTTAATTGTAAAAATTAATCAAATTAACTATCTAGAAGCAAAACGTAACAAATTGCAATACCAAAATAAGTTATTTTAACTTCAAAACTTAGTCAAATCAACTCACTAAAACCAAAACTTGACTAATCACATGACTTGCATTGTTTAATTAAAGGGACTCCGAGTATAATGATGAAGAATTTATATTCCTAATCCAATAATTATATGACCTAATCATGTATAGATCTTATCTACTCTTTAACACATAATTTATTTCTTTTGCAGGTCATATTAATATCTTTAGTTGAATTATTAATCGTTTGTTTATTATTTTGGTATAAACGAAACCTTTATTTTAATGTGCTAATGACAACTTGTATTGTGTAGGAAGGTACCTGGCTCTGTTAAAGTAGTTGGAGATCCAAGGAAGAATAATATTTTAAGGTCCTAACACATGAGCCTGGTCCAAATGGCGGAATCAAATTTTCACTTACAAAATTTAAAATTTATAGAAAAAAATTAAGAAAAATTAATATATATATATATATTAATGAAACTCTCACTTATTCATACTTATATATATATATCCTCTCTTCTTCTTTTTTATTATTATTCGACGTTTAATTTAGATTCTGATTGATTTGAATTCGTGTTGAGATTTTTTATTTGAAGAAAACAATTTTATTAAAGATGATTCAATTTTTAAAATTTAAAGACAAGACATATGATTAAGAATAAAAGAATATTTATCACTCCGATAATCATACTTATCCATTTGAACACTAAGAAAAACAATCAAAGTGTGACACATACCAACTATGGTGCAAAATTCCCTTTCACTTGGGGTGGTTAAGATGTGACCTTTTATTTTAGGAATTTTAAATTGGAGAATGATTTAGCTTATTACCAAAAAAGACTTGTAACTTTCAATTGTGTCATCAAGAAAATGTGTCAAATTCAAGAATATGACAATTGATCATAATAAAGTCATATTGTATTTTTCTCTTTCGTTTGAAAAGAATAGAGTACAACTTCACTAGTTCAACTATTTAATATTCGAAAATCACTAGTTCGATTAATTAAAAAATTCAAAATCACTAGTTGACTTCGAGACCTCTAATTAAGGGTGAAGGAAAAATTTATTATTTTTACATGCTCATCGTCTTATCTTGGATTTTTTTTAGAAAATAATATAAGTGATATTGTGTACTCAAAACTTATTGGTCTGATTAATTTAAATTTGAGATGGTTCATTTTAAAAGCAATCAAAATAATTATTACATATATTACAATGAAATGATAAGAATTTTTATTTTATTTTTAAATTAAATATTTTGGATTTGTATTTGAAAACGTAATCACTTCCGATAGAATGTACTTTAAAACCCTTCAAACTTTATGGAAATTATTTTATACGAATTTAAATTAATTGTTCCACAAAACAAATAACAAGCACTATGTTGGAAACCAAAAAGAGAAACATATAATTAGTTCATAAAATTGCAATCAAGATTAAAAAAAAAAAAAAAAAAATATCAAACTTAGATATTAGTAGTAGGGTATCCCATGATAAAGCACAAGAAATTTATTTCAAAGGTATTTAAAACTATACCCTTAATATTGAAGAAGTGCTTGTTCTTTTTAATAGTGTTCAAATCTTTTAAAAAAAAGAGTATGTAATAAATATGGATAGCTTAGTAAACTATACTTATCTTGAATTTATTATTTACCTTAATGGACGTAAAAAAAAAAAAGAGAGATTAAAAAGACAGTTAAAATGGATAGATGGAATAATATATGTTCTTTTGAGAAGAAATTAAACCTTATTACTTCTCTTGTTTTGTAAACCAGAGAATTCGTAGTCACTATTCTTTGATGGACACACAGTAAATTTTACTCTAGTATAATAACCTATAAACCTCAAGAAAAAATATATCATACTAAATATGTCTGATACGATGAGCTCGGCCAAGAAAATATGTAGTTCTGGTGCTTCATTTCACTACCATAGGTTAAAAAAATTAGGAATAAAGGGACCATAAACAAAATAAATAGGAAGTGTTGATAATACCCCCATCATTCATATGAAATGACTTAATAGTCCCCATTTAGTCCAAAAAAAATAATTTCTTTGTATATTTCTTACTTATATAAATATTATAATAAATTATAAAAGTACTAAAAGGGACCACTTGTTTTTACTCATAAACATAAAAAAATAGGTATCTGTCTAATTATGTCTATAAAAAGCTTTGCACTCGTGGTAGACAAAGTTAATTGCCTTAATTCGTGGTTAAATTTGGTGAATTTGTCTAATTATATCTTCAATCATTGATTACATCAAAATACATCTTTTGCTACCTAAATTTAAAGAACAGTGAAAATAATTTATTTTTCACGAACTATCAACGATTTCATAAACTTCAATTCATGTAATTTATGGTCAAAATATGTTTTTTATTACATCACTGGATCCATCGATCATAAAGCAATGGATTTGGTATGACGAGTGAGTTTCAAATATTGAATAATTAAATACAAAATGAGTAAATTTAAAATACTCTTAATGTTTATAATTTATTGATTAATTAGAGTCGTGAATATTTTCAAGTTGGATTGTAAATAATGTTGCTTACTCTTTTGAACATATATATAATATCCATAATTAAGTAAATACTAATGCTTTTGTTGAAAAAGAAATGCATCACACTTTATATAAATGTCTCTTAAGGCTCTAATGACTCCGGATGCAATTTTTTTATTTTTTTTGTAGTTGTAACATGTGATGTTTTTTTTTGTTCTCATTAGGTACTCGATACTCATATTAAGCAACTAATTTAAATTTGCTCGGTGTAAGACTTACTTAAGAAAATTAATAATTTCTAACTTGGTTATTTTTTTATATTCAAAACTTGAACTCGAAACCTTTAAATCAAATTTATTAACTTGGACAAATTTTAAAAATTAATTTATTCAAAGAAAAAACTTATAGGCTCTATGTATATACCAAATTTAAAGAGACAAAGACAGAGAAAAACATGGAAAAAGATACATAAAAAGATGATACAACGGAAGAAAACTTTTTTTTTTGGTTTTAGAAATATAAAACAATAATTTGCACTTTTTATGTTTACAATATTCACTATTCAAATATTCAAATTCATCATATTGGTGGACCCCCAAAAAATAAAGTGATTTTTATGTTTTATTTTACATGTCATTAGTTTTTACTAGTTTCTTCCAAAAAAAATAATCTACGCTCATAAAGTAGATTGAGAATTATGAAGTTTCGTAGAAGCTGAGCAATAATGTGATCGTGGGAGCTCCTAGGGAGGGTAAAAAAAAAAACTCATAATTTAAGAAATTGAATCCATAAAGCTTAAATTTCATATCCACCTTTGAGGTTTCGGATTCAAATTTCAGCAGAAATAAGAAAATACTATGTTATTTCTTTCTATTTGTGCAAACTTTTAACGTTCAAGTCACCCGATACCCGTGCTGGTAGGCACAAACGAATCTAAACACCGCGATTATTAAAAAACAAAAAACATTATACCAAAGGATTTTAACGGTCATTTTGGCCCAATGACCAATTGTACAAAATTTCTTTTGGACCAAAAGAACCACTTTATTATCCAACAAAATATTGCCTTTTAATTCTTTTAATCCACTTTTTATTTTTTTGCAACGGGCAGTAAACTGTATTGTCATATAATATTAGGGTCATTTTTGTCATTTTTCTTTCTTTTTAGACTAGTACTTTAATATTTTATCATAACAATATACTATCTATAAATTAAAATTATATTTTAAATTTTATGTTCAGTCAAATAGAATCACATATAATGAGAAAGACAAGTGAACTATTAACTGAGATTTAGATACGGAGAAAAAAATATTAGTCGTAGTTAGAGATACATTAGTGATAAAAATGTATTTACATACTCAATTAGATTGTGGTCTATGTTAGAATTTGACATGCATGTAAGAGTTCGAACTTCTGATGATTTTCCCTATGTTTTAAGTTTTAACCAAGAACGTTTTATTTAGATTTTATTTTTTACATTAAATATGATTAATTTTCAAATGTTTGCATACGTTTATTAATTTTCAATTAAAATACGAACTTAAAGTGTTAGGATATTGGAGTCGAAGTTATTATTATAAAAATAAAATTTTACGTTATATGACAAAATATGGCTGATAATTATCACTTTTATATAACAATAATTTTGAAAATATAGCACCTTAAGTTAAATTTAATATATATCTCTTGATTTTAGGCATCAATTTTGATATATACATATAAAATAAAAATTAAAAAAATTAGATAAGACTTAATTTAGGCCCAAGCAACTTTTATGATCTGTTAAATTAGAAAAGCCCAAGAGCTGCTGAATCTAGAGCCCAATTTTATTACGCACTAGCCCAATTTAACAGCCCATTTACCTATTGACCTTGTTAAAATCCTAAATATTTTGAATTGTCAATTAATATGACTTATAGTACTGTTTATATAGTTTACAAATATATAAATTTCATTTCAAAAAAATGAAAGATTCCGTGCGCAAATTTTCAGTCAAATTTAAACTTTTTGACTTCCGAAAAATGAAAAATGTCACATAAATTGGGACAAAGGAGTATTAATTAAGGAATTGTGATACATTGACTTGTGAAAAAAAGGTCATTTACTTGAAATAAAAAGTTGACTTGACAACACTCTCAAGACTTAAACCAAGAAAAATAAGAATTACTTTAAATAAAAAGTTGACTTGACAAAACTCTTAAGACTCAGTATGAAATTATTTAATGAGAAGTTTCAGATTTGAATCATAAGAATAAAGTCGTCTTTGATAAGAAAGATTTTACTATCGAGGTGAGATTTTTAGGGCACATATTTGAATAAGTCAGGCGCGTTACAAAACGAATATTGAACAACGAGTGAAGAAAAAAATAGTATGAAATTCAATTTGTTACGACAAATATATTTTTAAGATATAAATTTCATTTATTCTTTCATAACAAGTGCAGAAACAATCGAAGGGTGATGAGATGATTGTAGTTCCTTTATTCTTAATTAGAGATTTGAATTACGCTTCATCAACTTTCTTACCATGTCTTTCACTTGGAATGAATCTAGATTAATCATATTAGTAAACTTCATTATACCATATGGTTAAGCTGAATGTGATCCTTCCATTCAAATTTACTTGTCAAATTTAGACCTGACATATCTATTAAGAAAACAACGCTTAGTATAGTGAATTTACCATTTTATCCCTATTAATTAATAGGATTTCAGACATATTTATTCGTTACATTTTTTAAAGACATTAACTCAATGTAAATAAATCGAGGATATAATAGGAAGAAAAAAATTGTACTTTTTTGATTTGTCAAAAATAACAGAAGTAGAAATCAAAGAAAAAAATATGTGACAAGTAAAAATAAACGGAGAAAGGAATTTTATGAAGGAGATATGCTTTATTGGAAGCTTCTAATAGAATTTTGTGTCTTTTTTTTAATATGGTTCAATTTGTCCAAGTTATGCCATCATGTTAGGCAAAAACACTAGTAAGTCAACTATTTTCCTTTTTCTACGTGAATTATTAGACTTTAAAACATAACGTTTTAAATAATATTAAAATATTATAACTCAGAAACGAAAAACTTCTATTGTTGAATATAAAAAAATCTTCGTATAAAACATATAAGCTATAGGCTATTTAGCGATCAATCAGCCACAAAATTCGTAACTAGTTTTTGTATTTCTTCTTCTTCTTTTTTTAGAATTTTTAACGGATAATAGGTCTTTTTTTTTTTGGAGGGTGGTTTCACTTAAATATTATATTTCAAACTCATGACATGTGTTTAACTCATACATTACGCATTGCACTCTTGTCACTGGACCGAAATCCTAGCTAAATCATCTACTTCTACATAGATTTTGGGGCAAAAGATTATTTCCTACCAATAAGGATTATGATGGGATAAACATGATTTTTCTATCTTTTACCGTAGATCTCGAATTCTAGTCGTTTCTGTATGAAAAGTTTTATATTAGGAAGAACTTCCTCTTAGGTTGGCCTGAATTAATCAAAATCCAATACACTTTACAAATATGCACCTTTCAAACATATTTTTCTTACTCCGACTAGCGCTGTTATTTTCTCGACCAATTTGAATTCCATTTCAGTATTGATTTTAACTTAAGTAGCTAAATGCTGACTCTGAATAACCAGCCCAACAATAAGTTCAATTGTTCCATAACTTGCTCCTCCAGATGGGAAGTATAGATAGAAAGACAGATTGGAAAGGAGCTGGAGAATTAGACTTGTTCTATTTTAGAGGCATTGTAACCGTAAGTGAAAATAACAATTATTTGGCCGATTGCTCTTATCATGATATTGAATATCAAACATAAACTCGAAAAAAAAGTTGTCCTTTTGTGGAAGCAAATATTCCCTTTCATTTCAACCATTTACTTTGACAATTGGCAAGTAGTGCCGTCTTGTTTACTTATTTTCCCAAAATTCTCTTTGTTTTTTTTCTTCTCTTTTAATAATCAAAAGTTATGTGTCTCCACTCTTCAATTCTCTTCATTCTTTTTTGTTTTTATATAAAATAATTTGTAATTTTGACTAATTTTTAATCACATAAACTGATAAATATTCCGACTGTTTAATTATTATAATATATACTTTATTATCCTTTAATTTTTTTAGTTTCATGGGCACCCACCATTTTTAGCCGTCCAATATATTAAAGGGTTGGTGATTAGTCAATTTTTTCTAGTTGATTAAGTTAAAATTATTCTTGATTATTCAATTATGTAATGGTTAAAATTATTTTTTGTTGGTTATAAAGGAATATATTGGTTGTAACTAATCCGGTATGCCTTTTTAAGTAATGGATTAATGGCTAAAATATAGCATGAGCTATTGCTATTCTATTTTTAAAAAGTGATATTTATTTCTTTTTAAAATTTTATAATGTTTGTAAATATTATTATTTGATAGAACCAACTCCAGATCTCTACCATCCATTTACCTAATTAATTAAGGTATAATAATTTTTTTTAAAAGTGATATATATATATATATATAATTTATGTGACACATTTCATTTTTCGAGAGTCAAAAATTTAAGTTTGACCGGAAATTTGCACATAAAATTTTCAATTTTTTTGAAATAAAATCTATATATTTGTAAACTACGTGAAAAAGTACTACAAGTCACAATAATTGATAATTCAAAATATTTATAAGGTATATGAAAAATTTACCGTCAAAGATAAACTTGTTAGAATCTCAAAATTCGAAATGTGTCACATAAATTGGGACGGAGAGAGTAATTCTTTACGTTAATGACATAATTGGACATAATTTCTAAAGAAAAAAATCCGAATCTCCAATGGAAACTTCCATCGAGATTTTTTATGTTTTGTATTGATGGGATGTGGTAGAATTTTAAGTACGAACACATAAAATTCAAATCCTAAATTTGCTTATGATACTAGGTCTTCTTGATTTGTTTATAGGGTATAAGTTTGATATGCACTAATTGCTATTATTGATAAGTCAAAAGTGCATAGAGACAACATTTAAGGACAAATAAATTAAACCACCACAATCATATAGCCACTCTTCCAATTTTTAAAAGTCAAAAGTTGGCCCTCTTTGATAATTTCTCCACACTACAAATAGCCAATTGCCACCCACTCTTTTCCATTGCAAAAATATTCAAGAAATTAACTTCTTTCTCATTTTCTTGTACACAAAAATGCTAGGCAAGAAGTTTGGTTCAATGAAGAAATTAGCCAAAAAGGCTAAGGTTATTAGATCACCTAGTGATAATTCTATTCACCATGATCAATCACAACATCTTGAATATTTACTTGTTAAGGATGATCAAGATCAAGATTATCAAGGGGTTAGTCCAACAAGTGCTAAATCATCAAAAAAGATGGGGACATTTGCAGTGTATGTAGGGGAAGAAAGAGAACGATTCGCGGTGCCAACGAGCTATCTTTCACATCCATTGTTCAAGATTTTGTTAGAGAAGACATATAATGAGTTTGGTTTTGAGCAAACAAATGGACTTGTGGTGCCATGTAGTGTTGCTGCATTTCAAGAAGTGGTCAATGCTGTGGAGTGTTGCAATGGGAAGTTTGATTTTGGTGGCTTGGTTGAGGAATTTCTATAATTAGGTCGATATTATTCAGGGTCGTATCTGACCTTGATTCAGAAGAATCGAATTAGCATTATTATTTTTTACCACTTTTCTAGCGTGAGGATACAACAACAACAACGTACAACATTTCAATCTCGAACAAGTTGGAATCAACTACTTTTTTAGCTAGAGTGAAAAATAGCATTTGGTGAATTAGATTCAAGGATTAAATCATATCTTAAGGATGTAATTTACAATTTAAGTCTTAGTTACTTTTGTACCAAAGAGATAGTGTAAATTATTACACCTTTAATATCCTAGGTAAGCTTCCTTTTGTTTTTTCCCATGAGGGGAAATCAATTGAGAGAAGTAAATCTTGTTATTTATATTTCTCTTTAATTAATGTCAACTAGCTAAATTGTAAATTTTAAGTGACAAGAATTGAAAGAGAAATGTAGTTGTTAATAATTTACTTTTTGCCCTTTCAATTACATTAAGACCATTTTGAGAATGTTCATCTTACTATAACAACTACTAGTATATATACTATATATGCCTCATTCTTAAACTTAAGTAGTTTGAGCTCGTTCACATAGTCAGTTTCAAAGTCAGATAAAAAAAGAGAGTTGGGGTAAGCTAATTAACTAAGGATGTACATCTCTATCATTTTAATCTTTCTCTTCACCTTGTTTTCAACAATGTGTGTAGTTAGTCATAGTTATCAAGTCAAAAGGGTTTCTAAATAGTCAAAATGGATGATTGGTAGTTTGATTATCATCAAGAGGTGCATGCATGTTATACAATTATTTAATTTTGACTTGGTCAAAAATTAGATACTGAACATAGTGGTAACCACATTAGCCAAAAAACAAAAATAAGTACTTGGCTGCATGTTTGTTGAAGTCAGCAGCATTTTAGTAGTTAGGTGATAAATTAGAGCCATAAATGACTCATGGAATGTTTTCGAAATTGTAATTTTCGAAAGAGTTTATGTTATGTGCATTGTCTGTATATCCATCACATTAAGTGAATAGAAGAGTAACCTGCTATAATCAGTTAAATTTTGACATGATGATGTAAAATTTCGTTGCATCGTCAATTGCCCACACACTTCAACTTGGAGTTGATAAACTTAGCATTTTAAAACAAGCACAAAAAGAACAAGAACTTGAAACTTTAATGTAAAAAAACAAAACTGTTTGTAGGAAATTTATTGCATTTTCATTGAACATGATCAGTGGGGAAACATCATGTTTGTTTTAGTAATATACTAGCAGTCAACAAGGATTTTTTTCATTTCACCAATGAGCTCCTGCATTTGTTCCCTAGTATGCAAGGGGAAGGGATAAACACATGCACAATCCAACAGTCCGTCCCTAATTGTGTCGAATATGGCAATAGAAGGGCCTACCCCATGCACGGATGCACACCCGATGAAGTCTTCTAATCCGATTTCTTGATGCACTGTGCTGGAGGTATCAATCACAGGGTCTTCAAACACAGAGATGAGAGAAGTCCTTAGTGAAGAGGATGGAGTTAAGCCGGGATTATCAATGGCCCTGCACATGAGGAAATTCAGGTCTCCCATGTCTGTGAAATGCTTGTTATTGTTCTTGGCGTTGATAAAAGATGTGTAACTTCTCTTTGCTAGCTCCCATAAATCATCTCCTCCCTTAACGTCATGCGTGTTGAGGATGGCAGAATGATAAAAGCCTGCATGACATAGGTCATCATTTTAATATGCTCTGTTCAGTAAACATCTTTAGGATGCAATAATGGAAATGACTAAAAGGACAGAAGCTGACGATTTCTGAAATCTAGATCAGCGGGAACATCTGCCTGAACCAGCTCAAAATGGGCATTTCCAACCAGTTTTGAGTTTAGAAGTCGGAGTTTTAAGACTCGGGAAAGGCTGAAGGGATACAACAATAGAAATGAAAAGAAAAAGCTGAACAGAAGTGAGAGTTCATCAAATGTAAGAACAATCGCATGGTACCGAAGTAAGGTGTACTTGCTCAAGTTAAAAAGGCAAATAGGATGTTTCCAAAAGACTAAGGGTAATTTGAGCTTTTCCAAGTACATAGATTATGTGCAATGAACTTGCAAGTCACATATAGCAACTCTGTTATTTACCTTCAAAGAAATCGTTGCATACCAATAATTGACTCCCGATTGAGTGTAGGTATGAGTTTATAGATTGACAGGTTCTCCCTCCCTTACTTAATAGGCTGAGGTTTTCTATTTAGTCTATAACAATTACTATCAAAGCAATGCTTGAGCCCGAAAATCAAAGAGGGGGATCAAGAGAGTGTCACATGTGATGGCTTTGACCTCAAGAGGTGTGCTAACCGTGATCAATTGGGAGTAGTTACCTGGACCCAAGAGTGTGCTAGCCTTGACCAACTGGTAGAACATCAGTAGCGGTACCATCTATGACTAACTTGGGTCCAAAAAGAAGAAAAAAAAGATCGGATGCCAGTAGACAGTAGTGACTAATGGGGTCAGATGGGTGTCAAGAGTGGTGGCCTAGATCCAAGAAATGTAAAGACCCGATACAAGTAAGTTTTTACCATGAATGCATTAACGAACCTGGAAAATCAGGGCTAAGCACTGGATCAAGAATTGAACGGCAGTTAATAAGGGTTACAATTGCATACTTCTCCCATTGATTCTCATTTAGGCCTTTTGAGGAATGAGCTGCAATTAATCCAGCAGCAGCCAACAGTCCACACAGTTTTATATCTCTCGTTTTGCAGCCCTGCAAAAATTCACATTTTGTTACTACCTCCTAATGCTCTAAATTACAAACAATATACATTTAATTAGGGAGTCATAACCTGTTGGTCAGACTCTTCAAAAGTGTTTGCCAGGTGCATGTTGGATCTTCCAAAAGTAGTGTAATTTTGGAGGATTAGCAAGTGGCGAGCGACATTTTGGAGTGTTGCACACACTTATCATAGACAGTTACATACAACTAACTTCTAAATAATTTGATTTTGCAGTGTCGTTGTATAAAATTTAAACCATTAATCAGGCTATAAACCTGATCGCAATTGAGCCGAATTGGATCTTTTGAATTAACGGTATTAGTTTATACCATTCTCGGTGGACACAGTTATTTGATACACATGTAGATAGAAGGTACTGAGGTAACCACTAGTTGACCCGAACACCACGATTATTTTTTAGAAAAATTTAGGTAATACCATTACTCACAATCAGGCCAGATTCTAGTCATGTGAAAGATGTAGCATGCAAATTGGCCAATTCACAATTCGAATGTGATTAAAGTTGGACATCATGTGAAGAGAATAGTACATCAGCATTCAATGAGGGCCATAGATTCTCAACCAACCTAACAAGAAAATTGGGCCAAGCAAGTTTTTATAGAGTAGCTTTGCCTAATTTCTAAAGAAAATGAAAAAAAGATGTCAACCTAACTTGACAATTAGAAATCTATTTTTTTATGACGAATGACGATGATGTTCAAGTCAGTTTGCAAACATTATCTATTAGATACTTGCTATTTTCCATCTACGCAAATACCAGATAACTTAATCGATCAAAACTTAGGCACATAAGAAGAAATTTGAATCATCTAATATATTTTGTCTCCACTTAAATTTAAACCATAATCTCTTTTTTCATATTTTCGAAATAACACTAAGGATATTATAATTAATTTATGATTAAGTGAGAAAAATACATATTTTCAAAATTATACTAAGGAAATTATAATTAATTATGATTTAAGTGCGAAAAGTATATGATTAAAAACAATACACCATACATCGAGAAAATGGCAAATATAATCCTTGAATTTAGATAGGTTTAATATACTTCCTTATATATAGTATTTCAAAACTTTTAAATTCTTTGAGTTTGTAAAACATCTGACAATTAAATTTATTGAAAGAGAAAAAGGAATATCACTATCTTGCTCTTAAATAAGGAAGCTAAAGAAAAACACTACTCCCCATCCACATTTTGATTTATTTATCTGATTTGAACTTAAAACATAGTTTAAAAAATCAAATTCTACAATCTTAAACTAAAGATACATAAAGTGTACCAAAATACCATTAATCTTATAAATTTAAATATATCACGCGAAAAGATAAAAATAATGAGAGGACAAAAAAAAAGGAAAGAGTCGTTCTTATTTGAAACGACTAAAAAGGACATTAAAACAAACAAATTGAAACAAGAAAGTACGTGATTTCTTCTCATCTAACCAAGCCTCAATTAGTCTGTGCACAAGCTAATTTATGTACCAACGTGAAAAGTTGAAATTAATGAATTGTAGAAAAAGAAAAAAAATCCTTCTTTTTTGAAGCGGACTATCTAGGACTTAACGAGTGACTATGTGATTTCTTCTAATCTAACCAAGCCTGAATGGTCAGAAGTAACATGAAATTAGTCGAGACGTGCACGAGCTAACCGGACACTGCTGGTATCAAAAAGGTAAGAGATTTACTAAAATGTGAAAAACTTACATCAAGAATGCGATCAGTTTCTTCTTTATTCAACTGCAATTTCACAACTTGTGATCCTCTTGTTGATTCCGAATCCATAAACTTCAAATTAGAAAATCTCAATGAATTCAATCCATACCCCACCATATCAATCCCACGCGCCCAAAATGGCTTACTCGCTTTACCAGCTGGAATATACTCTTCAATCCCCAAACCAACCTCCATCTTTTTCAATAATTCCAATTCTGTCCCTTCTCCGTCTTCCCCACTCACCAGCTCTAGCAACTTTTTCAGTAGCGCCAACGCTGCTGCCCGATCACACGCCGATGTATGAATCCTTAACGCGACGACCGATTTCTCGTTTTCTAATTGATAAATGCTTGCGAAGAAAATATCCGTGTCGGAATCTGATGAAGTGCCGGTATTTATCCATGAGTTCTGGTTGATTTCGTGTTCGAGGATGAGATGAAAATCGGAGACGGAGGTGAGATCGGAGGTTTTGAGGCGTCGGAGAATCTGAACCGTTGATGAGAGATCGAACGGCTGGATTTGAAGATGAGAAGTGGAGGGAATGATGTAAGAGTAGGAATTTGTGCTTGATTCGTAATGGAGTTGAGATTTGAGAATAGGATTGGAATTTTGAAGTTTGTGAAGGGCATTTTCGAGAAGTGAAATGTCTGGTGGTTTTGATAAGAGTAGAGCTAAGACTGTTATACCTGTGCCACCGGGAACCGCCTTGCACCAGCTGTGCTCGGTGCTACCAGCCAGCCGGATTTTCAACTCAGACGGCGGAGCTGCGGCGGCGCTTCCTTGCTCAGCCATGACTGAGAGATTAGCTAAATGGGAGTGAAAGGTACTATAAAGTGGACAAATGAAGCCTAACCACTTATTTATACATTTTTTTTTTACTGATAAAATCAATGATTAGTATTTTTTACAAGATTAAATTATCTCGAGATTATAATTTACAAATTCATTTATCTATCGGAGCGATGAGATATAATAATGCCAAGTTTGATGGGATATTTTAAAAATTTAACATAATATAAAATTTATTTTAAAATATCTCATTTTATTTTGCGTATCGAATGTTAATGGGTAAGAAAGAAGAAAGGTTGACAACTATAAACTTTGGACTCATTTACCAACCAAAGCGATGGGATATGATAATGTCAAATTTTATGAGATTTTTGAAAAAAATGATAAAGATAAATTTATATTGTCTATTAACTGTTAACACAATATGAATTTAGTTTTAAAATATTTTACTTTATTTTGCGTAATATTTAATTGGTCACTAATAATTTGAAAAATGAGGTTCTAGTTTGGGATTGACGACGTGGGTCATCAAGTGTCCTTTTATGCTTTTAATGGGGCCATAGTTACTTATATTTAGTTTCTGTTAGTTTTTTAACATATATATACTGATATATATATATATATATATATATATATATATACTAGTCTTCATTGATCTAACTTTGTATGAAAATTTGCTAGAGAAATGAGTACTATTTTAGAAAACAACTTAGTTGTTGGTACCCTTGTATTAAGGGAAAAAAGATTTTGAAGGTGAAGCATTGTCATTTAGCAATTAAATAAATAGTATTTATTTATATGTTATAGAAACTAAAATATTCTTTACATTATTTATAGAGGGAGTCTTACAATGAAGGTGCCATATAAATTAAAGTGAAAAGGCTCGAATATGCCATCGAACTTTCAGAAAAGGCTTATTTATGCCATCCGTTAAAAGTTTGGCTCATCTATGCCATTACCGTTTAAGAAAAGGCTCATTCATGCCATTATTTTTTAACGGTGGTTTTGCAAAACCATTTTTTACACGTGGCCAATTATAATTCGGCCACGTCATTATTTTTTTTATAATAAAAAATTAAAATTCTGAACAAACATTTTTTGCAAAACCATTTTTTACACGTGACCAATTATAATTCGGACGTCATTATTTTTTTATAATAAAAAATCAAAATTCTGAAAAAAATAATGACGTGGCCAAATTATAATTGGCCACGTGTAAAAAATGGTTTTGCAAAACCACCGTTAAAAAATAATGGCATGAATGAGCCTTTTCTTAAACGGTAATGGCATAGATGAGCCAAACTTTTAACGGATGGCATAAATGAGCTTTTTCTGAAAGTTCGATGAGATATTTGAGCCTTTTCCCTAAATTAAATGGGTTGTGAGAGCTAGTGCTAAGTGTAGCCTAACTAATTAGGCAGATTGTTGAATTATGGAAAAAGGCATAAATTTATCCTCAAACTTGTACCGAAACTAATATGGAAGATGAATTTGGCATATGTGGATTGTTTATCATCACATAAATGTAAAAATGACTTTCTAGTATTTATATATAAACTAAGAAATTCGGTCGCGAAGAAACATATTAAACTTAAAAAAAATACTTATATTAAAAAGAAGAATTAAAAAATCATGTAAAAGATTAAAAAAATTGAGAAACTCACTATGTAAAACATTACGTAGTGGAAGAAAATGGATATAAGATGAAGAAATATTAATGTGATTAAAAATTTATCTGGAAGTTTAGCTTTTAGTGATATGTGGACATTCTGGGTTAAAATATTTTACTAAATTTATAAAATAAAGTACACAAAATTTGGCATTGTCATGCGCAACTCAAGAAATTCAAATGAATGATTGTATAAGCTTATCATCAATTTATATTACCCTTTTACATACTTCGATCATAACATTGTTTCCTAAATACATATATATTTCCTTCTTATGGATTGAACTCTATGTTGTAAAATAATTAATCATTAAAAAAAAATCATCTTTTTTTTTTCAAATTATAAAACATTCAACTTCACATATGAAATATATCGACATATATCTTACTTGTTCACAAGAATTTTAGCCATATAAGATTTTTCTAAAATTATTTTTGATTAAGAACAATGACGATCGTAATGCATAAACTGGATATTTCATGAAGTTGCATTTGAGTCATCCCAATTGACTCACTTTAAAAAAAATAAAAATACTTAGGAAGTAATTATTGTTGATACTTTTCCAAAATTAGGAAGAAGATAAAACATATACAACTTCCTAATTTATGTGACACATTTATTTATTTAGTGGATCGGGATCCTCTCCATTTCTCTTCCCTTCATTTTTCTCAAGTTCTTGCTTGAATGTGAGACACATGGTATAGGTAAAATTTAACGGTTAAGATTTAATTGAATTAAAATAAGATTCTAATTATAATTTAGATAATTAATATTTCATAAGAAAAATGACAATACTACAAGTCCACAATCATAACAATATATTATCTTGTCCATAAATATATTATTAAAAAAATTCCCTTTTTCTAATATTTTTCTTTCTAGTATTATCTTCTCTTTTTGTCCATAAATATATTATAAAATAATTTATCTTTTTCTAATTTTTTTCCGTGCGATTATTTTTGCTATTAATTATATGTTAACCAGTTTTAAAGAGAAAATTCAAAGTTGCTATCTAACACTTACTCAATTTTTTTTAAAAAAAAATAGAAAAGAGAAAAGTTTTTATAATATATTTATGGACAAGATATTATATTGTTATGACTTATGATTATGTTGTTATTATTTTTCTTATGAAATATTGATTATCTAAATCATAGTTAGAATCTTATTTTAATCAATTAAATCTTAACCATTAATTTTTATCTATGCCATGTGTCTCACATCTAAGCAAGAACTTGGGGAAAATGGAGAGAAGGGGAATGGAGAGGAGCCGGATCCCTATTTAGTCAACCTCAAAAGAACCTTTCTATAATTGAAAACAATTTAACTTATAATTCCCTTTTAATTAAATTTTAGATCATAAATGTCAAAAGTTTTTCTTTTTTTCTAAAATTTTAAATCAATTCAAATTGTGACACATAAATTAGGACAGGAGAGAGAGATTATATAAAAGGATTATACCAAATTCTGATAATTACTTCTCGATTTTATTATCGATAATCATTATCTTTATACGCTTTAAAGAAATTCTCTTTTCCGCAATCTTTTACAAGGCTTAAAATCGCATACATGACTCACATAAAATTAAAAGAATAGGATATTGTTGAACAAATTAAACTATGATGACTCAACTGAGATAATGAACGCATTGGAGAATCTTAATTAGTAGCTGTAGACACATAAATTGTATTGGATCAAATTCATACAAAATTTGAATGAAGTCCATGTTCATTTGGGCTGAATGATTAATTTGGGCTTTACAAATAAATAAGTCTATCTTATTAAATTCAAATTCAAGATTCATTTCACCTTGAAGCCCAAACTCATGCCATGTGTCACAGTGACTAAGCATCCAAGACCAACAAGGTGACGCCACATGTCCAAATGAGGTGGTAGTCCCAGTCAAATGCAAGAACCAATCGCAATCCGCCAAGTGTCAAAATGACATTCTTTGGCCAATCACAAGCAACCTTATCCACCCCCTACAACTATAAATAGGGGATGGACATGACATTCTAAGGGGGATCGAGAAAACTCATCAACAAGCATTCTGCAATTGGAGGAAGCTACACCATCAACTACATAGCTCTTCGAAGGAGTCATCAACGGAGTTCTTCCAGGAGATCGACTTGAAACGACGAAGCGCTTTTCGACGTTTTTGGAGATCGACAACATCTCAAGGAGGTCTACATCATCCAATATTTCAAGAAATACGCTACTGAAGGCCCTCGAATCTTGGAGAATCTTAGGAGAGAGAATCAAAAGAACAACAGAATTGTACTCACAACGATTCATCAATAAAAATAACATTTTTCTTTTATTTATTTTGCTTGCAATTGATTTTCAGCGCTTAAGGAAATTTGTTGCGAACAAATTTGGCACGCCCAGTGGGACCGATTCTGCTTTTCATCTCTTTCTCTTGCAAATCAGAAACTACAAAGGCAACTACTGCAATGGCCTTCAGAAAGAGTAGCGATTTTTCATACAAGGACTACTGATGTCGTATCTGCTGATCTCAGTCATGTTGGCCCGATTACTCGGCGTAAGTTCAAGAACAGTGGGCTAGATGGATCTGAATACTTCACTTCTTTGGAGGTGATGAAAAATAACAACTCTCATACGATGGTCATAAGTGCAACACCTAGGGGCAATCTTGCGTCTGTGTTCTTTGGAGATTTTTCTCAAATTGGCTCCAACTTTGGTGAATCTGAAGATTCAATGGATGCTCCATCTTCAATTAATGTCAATGCTTTGATGGCTGACTCAACTGACATGGACGAGAAGTTTGCGATGATGGAGCAAACCATTGAGGCCTTGAAGAAATCTGTTGATGACAAAAATCTTCATATTGCTCAACTTATGAACAAGTTGGAGGCCTTCATACCTAGAGTCAAGTCATGTCCCCACTTGTCCATCTGGTTTTGATCAACAAAACAAGGACGTTGAGGAATCTCTAGCAAAGTCAAAATTTCAAAAGGAGAAACAATTTGCTTCAGTTGATGCACTATCTGTCCAACAGTTGCAAGACATGATAACAAACACTATCAGGGCTCAATATGGCGGAACACCACAAAGTTCCTTGTATTACTCCAAGCCATGTACCAGACGGATTGATTGTCTATCAATGCTAACAAACTATCAACCACCAAAGCTACAACAATTTGATGGCAAGGGGAACCCAAGGCAACATATCGCTCACTTTGTTGAAACTTGTAGCGATGCTGGAACGCATGGTGACCTTTTGGTAAAACAGTTTGTTCGTTCGTTGAAAGGGAATGCATTCGACTGGTATATCGACCTGGAACACGAGTCCATTAATAGTTGGGAGCAGCTCGAGAAGGAATTCCTCAATCGTTTCTACAGTACTCGCCGAACCGTAAGCATGATAGAGTTGACCGGTACTAAGCAAAGAAAGGATGAGCCTGTGGTGGATTACATCAATCGTTGGAGATCGTAGAGTCTGGACTGCAAAGATCGTCTTTCTGAAATATCTACTGTGGAATTGTGCATTCAGGGTATGCATTGGGGACTTCTATACATACTACAAGGAATCAAACTGTGAACTTTTGAGGAACTTGCTATATGAGCGCATGACATGGAGTTGAGCATCGCAAGTCATGGGAAAACATCTCATTTGCTGATCTGACAAAGGAAAAGAAGGAGTTCAAGAAAGGTATGACCTCAAAGATCCAGACTAAGGAATCTATGGCGGTGAAAGCAACTTCTGTAAAAGTCACCACCAAGAGTAAACTAAAAGAGGAGGAAGCCCCAAGTCAATATCCAAAGGAGGAGAGGCGACACCCGACCTTGAAGGAGTTAGAGGCAAAGGTCTACCCATTTCCAGATTCAGATGTACTGTCACGCCCAGAGCCTACACCCTGGGGGGGACCGGCACTCGAAGACCATTGCTGGCTCCCAAGCAAACCCTTGGCCTGGCTTTCTTTACTCAGCGGAAACCTAACTCAACAGAATAACTCAATGCAATGAAAGGTCATAAGACAAGTTAACTTATAAAATTTGGCCAAAAAGGCAACTCGAGTCTCAAAATAGAATGTTTACATATATACATAGATGAGAGACTCAATACTAACTGACTGACTGTCTATTAAGCCTCTAAAATATTGAGATGGATGTTGGGACAGACCTCGCAACATCCTAATAAGACAAAACTAGGAACACAAAATATATGAGTCCTCCGGAAAGCAAGGAGGCTCACCACTGACTCTGGAGTGCTTAGCTGGATCAATGACGTGCTGGATGCTGATCCTGGGTACCTGCGTCTGCATCTTAAAAAGATGCAGGCCAATTGGCATCAGTACATGGAATGTACGAGTATGCGAGCTGGACTGCTAAGCAACAACTTAAGCTTGAAAGGAATACAAAAGAGAACTTACCTTGGCTCTGTTCAACTCATGAATAACTGAACTCAATATAAAGCAATGAGACACATGTAATATATATAAAGCTTGCAAAACTATTTAAAACATGACGTAAAAATCATATTTATAATATCATGAAAATACCGTGTTTCCTCTCAAAGTCTACTTGTGCAATGCATGAATGAAGTCCCATACCCTTATCCATACTAAGCAGAACCCCTCGAGGAACCATGCAATTTCTACTGTGGGAGTTTTCTAACCGATAATCACCACTATGAGTCCAAGTGATGATACAACGTTTTACCTCACGTTGCCCGAGGACTATCCTATACCTTGCCGTGATATAGGACCTTACTTTAACTTTTGCTTAGTGGATCCGCTAGCTTAACTTTCGTGATCATCTAAAAAGTATGACCCGAGAAATCCCATGTTTGGCTATATGGTTCTTATGGAGAGTTGAGTTAATATGAACTTGTGTCCTCAATTCGGTGCTCAAGACTACTCCCAAAAATACTTTAGCTCATTAGTGTTTTAAACACATTTTTCTTTAGTTGAGATAATTACTCAAAACTTAGCCCAAAGGCTCTTGAAAACTCTTTCAAAAAAGAACATCTCAAAACCATATTTTAATATGATTATTGATGACTCGGGATATTCATACTGCTTAAACATTGATGGTAATCTAGAGACCATACTGTTTAAACATTGATGACATACTCGATTTGTCATACTAATCATATTTTAGAAACTCTTTCGCAAAACTCATTTTTTTCTTAAAAGAGATAATACTCAAAATGCTCCAAACTCTTTTGGAAATCTCAATTTCCTCTCATCTTAAATGTGAAAACATTTATAAACTTCTTTGGGAAATACTTAGTTCCCTAATAGCTTTTGAGAAATGAACTTGACTCTTACTCTTGGCTTAACTTGAAACTCTATGCTCTTGGCTTAACTTGAAACTCTATACCTAACTCGGAACTCTATACTTAACTTGAAACTTGAGACTCTTTACTTGACTTGAAACTCTATACTTAACTTGAAACTTAAGACTCTTGACTTAGCTTGAAAATCTATACTCTTAACTTGACTTGAAACTTGGACCTTAAAACGAAGTTAAAACATTCAATAACGACCTTTGAAAAGCTTTAAAGACTTGCTTCTTAACTTTGCTTGACTTGACTCTAACTTCTCTTTGACTTGATACTAACTCACCTTGAATTGGATTATGGATTCAAGGTATGTGATCACACGTTTATGGATGAGTTCTTGACATTTAAACGTACATTGTAGTGTCGGAAACAACTATGAAACATAGGTACAATACCAAGGAACATGCATAAGAAAGTTGGGAATGAATGGGAAAGGTTGGCGTCCTTGGCGCTCTGAGAGGCGCGGGGCGCCAGCCCTAAAACTTCAGAGGAGCCTGCTGGGCGCTTTGAGAGACGTGCCACGCCAAGGGGGAAACTTCAGAACCCCTGTTGGGGCGCGCTTGCTGGCGCGACGCCCCAGCCTTTTCCCCAAAAAATCGGACTCTTCTCCTTTATTTTTCCAACTCTAAACCTCCTTAACTTCAATGGTTCCAGCCCCAAACACTTAGAATCATAAACCCCTCAGCACACAATAGATTTCAACTCATAAACACAACCGGAAACAAGTCCCAAATCAACAAGAACTTCAACACAAACACAACCAACAACTTTAACAAATACAACCAACAACTTCAACAAACATAATCAATATTTTCTCAATAATAAAAATGAGTTTGGCGTGTGGGGGAAAGAACCAACCAACACTATGAACTCACATACCTAGTAGGGATCACCCCCGACGATATCCACGACGGAAACTTGCTTGATCTCCTCTTTCTCCTCTTCTTCTCTTCTTCACTCAAAACCCTCACTCTCACTCTTTTAAAATGGTAAAATTGATAAAAAAATAAATTAGTCTAACACATTTATATAACCAAAAGAATTGATTAGGGAAAAGACCAAAATGCCCTTAAAATTTCCGGACGGATTTCCCTGCCAACTGCCCAACTTCCAAAGGGCATAACTCACTTATACGAAGTCGGAATCGAGCAAACTCGGCGGCGTTGGAAAGATCATTCCACGAAATTTTCAACCATAACTTGAACTACTCCTAAATAATCCTGATCTAGGAGTTATGACTGCTCAAAGTTGGCCAAAAACTCACTTTTTTTCCACACTTAACAAATTTTCCAGATTTTTGAATTCCTTCTAAAAATGACTATTTTCGATTCTAAGCCTCTTCATAGTTATTTTAACTTACCGGATGTTACATGTACCTATGATTCTTGATGAATTACTAGCTAAGAAAGTTATTGATCTTCCTGAATCAAAGAGGCCTGAAGAAATCAATAAGGTTGGGGATCCTAGATACTGCAAGTTCCATCGTGTCCTTGGCCACCCGACGAGTAAATGCTTTATCTTGAAGGAGAAAATCATGATGTTAGTAAGTGAAGGAAAAATCATCATTGACCAGGATGAAACAACAGAGGCAAATCATGCTAGTGTAGCACCAAATCAAAAGAAGTGCTCAAGGTCCACTTTCTTGCAATTTGGAAGTTAATGCCTATTGAAGTTGATTTTCCAAGGAAAACTCTTGAGGGTTCACTAGAGATAGACAACCACAAATAAAATGAAGTTGATGGTTGGACTTTGGTTACTCATAAGAAGCGGAGACATCAAGAAGTCTTTAGGATACGACTTCCTAAGACAAGAGCAACAATGAGTGATGTGAATCAACTGCAACCATAAAAAAACGTCAAGCCTTGTACTAGCCAAAAGATTAATGGTTCTTCATCGCAGAAGGTTCGAAGGCCCATTACATTGGATGAATTCTTTCCTGATTTTTTTTTTGTGGTGGTCAAATTGGTGTAACACATGTTATTTCCAGCACAGACGAAACAAAGGGAAGCAAATGTGAGCGTAATCCAACAATAACACAAGAACATCAAACAGATGAAAAAGTTACCCCATGTTGTGCTACAATTGCCGTCACAGATGATGACTTGTTGTTAGGGTCTAAGCTACATAATAGGCCCTTGTTTGTTGTAGGGTCTATTCGAGAGCAACATCTCAATCGCATACTAATCGATGGTGGTTCGGCAATCAATATCATGTCAAAAGTTGTTCTGAAAAAACTTGGGATCTCTATTGATGAATTGTCCAAAAGTAACCTAACGATCCAAGGTTTCAATCAAGGAGGGCAACGATCCATACGAAAGATTCGCGTAGGATTGTCCATTGGCGACGTGAAATCAAACACTTTGATTCATATCATAGATGCCAAAACATCATACAACTTGTTGCTCGGACGTCCTTGGGTTCATGAAATAGAGTGGTGCCATCTACTTTGCATCAATGCATGAAGTATATAAAAGATGGTGAAGTAGTCAAAGTTGATGCAGACATCAATCCTTTCACTGAGACGGAGTCATATTTTGCAGGTGCAAAATTCTATTTAGATTCTGGAAAATCAAATACGGAGAAACATGCAGAAGCCGACTCGATTTGATCTCGAAGATAGTAAAGTTCAATGGGACGCTATCAAGATATCTAAGAAGAGAACGGAAGAGGTTTCCATTAATCTTTCACAGTCTAAAGGAGACATGCAGGCCAATGTTGATGATGAGCAACCAATTTTTCGCTATATTCCACGTGAACGTCGAAAAAAGGGACAACCACTGCTACAGGAATGTACTCAACAAGTTCACCCACCGAGGAAAGAATTGAGTCACACAACATTCCAAGATTTGAAGGAGAAAATGACTGTCCCAGTTACACAAGTCCCATCTTTCACTTTGGAGCCTTCCAAAGGAAATACCCAAGTTGGTCAGATAAAAGGGAACTTTGATCAAAAGGTCTTCACATTATTTGAAAAATCAGGTTACAACTTCTCAAATCCATCAAAGGTAGGAGAACTCACGGAGGAAGTCACCGGTGAAAAGATACATGGGCTTACAAAGTCTCAAATGCGGTTGAGAGAAAAAGGATATTATGTCGCCACTCCTAAGTTTGGGTTAGGATTCAGTTTGCCGGAGCCTCTTCTGATTTCATCTAAGAAGGGGAAAGCAATAACTTTATCTCACTACATCTCTATAGAGAAGACGAAGGAATCTAAGAAGGGTAAAACACCACAACGGGCTTCGGTGTTTGAACGCATTGGAAGATTGACACCCCGTGTCTCTGCATTTGAAAGATTGAGCTGCAAGGATGAAAGATGATCCTCTAAACAAGTGGACGAATATTCCACCACCTGAAAGACTTCTGTATTTCACCGCTTGGGAACTAAAAGAAAGTCATTATCCGAAAGAAGGTTGTTGGAGCATGAAAATCAAGATTCTTGTGATATAACTGATGACAAGGAGATTCATAGTGTTTTCTTATCATGTATAAAGAGAAAGACTGTATTGTCAATCACTACCGATGGTTCTTTGAAGGTGAAAAGAAGCACAATTGTTGTCACCAACCAGTTTCATGGAGAAACTAATAAAGAGGAAGATGAAACCGTCACAGTGGAAAGTCAGATGGAAGATTGAAACTTGACAGAATCATCCTATCACATAACAATGGAAGAAGGTTCAGACATTGATGATACAGATGATGATGTCCAAGAGGCTCCTCCTCAATTGGAGGATGGCGTACAATTAACCGTAGACGACCTCAAGGAACTAAATCTAGGCACTCTAGAAGATCCGCATCCAATCTTCATTAGTGCACTTCTTACACCAGAAAAAGAGAGGAAATACTTCAAGTTATTAGATGAGTTCAAAGACGTTTTTGCTTGGTCGTATAGAGAAATGCCGGGCCTTTGTCCCAGGATAGCTATTTATCATTTGGGGATAAAAAAAGAACACGTCCTATAAAACAGTCACAACGACTGTTTCGTCCTGAGTTGGTAACACAAATTGAAACGGAGGTCAACAAGCTCATCGAAGCTGGATTTATTCGAGAAGTGAAGTACCCGTTGTGGATCTCAAATATTGTACCTGTTAAGAAGAAGAATGGTCAAATACATGTCTGCGTTGATTTTCGAGATTTGAACAAGGCATGTCCAAAAGATGACTTCTCTCTGCCAATCATTGAGCTCATGGTTGATGCTACAACTGGGCACGAAGCTATGTCATTTATGGATGGATCTTCTGGATATAATCAAATCAGAATGTCTCTAAAAGATGAAGAATGTACTGCCTTCCGAACTCCAAAAGGAATTTATTGTTGCAAAGTGATGCCCTTTGGTCTAAAGAATGCTGGGGCCACCTATCAACGTGCAATGCAAAACATATTTGATGACATGCTTCATAAGAGGGTGGAATGTTACGTCGATGACTTGGTGGTAAAGACGAAGCAAAGGGAACACCATCTTGAAGACCTTCGAATTGTTTTGGAAAGGTTAAGAAAATTTGACTTGAAGATGGATCCACTCAAATGCGCATTTGGGGTTACCTCAGGAATTCATTGTGCGTCACCGTGGAATTGAAGTTGATCCCGCAAAGATTTATGCCATTCAAAAAATGCCTGAGCCAAAGAACTTGAGAGACCTCCGCAGTCTACAAGGAAATTTGGCATTCATTCAGAGATTCATTTCTAACCTAGCTGGACGATGTCAACCTTTCAACCATTTATTGAAGAAAGATGCTCTTTTCCATTGGGACCAATCATGTCGAAATGCCTTTGAAAGCATCAAGAGATACCTGATGAATTTGCCTGTATTAGGGGAACCAACACTTGGAAAGCCATTGATACTGTACATTGCATCGCAAGAGCGATCACTTGGGGCACTTCTTGCTCAAGAGAATGAAGCTAAGAAGGAACAAGCAATGTATTATCTGAGTCGAACCTTGATAGGAGCTGAGTTGAATTATACTCCCATTGAGAAAATGTGCTTAGCATTGCTTTATGCGATAAGAAAATTGAGGCATTATTTTGAAACGTACACTATCAAGCTAATTTCTCGGGCTGATCCCGTGAAGTTCGTAATGACTCGACCAGTTCTCTCAGGACATCTAGCAAGATGGTTTATATTTTTTAATCAATATGAGATCATTTACACACCTCAAAAGGCTGTGAAGGGGAAATCACTTGCTAATTTCCTTGCTGATCACCCTCTTCCGGGGAAATGGGAAACTTCAGATGAGTTCCCTGATGAAGATGTATTTCTTACTGAAGAGCTGCCAGCATGGACAATGTTCTTTGATGGATCTGCACGTCGAGATGGTGCAGGGGCGGGAGTCGTGTTGATATCTCCAGAACAACTAATCCTACCATTTTCATTTATTCAAGGTGAAACCTGTTCCAACAACGCTGCAGAGTACCAAGCTTTGATTGTGGGCCTTGAAATGGCATTAGATATGAAGATTCCTCAATTGGATGTCTATGGTGACTCTCAATTGATCATCAATCAACTCTCGGGGAGTTACGAGGTAAAGAAGGAAGATCTTTTGTCATATCACCAATATGCTACTTTCTTACTTGAAAGGTTTGATCAAGTGTTCTTAAATCACGTCCCAAGAGAAGAAAATTGCATGGCAGATGCTTTGGCTAACTTGGCTACAACAATGGCACTCGGAGAAAATGAGACAACAAAGGTGTGTGTATGTCATCAATGGGTTATTCCTGGTCGTCTTGATCTTTAAATCGATGAAAGCCCTCATATATCAGTTCGAGTGGTTGAAGAAGAAAATTGGAGAAAACCACTGGTTGAGTATCTTGAACATGGAAGACTGCCTGAGGATCCACGAGTAAGAGCAGACATTAAGAGAAGAGCACCACGATTCATCTTTCACGATGGGATACTGTTTCGTCGTTCTTATGAGGGACTATTTTTGCGGTGTCTTGACAAAGAAGAAGCTCAACAAACAATGGATGAGGCACATTCTGGCACATGTGGAGCACACCAATCAGGGCCTAAACTTCATTTTCGCATCAAGAGGATGGGCTACTATAGGCCAACATTGGTGATGGACTGCTTAGGGCATGCAAAAAAGTGTCAAGTGTGTCAATTCCATGCTAATTACATCCATCAATCTCCAGAGGTTTTGCATCCGACTGTAGCCTCATGGCCCTTCGATGCATGAGGACTTGATGTTGTTGGACCTCTTCCAAAGTCATCAAAAGGACAAATGTATATCTTGGCTGCCACTGACTATTTCTCTAGATGGGTTGAAGTTGTACCATTAAAAGAGGTAAAGAAGGAAAATGTTGTTGATTTTATCAAATCAAACATAATTTTTAGATATGGTATACCAAGATGTATAGTTACTGATAATGGAATACCCTTTAACAATAAACTCATGAATAGCTTGTGTGAGAGGTTCAATTTTAAGCAACATAAGTCTTCAATGTACAATGCACCTGCCAATGGTCTTGCTGAAGCTTTTAACAAGACACTTGGTAACCTGTTGAAGAAAGTAGTTGCAAAGAATAAAAGGGACTGGCATGAGAGAATTGGTGAAGCTTTGTGGGCATATCGTACAACCTTTAGAACAGTTACGCAAGCGACACCGCTTTCATTGGTGTATGGCATAGAAGCAGTCCTTCCATTGGAGAAGCAAATTTCATCATTACGAATAGCAATCCAAGAGGGACTCACAACTGAAAGTAACGCTCAACTTCGTCTAGCAGAGTTGGAGGCATTGTATGAAAAGAGATTGGAAGCACAACAAAGGTTGGAGTGTTATCAAGCTCGACTTGCAAGAGCATTCAACAAGAAGGTGAGATCTCGATCATTTCAAGTGGGAGACTTGGTCTTAGCAGTCCGGAGACCCATAATCCTCAACAAACGCATTGGTGATAAATTTACATCGAAATGGAATGAACCGTATGTTGTGAAGGAAACATATTCAAGTGGCGCTTATAAATTGTAGACCAAGATGGTATAAGAGTTGGTCCAATCAATGCCAAGTTTCTGAAGCTATACTTCCCATGAAGGTTGGCTACGCTCCTTAAGGTATGAGTATAAACTGCATGTTACTCCTGGCCCGTAAGAGTATAAACTGTGTACGACCCAAAAAAAAATAAAAAAAAATAAAACTCATCATCCTGAACTACGATATGACTTGATTCTCTTCACCGAGGTACGTAGGCGCTTGGAGTAATCACTCTAAGCTCAGTCAAATAAGTAAAAAAAAAAAAAGTTTGGTGGCATTGCGTGATTATCACACTAGCTCTTTAAATTTTTGTAGCTAGCACATGAGTTCAAATGCGTCACAAATGAGCAAAGGAGAAGATTTTTGGAGCCTACTTCCCAACATGAAAATCGGCTCGTGATTCAGATATTTCTTCGCTAACTTGTGAATTTTCTACCACGGCCACTCAAAGCTGAAAAAATAATAATATTATATTTTGGAGTTGATCTGAGCATTTCAAAGGCCTATTAGTGGGAATTCATAAAGATCTTGATCATCATTGTTACACACATTGAAGTTCTTGAATCCCTCTCCGCAACAAAATAAGAAGCTCGTAATACTGAGACTCCTACATCGAGTCATGGATCTTCAATTGTGATCGTTCAAAGTTGCATATCAAGCATGCTAAATTTGGAACTCAACTTCGGGTATTAATCTGATCAATTCAAAGGAATTTTGATTTGAATCATTGATATGCGACAGGCCGAGGAATTCATTGGATCAAGCGACTTGCGATTCTACTTGAATTTTTTGCTTATGGTGGAGATAATTTTGTGTAATTCACTGATGCTTCAGTAAGTTACTCAAAATTAGGGGCATCTTTACTATAACATCAAATCGGGATATTCTTCGGATCAAAGCTCTATGTTGAAATGGTATAGCCACAAAGATCATGATGTGAACACTCCAAGTTCAAGAGACAATCTTTTGTTGTTGTCAAGAGCGCACAAAGTTGAGGAAATGGCATTTTGGGCGTATAGTCAACTTGAAAAATTTATTCTCATCAATTTGGAATGAATTTTGTTGTAACTTCAATAAATAGTGTTTTGCTTGATGCTCTCGTCAAAATGAAATAAGAAGCTCATGGTGTCACCACTCTTACAATGAATTTTGGATTTCACACCGAAGATGCGCTCCTCAAAATGAAATAAGAATCACATAGTTTCAGAATTCAAGCTAACTTTGAAAATATATTTGTATAAATCTGGAGATCTTTTGACCATGATTTTTATAAATGTTGTTTTTCTATAAGTTATGCTTCCCACAGAAAAAGGATCGCATCATTCTGAGGCTCCTACGCCGAATTGTTGACTTTCTCCCAAAGTTGTTCAAAGCTGAAGAGTTTAGCGAGGCAGAATTTGAGCTGACTTTGAAAATATATCTGTGCTAATCTGGAAACTTTTGGCTGTGATTTTTACATATGTTGTACGTCTATGATTTATGCTTCCAACGGAATAAGAATCACATCATTTCAAGGCTCCTACGCCGAGCTATTGATTTTCTCTCAAAATTGCTCAAAGCTGAAGAGTTCAGGGAGACAGAATTCGAGCTAACTTTGAAAATATATCTGTACTAATCTCGAAAGCTTTAGGACGTGATTTTTATAAATGTTGTACGTCTATGAGTTATGCTTCCAAAGGAACAAGAATCGCATCATTTCGAGGCTCCTACGCCGAGTTATTGATTTTCTCCCAAAGTCGCTCGAAGCTGAAGAGTTGAGCGAGGCAGAATTTAAGTTGACTTTAAAAATACATCTGTACTAATCTGGAGATCTTTTAGCCATGATTTTTACACATGTTGTATTTCTATGAGTTATGCTATTTCGATGATCCCACATCGAGTTATTGGTTTCCTACTGCAGGTGCTCAAAACTGAAAAGTCGGTCATGGCAGCATTCGAGCTAACTTTGGAATAATAGTCGTACTAACCTGGAAATCTTTCGGTCATGAGTTTCACATATATTGTATTGGTGTGAGTTATCTTTCCAATGAAATCACATCATTTCAAGGCTTTTACGCCGAGCTATTGATTTTCTCCCAAAATTGCTCAAAGCTGAAGAGTTCAGGGAGACAGAATTCGAGCTAACTTTGAAAATATATCTGTACTAATCTCGAAAGCTTTAGGACGTGATTTTTATAAATGTTGTACGTCTATGAGTTATGTTTCCAAAGGAACAAAAATCGCATCATTTCGAGGCTCCTACGCCGAGTTATTGATTTTCTCCCAAAGTCGCTCGAAGCTGAAGAGTTGAGCGAGGCAGAATTTAAGTTGACTTGAAAAATACATCTGTACTAATCTGGAGATCTTTTAGCCATGATTTTTACCTATGTTGTATTTCTATGAGTTATGCTTCCAAAGAAAGAAGAGTCATGTTATTTCGATGCTCCCACATCGAGTTATTGGTTTCCTACTGCAGGTGCTCAAAGCTGAAAAGTCGGTCAAAGCAACATTCGAGCTAACTTTGGAATAATAGTCGTACTAACCTGGAAATCTTTCGGTCATGAGTTTCACATATATTGTATTGGTGTGAGTTATCTTTCCAATGAAATGAAACACTCGCTATTTGAATGTTCCTACTACGAGTTATTGAATTTCAAACATAAGAGCTCAAAGCTGAAATCTTGGGGAAAGTTGTCCGTAATATAGAGTAAGTTACAAATCACACGACAGTCGTTTGAAATAGAGAAATAAAAGAAGGCATTTAAGAAAAAAAAAATACAACACTTTTATTCATTCAAGAAGGACTGTCACTACATCATAGCAATGTTCCAGAAAACAAACAAGACAAAAAAAAAAAAAGATACACAATAGAACAAGAAAATGAAAGAGAATATCCTTATGCAGGAAGAAGACTAAGGAAAAAGCTCATGACCTCATTTGCGGTATCAAGACATTGTTGTGCAGTAGAAAGAAACTCTTGATGAGAATCCCTTGTTATCTTTTGAGAAGTGGACAGCCTTGCAGCATCGTAATCTCTATGTTTCTTGAAAAAATCTTCAAGAAGAACCTCTAAAGGGGAAAGGTTGATGATGTTAACTTCTCGAAGCCCTTTAAGAATCATGGCAACACCTGCCTCCAACTCTTTGAGGTTCTCTGAAGATTCAACAGAGAATTGAGTAATACACTCACATAAGGTACGCCACATTCCAGAAATGTAAGATAAGTTGAAGCTAGAAATAGTCTTTTGTGGTTCAAAATTAGAGGCAATTCCCAGCAAAGGGCGGACCAAATCCTTGGAAACATCTGAACAACCAATTTGAGAAGTTTCAACAACCTCCACATTAGTAGTTGAGATATTTTGAGAAGTTTCAACCTTTTCAGAAAAAGGGACTGTCGGCTTTGACAGTTGAATCTCTTTTGCAGCTTGACTCTTAACTTTGACAAGAGGGAGGTGAGGATTTTTCGCCACATTGAGGGAATTCGAGCTTATGATACAATCTTCAAATACATCTACATCGCTAGGAATGTCCCCAAGACCCAACTGGATAATTAAAAAAAAAAATTAATATCTAATGATTAAATAAAAAAGGGGCAGGCAAGTTTAGAGAAATATTCAAGAGATGACTTTTACCTGATGTGCCAATTCTGTCAAGGGCATTGTAGAACCAGCAGCACCATCTTCAAAGATTGCAATATCAATACTAATGGAATCCAATTCAGCGAACTCACATTGTTGAGTGTTCAAGTCCTTAGGCTTTTTCTTCAAACGCTTCCAGTGTAACTCTTGGCTAACAATGCTCTCATTGGAGCACGAGGCTGCACTAGTACTAATGTCAATCTCATGGAGTGAAATAGACGTTTTTGACGTGTTGCTACAAAATGGTGCAATGCTGAGTGACTTTACAACACCTTTCTCCGATGAGCTGGAAGTTTCTTCCTCTTGAGAGTTACATCGATCACCTCTTTATCAGTGAGGCTGGCAGCCTTAGGAGTCTGTAAAGGACCCTTAACTCCGTTATCCACATGTGTAGCCTTTCCCTTCGAACTTTTAGACTTGGAAACAACTCTGACAGATTGCAGAGGGATATTTGGTGTCACATTGGACTTTAAAGAGTGAGGAAGCTTTTCTTGAAGTTGTTCTCCTTTGGTTGGTAAAGAAACATCATTTTTTTTCGGACCTCTCAAAATTATGTGGGTACTTCGTCTCAGTAGAATCTCTCGATGGGATGGCCACCACTCTGAATACTCACGAGTCATTAAAGACCCCTTATTGGATGGACGCATCGGTATGATGATCTTCGAAGAGCTCCCAAGATGAACACATGAATCCCATAGTTACGTTGCACCAAAGCTAGCAGTGAACCATCATAATGGTGTTCTATGAGTGCACCAGGAATGTCTTGACAATATCCAAATTGTCGACTGAATCGGTGAGGGCTATAAGGCTCCACAATCAGTTCATCATCCAGCCTCAAAGTGACAAAACTTGAACGAAGTCCTATAAGGAAATCGCTCCAGGAAGTGGACAATTTTCCACTATCATCAATATGCAGCTCATTTCCTTGTAGCATGGCCAGATTGTGGAGGTCATGCATATTCACTTGTTGAAATAACTTGCAAGCGTCAACAAGGTCAAAATGTTTCGCCATCTTTTCTCCAGAAATCTGCCACATTCGCACACCTCGTTGAGGACGGGTAACACGGAAGTAGGTCTCAAAATACTCACATATCCATCCATATACCTAATGGAGGGGAAGTAATGTATTGCAGGCACCCAAGTTTGAAGAAGTGGATATATCCCTGAGACCGCGATAGATGCTTGCTAGGACCGGAACCGCCAAAGAAAATATTTCTCCATGAGCCATCAAGCTTGCAACTTTGAAGACACTAGCACGAATACAATCAGCTTTCCTGTTAGGAAGAACAAACTTGCAAAGCCAATGCGAGAAAAGCTGCCAGATAAGTCTCATCTCTGAATGATTCTTCTACGCCTAGCTCGACAAAAGGAGCATTCTCTTCTTCGGTTCGAGGCAAAAAGCTCATGTCAATATTTCCAGAAGGATCATGATTCATCCTTGGTTTTGTGCGATTCTTAGACGTCCTTGGTGAAGGCTCGGCATATTTTCTCAGCCCTCTAAACCAAAACTTTGTCCATTCTCAAAAAGAGACTTCGTCGATGGCACCTTTGGTAAGTCGGTAGAACGCTGAAAACAAGAAGGAGCAGCTGCTTGGAAGAAAAGACTTCCCTTGATCATCTACATGTGTCAACTCCTTTGCTGAGGGTATAACTTCATCATAAAAGGAGCCATGAACAGGAAGACCTCCAATGGTTCTCAAATCCCATAAAGAAATAGACAACTCTCCGACGAAGGTAGAGACTGTATTATTGGATGGACGCCAATTCTCGCAAAAGGCCTGGAGAACATTTTCGTTGTGATCGTATGTGAACATTGAAGCAAAGATAGCATCATAAGTCTTGATGTTATCCAAAGTCTCCTTGCAGCGGGCAAGCACATCCTCTACCCACTCCCAATAGTCAGACGTATAGCGAACCTCACCAAACCCAGAAGAAGGAACACACCAACTGCTAAGATGTTCATCACGACGAGGAGGGATGGCAACACCAACGTTTTGATGAGTGGAAGACCTCAAGAGGAGAACTTTTTTAGTTGTGACATTACCAGAGAAATTGTCCGTAACATCCTTCGTTTTTGTTGACGACCAATCTGGGAGATGATGAGAAGTGTCCAGCATCTTTCTAATAAGTGGGAAGGCGCCGATCACCGGAGGATGAACTTTCAAGGTGAGAACTTTGGCGCGCGAATGTTGCTTGTTCTCCACGATTTCAAGGCAAGGGTATGGCACATCTCGGTCACTAAAGTCCATTGTCGCTGCTGGAAATCAAGATTGCACAACGTGGCTCTGAAAAAAAAAAAAAGGAGGTTACATTGGCGAAAACACGATCGGAGTAATCAAAAGACAAAAAGATCTGACCATCAGAAATGAGTTCAACCTTGAAAATTAAAACTGTAGCAATTGACAAAGAATTTGGCACAAATATTTTATATGTCGTAGTTCCATGTTTCTAGTTTCGGAAAAATCAAACGGCTTGCTATTTCGATTTTCCTACAATTAGAAATGAATTTTACACTATGGACGCGCAAATCTGTCAATCAGAAACGGGTTCAAACTTGAAGATCAAAACTGTAGCAATTGAAAAAGAATTTGGCTACAAATATTTTATATGTCGTAGTACCATGTTTCTAGTTTCAGAAAAACCAAACGGCTTGCGATTTTGATTTTTCTACAATTAGATATGGATTTTACACTACAGGCGCGCAAAGCTGAACCATCAAAACGGGTTACTGCTAAACAAGGTTCAAAGTTACCTGAGAAAATAGCAAGGGTACTTTGCTTAAAGTGTCTTTCGAGATATGAGGGAGGCTACGTCTATGGATTTGATAAAAAACAAGCAACGTTGCAACTGAAGAGTTAAATACACTCGGATAACTTTTTTTTTTTTTTTTGCAGCGTCTAGAATTTTGTGCGATGAAATTCTTTGTGCATTGGAGGGGATTATATAGGGATTCTTGTGAAAGATTTCTAATCCTCCCACAAAGCTTAATAAGGTGAATTTAGAAAATGAAAATCTGATTTGGTTGAGATATTTCATGTCCATTTTGAAGCCACACCAATATGGAAGGATGAACCAAAGAGATAAGGAAAGAAGAATATCTTCATTGACTTGGATAAAGGAAAGTTGATATTCTTTTTTATTTTCAAAATCCAACCAATCTTCTTGTTTTTTTTTTCACACCTTGCAAGGAAGATCAGATGAAAAAATAATGTTACTACTCACTAGACCCATCTATTTGAAATCAATATAGAGGGTTCATGTGGTTGTCGAGCAAGAATGTTTAAAAAATTGAGATCACTACAAGCAAATCATTTGTAGTGGCTTAGTTATAATACGACAACAAGAAATAAATACTCTTGAAGTCTCAACAATGCATTCATGAAGACTTCAACTCTAGTCGTCAAATTCGGCAAGCCTACACGTTGAGAAGTCTCAGAAAATGAAAATGCATTCACGAAGGCTTCAACATTCGTCGTCAAATTCGACAAGCCTACACGTTGACAAGTCTCAAAAAAAAATAAACACACACACACACACATTCATGAATACATGTCGACAAGTCTCGAAGTAAGGGGCATTTGTAGACACATAAATTGTATTGGATCAAATTCATACAAAATTTGAATTAAGTCCATGTTCATTTGGGCTGAATGATTAATTTGGGCTTTACAAATAAATAAGTTCATCTTATTAAATTCAAATTCAAGGTCCATTTCACCTTGAAGCCCAAACTCATGCCACGTGTCACAGTGACTAGGCATCCAAGACCAACAAGGTGACGCCACGTGTCCAAATGAGGTGGTAGTCCTAGTCAAATGCAAGAACCAATCGCAATCCGCCAGTGTCAAAATGACATTCTTTGGCCAATTACAAGCAACCTTATCCACCCCCTACAACTATAAATAGGGGATGGACATGACATTCTAAGGGGGATCGAGAAAACTCTTCAACAAGCATTCTGCAATTGGAGGAAGCTACACCATCAACTACATAGCTCTTCGAAGGAGTCATCAACGGAGTTCTTCCCGGAGATCGACTTGAAACGACGAAGCGCTTTTCGACGTTCCCGGAGATCGACAACATCTCAAGGAGGTCTACATTATCCAATATTTCAAGAAATACGCTACTGAAGGCCCTCGAATCTTGGAGAATCTTAGGAGAGAGAATCAAGAGAACAACAGAATTGTACTCACAACGATTCATCAATAAAAATAACATTTTTCTTTTATTTGTTTTGCTTGCAATTGATTTTCAGCGCTTAAGGAAATTTGTTGCGAACAGTAGCTTAGTTGGTTGGCTACCTCCCACTTTGTTTTGTAGAGTTGGGATCTCACATTGTAATCTCTACCCAAATTATTTAAAGAAAAAAAGAAGATAATCACTTCATTTGTATTAAACAAAACTTTATGAGATATGATTCTGATAAGAAATAACGTAACTATAAATGTCTAATTATAAAATGCTAAATTAGTTTATAATGGATAACCACATTAATGACAATTTAAATGCTATTGTAAAAGGTAAAGAATGGGAGAAGTAGCAGAAAATTTAAGCGAATTGATGACAACTTTTACTACGTGAATGTCTACCTCTTTAATATGGTCTTTTAGGAATCTGAACATTAAACTTGATATAAGAAATAAAGAAAAAGTTTTAAAAAAATCGGAAAAAACAGAAAAAAGATAAATGTCAATGCTGGCTAATGAAAGGTGTCACATCACTATTTTATTATCCAGCTTTATATATATATATAGATTTGCATTATTTTGTTTTGAAGTTAACAAGTGCATATGCACCCTCACATATATACGTGGATCCGCCCATGCTATAGGATACTTGAGCGATCTTAAGTAGCAAATTATAAGATATAAAATATTTTCTTCTTTGTATGAAAAATACTTAATTTTAGTAAACGTAGTTATTAAGTCATATCTTGATTAATATCTTTCTTGCTTAATTTATTTTACACTATTGTACAATAATAGGATGGCTATCTATTCTGGTGGACATTTATATTTTCTTACTTTATCACCTTTTAAATAATTTTAAAAAAAGAAAGGAGAAATTTGTGTTCTACTTTTTACTTGTGATTTACTCGATAACTATAGGGTATGAGTTAGGTTATGTATATACATCTCGATTAATTTCACGAGATATTCACGATCCAATGAACTAATTTAGTAAATTTTAATTAATTTTTGTGATACCTCATACATGTAGAGAGTAACTTTATTCATTATGTTTTAATAGATGAAAAATTACAAATATATCAAGTAAAACTATCCATCAATATTTGAATAGATAGAAAAATATCAACTACGTGTGATTTTGAGAGATGACATACGTCAAAAAAATATAAGAGTATAAAAAAGAAAGAAATGTTGACAAATTAAAAAAAGTGTAAACTCAGCTCTTTAGTCTTATCTTGATTAATATCTATTTTGATCGACTTTTCTATTTTCTTAATTCATCACCTTTTAAATAATAACAATATTAAAGGGACAAATAGAGCTAATAATATTTTTGGAAGGAGGGTACTAGATGCGTTGGAATAGAAATCCTAATTTATTTAGAATTTGTTATTTTAAGTATTTATTTAATTATGTCTATTTGTCCTAGTTCATATACAAATAGATTTTTTAATCATAGTTTAATTTGGTTTCTTACTATTATAAATAGGGGTTTTGCTCAATATTTTCTATATACAGAATAGAGAGAAGTTGAAGTCACATTCAACAGCTTTTGAGTTTATAAATAAAACTCCGGTGATTGTGATTCAGCTCTCCGGTGATCGATCTTATCTCCGGTGGACGTAAAATACGTGGTTCTAAGATGGCAATGAGCGAGGTGAAGATTATTGAGTTTGAGGAAGGATGGAATTTTATGCAAAAGGGAATCACTAAATTGAAGAAAATTTTAGAAGGAGAAGAGCTTTCTTTCGACTCTAAAGAGTATATGATGCTCTATACAACTATATTTAACATGTGCACACAGAATATGCCGCTGCCAAATAATAATGATTACTCACAACACTTGTATGATAAGCACAGGCAATCAATTGTAGACTATATCAATTATTCAGTTCTGCCCTCTTTACGAGAGAGACACGATGAGTTCATATTGAGGGAGATTGTGAAAAGATGGGCGAATCACAAAACTATGATTAGGTGGCTTTCACGCTTCTTCCATTATCTGGAACGATATTTTATTGGTCGAAGATCTCTACCTGGACTTGCTGAAGTTGGTCTGATGTGCTTTCGTGATCTGGTTTATGAGGAGTTGAAGGATAAAGCTAGAGATGCAGTTATTGTCTTGATTGAACAAGAACGCGAAGGTGAGCAGATTGACAGAGGTTTATTGAAGAATGTGCTTGATATATTCGTTGGAATTGGAATGGGGAATATGGAGTATTACGAGAATGATTTTGAAGATGCAATGCTTAAACATACTGCAGCTTATTATTCTCGAAAAGCTTCAAGTTGGATTGTGGAAGATTCGTGTCCTGATTATATGTTGAAGGCAGAGGACTGCTTGAAAAAAGAGAAAGATAGAGTGTCTCATTATCTCCATGTTGTTAGTGAGACGAAACTTTTAGAGAAAGTGCAAAACGAATTGTTGGTTGTATATACGAATGAGTTACTTGAGAAGGAGCATTCTGGATGTCGAGTATTGCTTAGAGATGATAAGGTAGAGGATTTATCTCGAATGTATAGGCTATTCCACAGAATCGACAAGGGATTGAAACCTGTTTCAATTATGTTTAAGCAGCACGTCGTTGCTGAAGGCATGGTCTTAGTGCAACAGGCTGAAGATACGACAAATAGCAAGTCTGAAACTCCATTCTTTGTTAGAAAGTTGATTGAGCTTTACGATAAGTATATGGCTTATGTTACAAACTGTTTTGCTAATAACTCTCTGTTTCATAAGGCTCTCAAGGAGGCATTTGAGGTGTTTTGTAATAAGATTGTATCTGGTTGTTCAAGTGCAGAGCTCCTTGCTTCTTATTGTGATAATATTCTTAAAAAAGGTGGAAGTGAAAAACTCAGTGATGATGCTATTGAGGAGACGTTGGAGAAGGTGGTAAAGCTTCTCGCATACATTAATGACAAAGACCTTTTCGCGGAGTTCTGCAGGAAGAAGCTTTCTCGTAGATTACTCTTTGATAAAAGTGCGAATGATGACCACGAAAGGCTAATCTTAACAAAGCTAAAGCAACAGTGTGGTGGACAGTTTACATCAAAAATGGAGGGAATGCTGACAGACTTGACTTTGGCTAAGGAAAATCAGAACAATTTTCAAGAATATCTCAGCAACAACTCGAGTCCTGGAATTGATTTCTCTGTCACAGTTCTTACAAGTGGGTTCTGGCCTAGTTATAAATCTTGTGATTTGAGTCTCCCTGTGGAGATGGCTAAGTGTGTACAAGTCTTCAACGAATTCTATCAGACAAAAACGAAACACAGGAAATTGACATGGATTTATTCATTGGGTACGTGCAACGTCAATGGGAAGTTTGATTCAAAAACAATTGAACTGATTCTGGGAACATATCAGGCTGCTGTTCTGTTATTGTTTAATTCGTCAGATAGATTGAGTTACTCAGAAATCAAAAGTCAGTTAAATTTGGCTGATGATGACTTGATCAGATTGCTTCAATCCCTTTCATGTGCCAAGTATAAAATTCTGATTAAGGAGCCTAGTAATACAACTGTTTCGTCATCTGATCATTTTGAATTCAACTCCAAGTTCACTGACAGGATGAGACGGATTAGGGTCCCATTACCTCCTGTGGATGAAAGGAAAAAGGTGGTCGAGGATGTAGGCAAAGATAGACGTTATGCAATTGATGCTTGTATTGTGCGTATTATGAAGAGTCGGAAAGTTCTTCCTCATCAACAACTAGTAGCAGAGTGTGTTGAGCATTTGAGCTCAATGTTTAAGCCTGACTTAAAAGCAATCAAAAAACAAATGGAAGATCTCATCACTAGAGATTACTTGGAAAGAGACCAAGAGAACCCAAATTTGTTCAAGTATTTAGCCTAAACCAGTAATCTAGTTATTTAGGATTTGTTATTTTTGGTTTTTATTTAATTATGTCTAGTTAGGATTTGTTTGTCGTATTTCATATGTGAATAATTTTTTTTTGTCTTAGTTTAATTTGTTTCTTACTATTATAAGTAGTTTTGGGTGATTCTGCTCCTTTCTTCATACTGTTATCAACTTGTATGAATTGTACATCTTATTGAGTTTCTCTAATTGAATCAAATAATTCAAGTGCTTCTAAGCATAATCATGAAAATTACTTGTAGAGTTTATTGATGGTAACGTAATAAACATACATAATTTGACATAAATAGTTGTACAAACAACCTTATTTGATTCAATATCTCTCAATTCCACAACTATTCCAACACATACCTTACCTGTTACATTCGCGATGATAATTGCTGAACAATTTAGTCTAAAGTCTAAAATGCAACAGAGCTGAAGTGCCATCCAGCCCTTTGTTATTGAAATAAGTTGTGAACTCCTTAATCGTTGTTTCCCTGTACTTCGGAGGATTCTGTTCCGATATCAGCTCCTTTATAGGTCCATACAGCCTATGTGTTGTCACACAATTCGTCATGAAGAAGCATGCCAACGATATTCTTGGTCCAACTTTATTTGCCAGTACTCTATGATCAACACTTTTGAACTTGTCATTCGTTATAAGCTGAAAATGATCGAGTCAAAAATATCATTAAGTTATAAGATAATTATGTTTCTGAAACAGGTATATGATAAATGTAACATTACTTGCCTGTAGAAGATCTCCTATATTGACCACGAGCGCTCCGGGAGTAGGGGGAACATCTACCCAATGGTTCTGATGTAGGACTTGGAGACCGCCTATGTTGTCTTGGAGAAGCACGGTGAGGAAGTCGATGTCAGCATGCTTACTGATGCCTAGAGTAAGTTCAGGTTGTGGACATGCTGGATAATATTGGCCTATAGCAAGAAGCCCCTCTGCACAACCCATATCCTTGAGGTGGTTTGGTTCGAGGCCAATAGCCTCGGACACTAGTTCCAATAGAGTGTCACCTAATGTCATCACTTGGTTCGTGTACTCGAGGAGAATATCCCTATCACAAATGCACAATAAGCAAATTAAAATACAATACAATATTCAAATCTCTCTATAACGATGTTGTTTGTTTGACCATAATACCTGCAGACAGAAGGGAGTTGTTCGGGCTTTGGAGGTATAGGAGCTATAGTGGCACGAAAAGTGTCCTTCCAGTTGGTTACTGGTGCTGTAAACAGATCAAAATTACTGTTAAATGTGAACTCTTTTGTCAAGTCTCGTGTATACCACTGCTTCTTCACCTCAGTATCTTGCTCAAAGAACCTGGTAACACCGTCTTTCATTGCATCCATAACATGACTAGGAATCCCATGATTGATCACTTGAAAGAAACCCCAACTCTCGGATGCATGGCCAATTTCTTGGACTATGTTCTTTCGTTTGATCGGATCTTCCATGATGCCATCAAGATCAATTATTGGAAACTTAATGAACTTCTTGTTGTGACTTCTTGAATCTTCAATCTTTGATGGTTGTACAAACATTCTTGGTACTTTGGTTATACCTGCATCGACTAGTCCCTTAACACCGGCTTTCGTCTTATCAAAGGCTTGTAGTTCAGCCATTCTTTCATACTCTGCTTCATTTGTGTTGATCTTCATCACTCCCATTTTTCTTATGCTTTTGTCTAAATCTCAGATTTTAAGTTAAATCTACCTTGTAAAAAGTTAAAGATACACACATATACAAATTAATTTGCACATCACCTAAGTGTATATATATATGCTAATGTTTGAAGATTGGAACTGAGTTTAAAAATAATGCTTCTGCTAGTTGATAACATTCCATGTGATATGAATGAAATATAATAATTTCAGTCTGTAGTTTTGTCCTATCATGAAGCTTCAATGCAAATAATGCTTCTGCTAGTTGATAACATTCCATGTGATATGAATGAAATAATAATAATTTCAGTCTGTAGTTTTGTCCTATCATGAAGCTTCAATGCAAATACCTGGACAGCTTCAATGCAAATACCTGAGTTTATGGTTTTTATATTATGGGTGCATGTATGTTCATATCTTAAACAGAAAAGACATAGATGAACCAAACTTTTAACTGATAACATGTGAAAAAGTTAAAGTTGAATTTTTTAGAATACATAGTCTAGTGTAGAATCTAGGATAAACATCTTGTAGAAATATCCAGAGTGAAGATAGTGAATTTTCTTGTAGATGTTCTAGAGAATCAAATATTTGTAGAAAATTATAAAATAGTTTAGATCTCGTTGTATCTAGAACCATCCATGTTAAGTATAAACACGGAATGAACTTGTACATAGTTAGGTCTTCCAAACTCTTCCTTCTCCTTTCTAGTTTCTTCTTCTTTAGTTGAATCTTCTGATCTTAGTTAACAATCTTGGGCTAGCAGAATGTTTTCCAATTATACTTTTCTTCTACTATTTTGATCAACATGGCATAAATAAGTCTTTTCTCGTCGATTTTCACACGTGTGTGTTGAGTTATTAATGGAATCACGAAGATTTGTTGTCTAATCTTGTTGCATTTGTTTACTAATTAACCTAATTATTATAATTAAATTAATCATTTTTTAAGATCAGTTCTATGTTTAAAAATAAAGCTTCTGCTAGTTGATACGGACATTTAGCCCATAACGTACATATTTTATGTTAAAGAGCCATGTGATATGAATGATATAATAATAGTGCGATATTTTAATATTAATAAAAATATATCATATGTCACACATTATGTATCATGCTATGTATATTGACGGACATTATATTTGTGTCTCTTTACTCTCATCAATTGTGGAAGAAAGTGGTCATTAGTTGTTAGTAACTTATGTAACCAGCAACTCTTTCATTCACCCAATTTACTATCCATGAAAAATTCAATCACCTACAAGAGATAGATATGAGAAAGAAGATAACATAATAAGTAACTTCTTCCCTTTTTTGACTGTAAGGTGATATACAAAGTGACTAATAAGTAAGTCTGATTTGATAAAATCAAGCAAAAACCATTGTAAGACAGATTCTAGTATTGGACTGTTGGGGCAAGCTCACGTGCACCTGGACTAATTCCACGGGATTATTTCGAATTCTTAATAGTCTAGCAGCAAGATCAGATACAAAATCTTGTGATCACCATGCCTATATGGTGTAATGGGTTTAAAGCTGTAAAAAGCCAGATAATTCCACAGAACCTACTAAACAAAACGCGATTGTCCTAAACCAAGAAACGAAATCCAACAAAGAGAAATTATGTTAATTTTGGCAGGATAAGGGAACCTGCTAAATCCAACAGAGGTTATTACTCCATAACCGCGACTCCTCCAACAGCTTTGATCTTTTCTATGATTTCATTAGCCTCCTCTTTGGTTACTCCTTGCTTAAGTATAGCAGGAGCCTTTTCGACCAGTTCCTTGGCTTCCTTTAGACCTAGACTCGTGAAGGATCTAACCTCTTTGATCACCTTGATTTTTGCAGCTGCATCAAATTTCTCCAACTTGACGTCAAATGCTGTTTTCTCAACCTTCTTCTCCTCAGCCTTTGCCGGTCCACCACCTGCTCCTCCCATTGCACCCAAATCCATGCCTTCTACTGAAATTTGTTTCAAATTAGGGTGCCTTAGTATCTCCCGGAGTAAAGGACCAATTTGTCTACGTTCTTCTGGGGCTAAAGCAGCAATACGTTCAGCAAGCTGAACTATCTTGTCTGATGGTGGGGGTCTAGGGCCATATGGATCATATGCAGCAGGATATTTGTACCTTATGGGCTTGGCATTGGGATCTCTGGGGACAAAATCAGGTTGAAATGAACGAGACTGCAAAGGCCCTATAATTTCACGTAGAGCTGTACAGGTTTGGATGGGTCTTAACCGTGCAATGAGCTTCATGCTTAAGATATCACTTTCCAAGCAATGAATTGCAAATGATGCTAGCTTGATCAGAATTTCATACGCGTGTTGTGCTAATGCAAAAGAACACAGATAATTTCCACTTCAACCACTTGGTAAAGATTGTGCTTTACACTCCTGCCTTGAAAAGAAAATTCGACATTCAGCTGATATAATAGAAACGAAAAATACAGTCCAATCACCCTATTAATCAATAGACACAAACACATTAATTGCTCAGAAACTAAAACTTTCATTGGTTTAGTTTATGAACGGCCACTAATAAAAGTTCCTAAAATTTACAAGTTGAAATGAAGCTTTACAGTGATATAACTAAAATCAGGGAGAATATATGACTTTAGATTGACACAATCATCAGTGTATTATAAACGCAATGCAACACACTAAAGATGGATAACAGGCCAGTTTTCATCTTCAATAATAACATAAAAAAGGCAAATGTGACATACAGATAACAACTACGGCAAAGAATGAACAAGACTGAAACTAAAGTGACAATAAAGAATGCATCCCATAAAAAAAAATTCAAATTGTACTTTTTTACATCATTTTTACTAGGAAAACTAGTTGCTCATCTATCAAAGGAAACACAGAACTATCATTTGCTGTTCTTGCAGCAGACTGCAAAGACGAATACAATTAATTCCAGATAATGTACTAACTGCTAACACCCAAGGGCAGCTCAAAGCAGTGGCTTTAGGCCCAAAAAAACCCCAAATTCAGTTTCGAAAACATACCGAAGATGCAGCAGAAAAAAGAAAAAAATTCCAGCAAGAAGCAAAGATTAAACGAAGAACCAAAAGCACAGCAGACAAAAGAGGAAGAGTTTTTCAATTAAAAAAAAAAAAGAGTCGCGCTAACAGTTGAATAGGCCAAACTTATGATGTTTTCCTTTGATTTTAAATTATCATTTCTATAGGTAGCGGAAGCACAGCTACGTAAATATTCACACAGAGCTAAGAAAAATTGAACCTGAGGATTTTCAAGCAGCATATAGATCCAATTCAAAAGTCACATTTCACCAAATAAAAAAAAAGTAGGGTTTATAGCTCATGAACACTAACGGAAGGAAATTCGTGAATGGAATATATAAATGAAGAGACTTACGAATTTAAATCCTCCGGAGAAAGAGATCGCCGCCGTGAGAGATTCCGGCGAGTGCGGTGTCGACTTGCCGAAGAAGACGGGTGAAATTTGAAATTTAGGGCTGAGAGAAAAAATAAGAATCGGTTTGGGCCCATAAATTGGGTATTGGACTCATTGACAGTCCTACATCGGCCCAATGCCACGTAAAAGTTGTACTTTTGACCATCGAACTAGTTGATTTTTAATTTAGAGTATTTTCGCAAATAGCCATTATAATAAACTTAATTATGCTCCATAGCTATATTTGGCATATTTACGAGTTGTAGCTATAGTTTAACCTCTCTCATTTGTATCATTCACAGGTTTGTATAATTGAATTGTTTTTGTATAAACTCGAAATAACGAATTTATACAAACACAAATATTTGAACTTTATACAGTTATACAAATTATGTTATACAAAATTACATTATACAAAAGTTATACAAAATCCGAATTATACAAACTCAAAACCCCTGCCTACGTAATTATCACTAAATGTAAGTCGCAAGTGGTAATTAACTAAAACTCTAGTTATAATGAGTAATTAACTAATATATGTTTGCTTAATCATGTAATTTTCCCTTCTAATTTTTGGCCTTTCGAGTGACTAGTTTTAAATTTTTCCTCTAACAATTAAATTTATGTTATTCTTGGCCTTTCGAGTGACTAGTCTTTAATTTTTCCTTTAATAATTAAATTTATGTGAAGAGTCCCTCCCAACACTTGCTTCTTGGGAATCGAACCCATAATCTTGGCTTTGATATCACTTGTTAGGGTCAAACGCTTATCATCATGCTAAAACTTATAGCTAATAGCAAAGACGTAACTTTATTTTTTAACTAACTCCACCACGTAAGAGTCATGTTCAATCATGACTCTAATCCGAGCCACCCAAACCCTCGTAAGTATTGCCATTACCCAATAATAATTTCTTTAAAAAGAAGCATTACTTGAGTTATAATAATTTTAAAAAACTAAATACAACGTGAATAACAAGATAAAAATTGGCTATATACGGTGCAATTTCTACTTGTTACATCAAAGTAGGAGATATGGGAATCATCATTAATTTTTGAACTTGTCTTTAATTTTATTTTATATAAACAATTCGAAGTGGCTGAAAAAGCAATTGTTGGTCAAAACTTGTTCCGAACTTAATACTTTGTCAATGGGACAATCAGGATCAAAAGTTCACAAACATTAATTTCAAGGAGTGGCGGAATCAGAATTTTCAATAAAGGGTTCAAAATCTGAAAAAATAGACACAAGAAGTAATCGAAGGGGGGTTCAATATCTATTATATATATCTAAAAAATTATTTTAATCATGTATAAATAATATAACTTTCCGTCGAAGGGAGTTCGGATGAACCCCTGACTATATGGTGGCTCCGCCGCTGTTGTAAATTACCTATAGAAATAGAATGAACTAGCCACTTTTCGCCTATGTCTTTAACAAATAGCCACTATTATGAAGTTCCATTTTTTATTATTAACAAATGTTTGGTAGTTGGTACAACGAAAAAAAATAGAAAGGAGGACAATTTTGGACAGAATATTTTTGCTATATTGATTTTTTTTCTACTTTGTATTATGACTTCATCATGTATAGTATCAAAAATCACTTTCATAAATTATACAAGTTCAAATTTAGTTTGATGCCGTTTCTCTTTTTTTTTGTCTATCAATAATAAAGGCAATTTGTATTTTCACTTGGCATAAAATTCTGAATGGGACAATGGGTTGTCCATAAGTCACAACTTGCATTGATTTGGATTTATTGTTTGTTTATTTATTTCATTTTTCAAAGTCAACAATGGATGACTCACTTAATTATGGCTACAAATTTGGAATCTTGTATTATCCATCTAATTATTAAAAAAAAGTTCCAAAATCTTGCACTCAAGAAAGTGGCCTAGTAGTCAACGAAGTAGTGGATTGAGAATCATGAAGTTTCAGGTTTAAAATTAGGTGATTTCTTCACGTCTGTTTAAGTATTGGTACATAGATATACTCGGTGCATGTTCTGGTGGGAGGTAACATTTACCTCCACGGGTGTATGCAAGCTGACCGAGACATCACTTTTGTAAAAAGAAAGAGTCTCAAAATCTTGATATAAATTACTATATCCTATTGATGAATAAGAGAACAAGAGATATCAAGAAAATGGATACAAATGAATCAAAACATGATAGAAAAAGTGAGTTAAAAGCCTTTGATGACACAAAATCTGGTGTCAAAGGACTTGTTGATGCAGGAGTAAGTAAAGTCCCTCAGATATTCATTTCACCTCAAGATACATACTCAAATTCCACCACAGGACAGTTCATATTTCCAGTCATAGACCTCCAAGACATTATAGTCATGATCAAATCAATCGAAAAGAAGCCATTGAGAAAGTCCGCGATGCATCAGAGACATGGGGTTTCTTCCAAGTGATCAATCATGGCGTTCCATGTGATGTCTTGGAAGAAATTATACGAGGTGTTTGTAGTTTTCATGAACAAGATAATGATATCAAGAAACAATGGTATACGCGAGAGTTTACTAAAAGAGTTGTTTACAATAGTAATTTTGATTTGTATAGTGCACCAGCAACTAATTGGAGGGATACTTTTTTCTGCATTATGGCTCCTAATCCTCCTAGTCCTGAAGAATTGCCTCCAATCTGTAGGTATGTCATTTATATGATTCATGGTCTATAAGGGGTTCGATTGAATCCTCTTCGTTGAAAAAGTATACCGATATGTATGAAACTCGTTGAATCCCTTGACAGAAGACCAGTAGCTAAGCTAGGAATTCTGCTAAGGGTGTTCAAGATTTTGTATATGTATAATATAAAATGACTTAAATGTACATAGCATAATTTTTTGATCGAGGGTGTTTAACTGACTGCCCTTACTAGCACATAGCTACACCCCTGCAGATATAAGTTGTGACACACTATCATTCCTTGAATCCCCGTGTTAGAATTCCTGATTCCGACACTGATACTGTTTTGTGTTTTCTTTATGATGTGGTAAAGGGATATCATTGTTAAATACTCTGAGGAAGTGAAGAAACTCGGGCGTTCTTTGTTTGAACTATTAGCAGAAGCACTTGGGCTCAATAGAAACTATCTCAATGACATGGATTGTGATAAAGGACTTTCAGTTGCATGTCACTATTATCCAGCTTGTCCAGAACCAGAACTTACATTAGGTGCTAGTAAACATGCTGATGACGGATTCTTGACTTTGCTTCTTCAAGACCATATAGGGGGATTGCAAGTTCTTCATCGAAATCATTGGGTTGATGTCCCTCCTACCCCTGGTGCTCTTGTTGTAAATATTGCAGATCTTCTGCAGGTATGTCTTCTCACCAATCTGTATTGAAAATGAGTAGCTCGTTGGCTACACTTTGAGCCGGTGAATCCCTCTCAGGCTTGTAGCATTGAGGGTCTTGTCATATTCATATGATGTACATAGATGATTTAAGGTATATCAGAGCCTTGTCCCGACACCTATACAGTTCATGTCATATGTTAGAGGCTTCATAGACTAGTATGTACCGGTCATGTGTATACTTGAGTTACATTATACAGAATCAGTGGACTCATAGGGAGTCACTATTTCATAATATGCACTGATCTTCTAATTTCACACACACACACATATGTTGTGTGATTATGTCGAAAGAAGTATGTTCAAATGAACCAACAGCAAGTCGTTAGGTCCATTCACCGGGACAACTTGTCCAGTGCATGAAACATTCCATGTTTATGCGAAGTTCAGGGAAGGGCCACACCCCAAGAGGGTGTAATGTAGGCAGCCTACCCTGACACAAACATCAGTCCGTCAAAACAACAGTACAATGATTAATTTGAGTTATTCTCTAATATTACTAGACTTGAAGGTTATTCATGCAGAGAAAACAAGTACTAATGTTGTTTGTCATGAAAATGTACAGTTAATAACAAATGACAAGTTTAAAAGCGTTGAACATCGCGTTCTAGCAAATCGTGTTGGTCCAAGGATATCTATAGCATGCTTCTTCTCCACATTTTTCCTAGCATCGTCAAGACTTTATGGTCCTATTAAGGAGTTGTTATCAGAAGAAAATCCATCAAAATACAGAGAAACAACAATTCAGGAATATTCTGCCTATTTTACTGCAAAGGGACTTGATGGAACTTCTGCTCTACAACATTTTAGACTTTAAACTGTTGTAATGAACTATCTTTCCATTTGACTCTTCATGCTGATTATTCAATGCATAATCACTATTTATGCATTGTAATCTTCAAGTTATAAGAATCTCATAGTTACTTTCTTGGTTATTTTGAAATTCCTAGCTTGTTCTTTTTTTACATTCATTTTCTCCGACTCAACAATTATGTTACTCAACCAAGACAGGTCAAAGTTTCTAGATATTGAAGATATGCATGGTTGATATAGGAGATTAGATTAGTACGAGTAATACCGATGATGTGTTTCCTCTTCCTCCATTGCTTCATGGACCAGAACTTTGAAGTGGTTGTATTTGCCAGCTAATGCAGAATATGATAATGAATCTTGACGTTGACGAATTTGTCTTGAAGCTGAACAAAAAAATATCTGGACCCATAAATATGAATTAATTAGAACAGTAATATCAAACCAACAAGAATTAAAACATAAACAAGAAAGGCTACAATATAACCTATCTATATGTAGGAGTATGCCAAAAGTCTCTGCTAGCTCAAAGAAAAGCAATATTTAAATTACAACTCGAAATACAAAAAATTGAGTATAAATCAAAACACAATTTAAGATGAATAAGGAAGAATTTGCTATAGAAGAAAAAACCTACGAAAATCCTGAGCGATTAAAAATAAAAATAATATTTTCAAACTTAGGAAGAAGATATAAAAAAATAGGTGAAAATATATATCTAATGATAGAAAAAGAAACAGTAAGATTAGAAGATAGTCTAACTGCAATGGTAAGAATAACTAGAGAAAATGAAGAAATAGATAAAAAAAAAATAGATACGATAAAACAACAAGCAAAATTAGAAATACAGCAGATTGAAGAAGTAAAAAATGATAAAATAATTGCCTTAGAAAAAGAATTAACCATGCTTAAAGAATTATATATGGCTAGACAAAAAAAGAAAAGAAATAGAAACAGAATTAAAAATAGAGATAGAAAAATTTAAAGAAAAATTAACTGAAGAAAAAGAAAACCCAGATATAAGAGTTGATAATGTTGATATAGATGAAAATTGTTCAGAACAAGGCTCAGACATAAGTGAAACATATACAGAAATATTAGAAAAAATAGGAGAAACCGAAACAATTAATAATACAATAGAAATAAATACGGAAGAAATAAAAAATAAAGCAAGTACAAGTACATCTGAAGTAAAAAATCCAAAAACACTAAGTCCTAATTATTATACAGTTAGTTATGAAGAATCTGACAGATATGATAGTTTATGGAATAAAAGATTAAATAAAAAATGGACACCATCTACAACATCCCGAAATAATGATTTTTTAGATTTAGATTGCGTAGCTGATATAAACAAAACAATACAACTATAGGTAGGATACATATCAAAACAACTAATAGATAACAAAATTGGAATGACAGAAGTACCGGGATATATAGAAAGAATACTTATAGGAACGGTAAAATTATGGTTACAAAATTTAGCAGAAGAAAGTATAAAAACATTAAGAAATAATAAGAAAATAGACGGAGAAATTGCGACTACACCAGTTGAGATATTAAATAAATATGAAATAGCTATAAGAAATGAATTCAGTAGTACAACTACAGAAGTAGAAGAACAAAATAAAGAGAAACAGTTAAATAGGAATTTAATGTTAAAATTAGCTATATGTAATATGTGTTACATAGAAAAATATACATGTGTATTTAGAGAATATTATTATAAAGGAACGTATAATACAGAAGAAGCAAAAGAAATAAGAAAATTATATTTTACAAAATTACCAGAACCATTTAGTTCTAAAATAATAAAAGACTGGAATGAAGCAGGATTACAAGATACACTTGGAGCAAGAATGAGATATTTACAAAAATGGTATTCAGAAATATGTGAAAAATATAGAGAAGAGATAAAAATGAAAAAAACAATAATTAAAAACCTAGCATGTTGTAAAGATAAGATAACACCTCAATTTGGATGTAATGATAATTATTATAAAAAGAAATATAGAAAACCAGGGAAATATAAAAAATATAAATCCCAATATAGGTATAAAAGACTAAGAAGAAGATATTATATAAAAAAACACTAAAGCAAAAAGACCTTTTAGACCAAAGAAGAAAATAACAGAATGTACATGTTATAATTGCGGAAAACTAGGACATCTAGCTAAAGATTGTAAAGTACCTAAGAATCCAAAGAAAAAACAAATATCTGAAATAATAATTAATGATGAGACATATACACAAATAGACTATATAGATTATGAACCAGAAAGAGATGATAGCATATATGAATTTGAGAACGAACTATCTGAAAATGAAATAAAAGAAGACTATAAATCTATAATGATGACTGAAAAGGACGTACAAATAATAAATAAAGAAGAGTATATAAATGAAAAATCTACAGAACAAAAAGTAATATTTGATATCAATATATTTGAACATATAAAAGGAAAAGAATTAGATCTCAGTGTAGAAAAAATATTCAAAATACCAGTACTAAGAAATATATTTAAAAGGCAAAAAGAAGAATATTATGTAGTAAGTCAAAAAGAACATATAATAGATTGTAAATACACAAAAGGAAAAGCAAGAATACCTATAATAAATAAACGAATAATAAATAAAGAAATACAAGAAATTAAAGCTAGAGACCCCATAAAATACGTACACTTAGGCAGAACAGAGATATTAATAAATGCTTGTTTTAGAGAAGGAATAGATACACCGATAGAAATATATTTGACAGATGATAGAATAATAGAACCAATAGAAATAAGCATAATAAGTGCAGTAAAAGGAAATTTAATGTACCAAAAATTTAAATTTATAATAAGTGTTAATTACTCAGTAGCAATAAATGATCAAAATATAGATAAATCATTAGTACTATATTGGAAAATGTCAGGAATAGAGTTAGCCCCATGAAGTAAAATATTTACAGCTCGCTGTAAAAATCTATATGTATTAACAACAAAACATAAGATAACTGCAACAAATAAGATAAATAAAATAAAAATAGAAAATCCTTTTGAGAAAATTGTTACAGTAATAGATAATAATGATTATAGTTATAAAGAAATAGACATAGAAGAAGATCTAGAGATAATAAGTGATAGAATAAGTACATCGAAAAGGATAAAAAACATAGATAAAGATAATGATAATATATCCCAACTCTCAAGAAAATCAGTAGAATACCAAATGATAAAAGAAATTGAACCATATCACTATCATATAACTGGAATAATAGAACAAAGAAAGCATATTATCATAATAAATACTGGACAGGAAGAAAATTATATACCAAGAGAACTAGTATCAGAAGAAGAAATAACTGTTAAAGAACAAGTATGCCCAGAATTACCAAAAGAATTATCATATATAGAAGAAATAACTCAAAAAGAAGTAATAATAGGAGGAATAATCATACCAATAACATTTAAAATATACCAAGGAGATACTATAACATTAGGAATAAAATGGTTAGAAGAAATGAAACCATATAATCTAGAAAATACGCAATTAATTATAACCTATAAAAATAAAAAGGTCATAATTAAGAGAGCAATATGAAAATTTATATACTTGCAAAAATAATAGTAGAAAATTACTATAACAGATATTACACTCCAATGTTAGATACAGGAGCAGAAGCAAATATGTGTAAACATAATTGTCTACCAGACGAAAAATGGGAAAAATTAAAAACACCTATAGTCGTAACAGGATTTAATAATGAAGGAAGTATGATAACATATAAAGCAAGAAATATAAAGTTACAAATATGGGATAAAATATTAACTATAGAAGATATATATAATTATGAATTTATAAATGAAGATATGCTTTTAGGAATGCCGTTTTTAGACAAATTATACCCTCACATAATAACAAAAACACATTGGTGGTTTACCACACCATGTAAGCAAAAGATAGGAGCAAAAAGAGTAAATAATAAAAACAGAAAGTCGACACCATGGATTAATGGGAGTGAAAAAATCACACAAAAATTAGAAAATATTAAAGAAAGTACCCACAATATAGAATTAATAATATTTTCAATAGATAAATTAAAAATAATTCAAGAAAAATTAGATATGTTATATAGTGAAGATCCCTTAAAAGGATGGGAAAAACACAAAACAAAAATAAAAATTGAACTAATTGATGAAATAGTATAATAACCGAAAAACCATTGAAATATAATTTTGAAGATTTAAAAGAATTTAAAATGCATATAAAGGAACTATTAGAAAACAAATATATTCAAGAAAGTAATAGTAAACATACAAGTCCAGCATTCATAGTAAATAAACATAGTGAACAGAAAAGAGGTAAAAGCCGTATGGTTATTGACTATAGGAATCTAAATGCAAAAACAAAAACATATAATTACCCCATACCAAACAAAATACTAAAAGTAAGACAAATACAAGGATACAATTATTTTAGTAAATTTGATTGTAAATCAGGATTTTATCATCTAAAGTTAGAAGAAGAATCTAAAAAATTAACAGCTTTTACAGTACCACAAGGATTCTATGAATGGAACGTACTACCTTTTGGATACAAAAATGCACCAGGAAAATATCAACATTTTATGGATAATTACTTTAATCAACTAGAAAATTGTATAGTATACATAGATGATATATTGTTATATTCACGGACAGAAGAAGATCATATACGATTACTAGAAAAATTTATACATATTATAATACACTCAGGAATAAGTTTGAGTAAGAAAAAGGCAGAAATAATGAAAGCTCAAATAGAATTTTTAGGAATACAAATAGATAAGAATGGTATAAAAATGCAAAATCACATAGTACAAAAAATAATAAATTCTGAAGAACAAATAGATACGAAAAAGAAATTACAATCATTTTTAGGATTAGTAAATCAGGTAAGAGAATATATACCTAATTTAGCAGAAAATCTTAAACCTTTGCACAAAAAACTAAAGAAAGATGTAGAATATTATTTTGACAAAAAAGACCAAGAACAAATACAAAAAATCAAATTATTATGTAAGAAATTACCTAAATTATATTTTCTAGACGAAAATTAAAAATTTATATACATAGTAGAATCATATGCAAGTGAGATAAGTTATGGAGGAGTACTGAAATACAAATATGATAAAGAAAAAATAGAACAACATTGCAGATATTATTCAGGAACATTTACAAATTCGGAAATAAAATGGGAAATAAATAGAAAAGAATTATATGCACTATATAAATGTTTATTAGCTTTTGAACCATATATCGTATATAATAAGTTTATTGTAAGAACAAATAATACGCAGGTAAAATGGTGGATCACAAGGAAGATACAAGATTCGGTAACAACCAAAGAAATACGAAGACTAGTATTAAATATACATAATTTTACATTTACAATAGAAGTGATAGGTACTAACAAAAATGTCATTGCAGATTACATTTCAAGACAAAGCTACACAGACGGATCTAGACAAAGAAAATAATATTGAAAAGATACTCAATACTATGACATTGCTTTGTACAAAAGTAGATAGCCTGGATAAAGAGCTACAACAAATGAAAAGTCAGCAGCATGACAATAAATATGCGGAGCTAAGTCAATCGAAAGACTTGAAAATTCCAGAGCTAGAAGGTGACGATGGGAAACACCAAAAAACCCAAACTAATAATTTGTTACATGCAGCTACAGGAAGCACCTTGCAACAAAGGAAGAAAACAAAACCAGATATATCAATACAAATATGAACAAAATATTCTAAAAACCATTTATACCAAAAACTCAAAAAGAACCATTATTCCTACCACCTCAGCTTAATACATATAAGGAGAGTCTAGGACAAAACAAAAAGACATATAACCATATAACCAGAGCCTATATAGAAAATATTCACAAAATACAAACTTTTTTAAACCTAAATCCTAGATCCAAAAATACAAAAAACCCTAATGAAGACTATATTACCCAAAACCTACAAGGATATAACAAATTGATTGCACAACCAGGAACTAGCACTAATCTAGTAGGAACTTGCTATCACTATGGATTACTAAGCACCGTATATACCGTAACAGGAGACGAGATATCAACAATCCCAGAGCTACACAAAGCATTTATGCATTACAAATGGATTACTAAAGGAACACTATTTTATATAAAATTTTATTCAGCACCAGCCGAGATATTATATGTCACGACCCGAGAGTACCCCCTAGTCGTAACATGGCGTATTCGACCCCGAAAGGGCCTTATACGAGCCACATAGTCATTCATTGCATTCAATAATGAAAATAGTGCGGAATAAAAAAAAAAACTTATTTACATCCACACATTTAAACTTCTTAAAACAACTTTAAAAACACACAGCGGAAGTCTAAGTCTCACATGGCCATCTTAGACACAGTCGCAAAACATAAGTAGGGACACGGCCCTTTACAATCAAAAGAAGTCTATTAAGTCTATTACATGAACAAAAGGACTTAAAAGTCTTATCCTCGAATCCATGAGGACATACCAAGTCTTGGAGGAAAGCAATCCAACACTTCAAACTAGCTAGGAGTGATCACTTGCCGGAACCTACACTTATAAAAAATAGAGAAATATGGAATTAGCACAATTAAGTACTAAGTATGATGACCATGCAAAACATGCTTTAAAAAGGGACATTTTAGTTAGAAACCATGCATTATGCCACCTTTTTGAAATATCATGAACAATAGTATAAAAGACATACAAGACAAGCATAACATCAAGTAAGTCATAATATCACCTTTAAACAATATCAACATGAAAACCTTTACCTTGGACCTTCACCTCAAGAAACCCTTATGCTATACCTCGTGCAATGTATGGGTGACGTCCCATACCACCATCCATACTAAGGCACCACATGTAGGTCACTTAAAGTAACTTATCATTCCTTCTTTCACCTTTGCACAATATTCATACATAAGAGGTATATCATTAATTAAGACATGACAAGGGAAAATAACTCATAATATAACCCAAGTATAGCATGCATCTCATATTAAACATTTGAGAGCCAACATTCTTTAATAACCTCATTTAGGGCACATTTGTGTCACATACATTAGGATTTAGAGAAACTCACTATGACCCTCTCCAAGCCTACTCGTGCAATGTATAGGTAGCATCCCATACTACTACCTACACTTTGTAGAGCTTATCAAGAAACCATAATAAAATCTCACATGATGGGAAGTAAGCGTTTAACCGACATAGACCATGAGAGCTTGTCATGGAATCCGGTGTCATAAGTCCCCACACCGTAAAGAGGTGGTCTACTTGCCTAAGGAAGACCGGTATATAGCTTAATGGATCCACTAGCTTCCTATGCGGGCACATAGTTTATGGGATAAGGTAGACGATCATTGAAACTCATGCCTAACTGTCGGGGGAGTTTCCATCTAACCAAATCCGCTCGGTGCTTAGCCTACATTCCCATAGAATAGTTCATTACTTTGACATCATCACACATGAAAGGGTGCCATAAGCCTACCGATTCAAGGTACATTATTTAACACATGAAAGGGTGCCATAAGCCTACCGATTCAAGGTACATTTAGGAAAGCTCATTAACTCCTCTTGAAAGGGTGCCATGGGCCTACCGATTCAAGTCTCATCATTAACCTTTATGGAAAGGTGCCATAGGCCTACCGAATCCAAGGTTCATTACTTATCATTAATGGAAGGGTGCCATTAGCCTACCGATCCAAGGTTCATTATAAGCATGTGTGGAAGGGTGCCATAAGCCTACCGATCCAAGGATTCAACAATCAACAATATAATCATTTATACAAGAAAAGGATGCATAAGCCCTACCAATTCAAGGTATACTTTACATTGAAGAATCCTTCATATTCTATCATCAACATTCATGAGTGTCAAATTGAGAAATAATCTTTCAATAGTAACACATTTACATTCATAACATGATCACATTATCTTCATTGAACTCTCATTCATACAATGTCATGATAACACTTCAATTTCTTATACTATGCCTTCAAGGCCATGGTCACAATGTAACAAACAAGTAAACAATTCTAAGTCAACATTAGCTCCTCATGTCTTGCCTTTAAGGCCATGGTCACAATACATTCCATAATTAAACACCTCCACCATAAGTGGATCAAACCAAGCAAGAACAGTTTTATCCCTAATATGAGATTAAGCCAACTTACCATCCTCCAAAGCCATAATAACCATTACTCAATTCCCAACAATTCTATCACCACAAGGTGATTCGCCCATAATTTGCCCATAAGGCCACAATCCTCAATTCATCCATATACCAACAATTCATCAACATTAAATCATAGGCATTAAACCCACTTCATAAGCAAATTCAAGTCTTTTAATGAAAACATGGGTTCTTGAAGAAGTTTCATATAAAATCATCTTAAAATCATAAATACAATTTCAATTCACCAATATAATGACTTTGAAAACATTTTATCCATGAACCCATACCTAGAATAGAAAATAGAAATTTTGTTCTTTGAAGACTTTTGAAACCCTTTTTAATGGACTCCTTGAAGGAAAGATAATCAAGGATCAAGGGTCACCATACCTTTGCTATGATTCCCCAAGAAAATTGATGAAGAAAGCCTTGAATCCAAGCCCTAGCTCCAAGTTCTTCTTCTTCTTAATGAAGGATTGTAGAGAGGGAAATGTTTTTAGGGATGGGAATTGGATTATGGTATCTAGGAAATAATATAAGTCCTTTGAAAAAAAGGGTCCAACACTTAGAAAAATTTTCAGGCGGGTGAACAGTAATGAACAGTAACATTAGCTACTGGAATTTGCATTTTCTGCCGGACAGACTTTACGAAAATGGGCATAACTTCTTCGTCCGAACTCCGAATGAGATGAAACGAAGTGCGTTAGGTAGCTAACTCAAAGGGCTTTCCATGGATATATTATGGCCACCCAAATAATTTGTGTGCTAGGAGATATGACCCTCCAAAGTAGACCCTCGAAAAAGGCTTCACTTGGAAATTTCGGATTTTGATACGGTTGCTCTAAAATTTGGGTTAGACCCATTTCCCACTCAATTTGACCCCCTAAACAAGAATATGAAGTTGGATTTTCGAAAAACGAAATGGATCTTTTAGTATACCGCTAAACAAGTTTCCGGTAACTTCCGAAGCACATTTTTAAGAACTTTTGGGTCAAATTCAAATATAATCATTTCATTAAGTTCTCGACTCCAAACTCACATGTGAGGCTCTAGTTTCACTCTATCATTTTCCGAGTCGTTACATTATCCCCCACTTAGGAACATTCGTCCTCGAATGACACTTTAAACACATAAGGGGTAACAACTTAAGTATACGGCCCATCAACATGCATACAACATCAATACAAGTACATAAATATCGGAGGAAACATCAACTCCACATCAATGAGGCTCAAACAACTTCATGCAATTCAAGAAATTAGGAATACATCTACCAATTCCTTATGCATCAAGCTTTACCATTTCTCATTTCATTGGATGAACTTCCTTCTCCAATTTACATCACACTCATCCCAAAATTATTAGACACATTATGCAATTTTCTCACAAAAGTACAATTATGCAACATTCTCAAGAACACATTTAAGCATGCCTAATAAATCAACTCATGCAACATTTAAGCATGTTCAACATTTATCCTCATGAAGCATATAGACAACTCAACTAAATGCACATCAACACGAGGAACACGTTTATGAAAACTCATTTTATCATTTAACAAGAATTCAAATAGGACATGCATAACATAAGGAGACCATGGAAACTCATTTTCACCCAAGACTCCAAAACATAAAACAAGCTACTAGGAACTCTTGGCCTCAAGCTTGAATAAGAATAGAAAGAATGAGATAAGGATATCAACACTCTCAACAACCTTGCTATTCAACCTACCATCCCCCACTTAGAAGAAAACCCAATTAAGGCATACATGAAAAACAACACCATAGAAACCTCATCAAGACATTCATGACCATAAGAAACTAAAACTTACCGGCGCCTTCATTCGGATTAGCTTCCTTGTCCTTGCTAGCTTGGAGAGCATAGAAACGACCATAATTTGGAGGAATAGGAACCGTTCCATCTTTAGAAGCTTGCTTTGCCTCCCTTCCTCTAGCCGTAAAAGTAGGACAATCTTTCACCTTGTGATCATTCTTCCCACAACCATAGCATCCATTAGTACCGGCTAGACACTTCCCATAGTGCCTCTTGCCACAAGTGGTGCAAGTAGGTTTAGGAAATTGAGATCCACCACCTTTATCTTGGTTAACCTTAGGAGCACTTGAAAAATCTTGATCTTGAGCCCTCTTCTTGAACCTAGGTTGACTTTGCTCATCGGATCTACCCCTCTTCACATTCCTATTCATCCTCTTAAGTTTGGACTCCTCAATGGATTGAGCATACACTATGAGCCTAGAAATGTTCATGTCATTATGGAGCATTGCCGTATGGCACTCTTCCTTGACTAGGTCGGATACGCCGGTCACAAACCTACTCATCTCATCCCTAGGGTTTGACACCAAACATGGGGCATACTTAGACAATTGGGTAAACCTCAAGGAATACTCTTGCACACTCATATTACCTTGCCGAAGATTGATAAACTCCTCAACCTTACACTCCCTCATCTCACGGGGAAAGTACCTACCAAGGAAAGCTTCCTTAAACTCCTCCAATTCTATAGGATCCGCTCCCACCGGCCTATTAGCCTTCCATTGAGTGAACCAAATTTGGGCAACATCTTTCAATTGGTAGGAGGCAAGCTCCGCCTTTTCTCTTGAAGTCACCCCCATAGCACTCACTACCTTATACACTTCATCCAAAAATTCTTGGGGATCCTCTCCCACCTTAGAACCTAGAAACACCGGAGGATTCATCCTCACAAAGTCTCTCAACTTAGAAGCCATAGTACCCTCATTAGCATTCACCCTAGGCCCCATATCTCTAGTCGCTTGAGCCGCCATGGCTCGGGCCAAGATTAAGAAAGCCGACCTAATCTCTTCATTGGTCATATCCGGGGGAACCACCGGAACCTCATTCTCTTGCTCACCTATAGGAACTTGATTGCATTGCACACCTTGACCATTTTGCACAACTTGGGGAGGAACTTCCTCATTCACATACTCTTCTCCTACTCTCCTTGCGGGTCTCCCTCTTGTATTCATATCCTATAAACACAAGAGAAGGATAAGGATAAGAACACTTATAGAACCACACTCTAAGGCACGACTTTAAGAATATGAAAGAAGTGTAACTTCTACCGTCCTATAGCCTCTCGCTCATAGATGTGTCGCGACTCACACCGATGAACAAGACTCTACTAGACTTGGCTTGTGAGACTTTGATCCTAAAAACCATTCCCAAAATCTTATGCTCTGATACCATGTTTGTCACGACCCGAGAGTACCCCCTAGTCGTAACATGGCGTATTCGACCCCGAAAGGGCCTTATACGAGCCACATAGTCATTCATTGCATTCAATAATGAAAATAGTGCGGAATAAAAAAAAAAAACTTATTTACATCCACACATTTAAACTTCTTAAAACAACTTTAAAAACACACAGCGGAAGTCTAAGTCTCACATGGCCATCTTAGACACAGTCGCAAAACATAAGTAGGGACACGGCCCTTTACAATCAAAAGAAGTCTATTAAGTCTATTACATGAACAAAAGGACTTAAAAGTCTTATCCTCGAATCCATGAGGACATACCAAGTCTTGGAGGAAAGCAATCCAACACTTCAAACTAGCTAGGAGTGATCACTTGCCGGAACCTACACTTATAAAAAATAGAGAAATATGGAATTAGCACAATTAAGTACTAAGTATGATGACCATGCAAAACATGCTTTAAAAAGGGACATTTTAGTTAGAAACCATGCATTATGCCACCTTTTTGAAATATCATGAACAATAGTATAAAAGACATACAAGACAAGCATAACATCAAGTAAGTCATAATATCACCTTTAAACAATATCAACATGAAAACCTTTACCTTGGACCTTCACCTCAAGAAACCCTTATGCTATACCTCGTGCAATGTATGGGTGACGTCCCATACCACCATCCATACTAAGGCACCACATGTAGGTCACTTAAAGTAACTTATCATTCCTTCTTTCACCTTTGCACAATATTCATACATAAGAGGTATATCATTAATTAAGACATGACAAGGGAAAATAACTCATAATATAACCCAAGTATAGCATGCATCTCATATTAAACATTTGAGAGCCAACATTCTTTAATAACCTCATTTAGGGCACATTTGTGTCACATACATTAGGATTTAGAGAAACTCACTATGACCCTCTCCAAGCCTACTCGTGCAATGTATAGGTAGCATCCCATACTACTACCTACACTTTGTAGAGCTTATCAAGAAACCATAATAAAATCTCACATGATGGGAAGTAAGCGTTTAACCGACATAGACCATGAGAGCTTGTCATGGAATCCGGTGTCATAAGTCCCCACACCGTAAAGAGGTGGTCTACTTGCCTAAGGAAGACCGGTATATAGCTTAATGGATCCACTAGCTTCCTATGCGGGCACATAGTTTATGGGATAAGGTAGACGATCATTGAAACTCATGCCTAACTGTCGGGGGAGTTTCCATCTAACCAAATCCGCTCGGTGCTTAGCCTACATTCCCATAGAATAGTTCATTACTTTGACATCATCACACATGAAAGGGTGCCATAAGCCTACCGATTCAAGGTACATTATTTAACACATGAAAGGGTGCCATAAGCCTACCGATTCAAGGTACATTTAGGAAAGCTCATTAACTCCTCTTGAAAGGGTGCCATGGGCCTACCGATTCAAGTCTCATCATTAACCTTTATGGAAAGGTGCCATAGGCCTACCGAATCCAAGGTTCATTACTTATCATTAATGGAAGGGTGCCATTAGCCTACCGATCCAAGGTTCATTATAAGCATGTGTGGAAGGGTGCCATAAGCCTACCGATCCAAGGATTCAACAATCAACAATATAATCATTTATACAAGAAAAGGATGCATAAGCCCTACCAATTCAAGGTATACTTTACATTGAAGAATCCTTCATATTCTATCATCAACATTCATGAGTGTCAAATTGAGAAATAATCTTTCAATAGTAACACATTTACATTCATAACATGATCACATTATCTTCATTGAACTCTCATTCATACAATGTCATGATAACACTTCAATTTCTTATACTATGCCTTCAAGGCCATGGTCACAATGTAACAAACAAGTAAACAATTCTAAGTCAACATTAGCTCCTCATGTCTTGCCTTTAAGGCCATGGTCACAATACATTCCATAATTAAACACCTCCACCATAAGTGGATCAAACCAAGCAAGAACAGTTTTATCCCTAATATGAGATTAAGCCAACTTACCATCCTCCAAAGCCATAATAACCATTACTCAATTCCCAACAATTCTATCACCACAAGGTGATTCGCCCATAATTTGCCCATAAGGCCACAATCCTCAATTCATCCATATACCAACAATTCATCAACATTAAATCATAGGCATTAAACCCACTTCATAAGCAAATTCAAGTCTTTTAATGAAAACATGGGTTCTTGAAGAAGTTTCATATAAAATCATCTTAAAATCATAAATACAATTTCAATTCACCAATATAATGACTTTGAAAACATTTTATCCATGAACCCATACCTAGAATAGAAAATAGAAATTTTGTTCTTTGAAGACTTTTGAAACCCTTTTTAATGGACTCCTTGAAGGAAAGATAATCAAGGATCAAGGGTCACCATACCTTTGCTATGATTCCCCAAGAAAATTGATGAAGAAAGCCTTGAATCCAAGCCCTAGCTCCAAGTTCTTCTTCTTCTTAATGAAGGATTGTAGAGAGGGAAATGTTTTTAGGGATGGGAATTGGATTATGGTATCTAGGAAATAATATAAGTCCTTTGAAAAAAAGGGTCCAACACTTAGAAAAATTTTCAGGCGGGTGAACAGTAATGAACAGTAACATTAGCTACTGGAATTTGCATTTTCTGCCGGACAGACTTTACGAAAATGGGCATAACTTCTTCGTCCGAACTCCGAATGAGATGAAACGAAGTGCGTTAGGTAGCTAACTCAAAGGGCTTTCCATGGATATATTATGGCCACCCAAATAATTTGTGTGCTAGGAGATATGACCCTCCAAAGTAGACCCTCGAAAAAGGCTTCACTTGGAAATTTCGGATTTTGATACGGTTGCTCTAAAATTTGGGTTAGACCCATTTCCCACTCAATTTGACCCCCTAAACAAGAATATGAAGTTGGATTTTCGAAAAACGAAATGGATCTTTTAGTATACCGCTAAACAAGTTTCCGGTAACTTCCGAAGCACATTTTTAAGAACTTTTGGGTCAAATTCAAATATAATCATTTCATTAAGTTCTCGACTCCAAACTCACATGTGAGGCTCTAGTTTCACTCTATCATTTTCCGAGTCGTTACATTATATGACGAAATCAAACCTATTATACAAGTGATAAAGATTGGATTAACAAGAGAGATGATAATACTAGAAAAAATAGAAAAACAAGAGGAAATACAAAAGATAGAGATACCATCTCTTTCTTTGATTTCGACTAATACTTAGGTGATGTGAAAATTAATTTGTATATATCTTAGCTTTCACAAAAGCTAAAATCTATTAACAAATACTGATTGTTCCAAAAGAATAAGAAAAATGGAAGTGATCAACACAAATGAAGCAAAGTATGACAGAAAGGCTGAACTACAAGCCTTTGATGAGACAAAAGCTGGTGTTAAGGGACTAGTCGATGCAGGTATCACCAAAGTACTAAGAATTTTTGTTCAACCATAACGATCGAAGATTCAACAATTCACAGCAACAAAAACTTCAGTTTTCCAATAATTGATTTTGATGGCATCAAGGAAGATCTGATCAAACGAAAGAAGATAATCCAGGAAGTCGGTCAAGCATCCGAGAGTTGGGGATTCCTTCAAGTGATCAATCATGGGATTCCCAGTCATGTTCTGGAGGAAATGAAAGACGGGGTTATCAGGTTCTTTGAGCAAGATACTGAGGTAAAGAAACAGTGGTATACGCGAGACTTCATCAAAGTGTTTCAATATACAAGCAATTTTGATCTGTTTGGAGCACCAGTAACCAATTGGAGGGACACTTTTACTGCCATCATAGCTCCTACACCTCCAAATCCTGAAATATTACCTTCTGTCTGCAGGTATTAGTTGCATACCTCTCAATAATAGTCATCCTATATAACAACATTTCACTAGAACGGCCAAGTTATTTTAACCAATTTTTTATGTTATGTTATGTTATGCTATACTCCCTCCATCCCAATTTATGTGACACCGTTTGACTTGGCATAAAGTTTATGAAATAAAAGAATTTTGAAGTTTGTGTCTAAAACACTCCTTCACCATTTGTGCGGTTATAAATCATTTCATTAAAAGGGTAAAATAGAAATTTTAAAGTTAAATTGTTTTTCAATTATAGAAAGGTGACATTCTTTTTGGGACGGACTAAAAAGGGAAGTGTGTCACATGCATTGGAACAGAGGGAGTATGTTCTCTATAACAAGATTTCGCTATAGCAACCCAATTTTTTTTAGAGAAACGACGTTGTTATAGAGAGGTTTGATGACTGTATTATGTTTTTATTTGCTTATTAGTTATTCTGCATCTGTCATAGGGATATTCTCCTTGAGTACACAAACCAAGTGATGGAATTAGGTGACACTCTATTTGAACTACTGTCTGAGGCTATTGTCCTAGAACCCAACCACCTCAAGGATATGGATTGAACCAAGGGCCTTTTTGCTTTAGGTCATTATTATCCAGCATGTCCACAACCCGAAATTACTCCAGGCACCAGTAAACATGCTGACAACGACTTCCTCACCGTGCTTCTCCAAGACAACATAGGTTGCCTCCAAGTCCTACATCAGAACCATTGGGTAGATGTTCCCCTACTCCCGGAGCTCTCGTAATCAATATAGGAGATATTCTACAGGCAAGTAGTGTTACATTTAGCATACCTGTATCAGAAACATACTTGTCTCTTATTACTTGTGTTATGTAGATTGATATGTTTTTTACTCAAATCATTTTCAGCTTATATCGAATGACAAATTCAAAAGTGTTGAACATAGAGTACTAGCAAATAAGATTGGTCCAAGGGTATCAATGGTCTTCACGACAGGTTTACTACCAACACAAAAGCTGTATGGACCTATAAAGGAGTTGATATCTGAACACAATCCTCCAAAGTACAGGGAAACAACAATTAAGGAGTACTCAACTTATTTCACTAACAAAGGGATGGATGGCACTTCTGCTTTGCTGCATTTTAGGCTTTAGACTATGTGTAATCTTAACAGTATGCTCATTATGATAATACACTTTAAACTGTTGTAATGAACTATATTGTAAAACATTTTAGTATAGATAGTCACGATTTATGCGTTGTAATCTTCAAGTTATAAAGAATCTTTACAAATACTTCTTGGTTATGTATTTTGACACTTCAGCTAAGTATATTCTGTAATGTGAGGATTCATCATGAAGTGACTAGTTTTACAGTGGCGGTCAATCTACCACGACCCTCCACTTTTATCCGAGATTGAGACCAACAATGTGAGCAAGCTCACAAAGGCGGAATTAACGTCAGGGAAATGAGAAGAGATCTCTAGCAAGCTTTTTGAAATGAATAATCAGTATGGTATCTTTCTTGTTGTACTCAATTTTCTATACTAAAGCAATTATATCTGTTCAAGAATAAAAATCAACGGTAGATTATAATACCGTGTCTTGTGTGGAAGAAACACTGAAATTCAAAACAAAGACAGATCAAAGTTAAATCTATATTCTGAAGATATGCATGGATGATAAAAGAATTAAGATCAGTACCAGTAATACCGATGATGCGTGTACTCTTTCTCCATTTCCTTGTGAACCAGAACTTTGAACTAGTCTTCTTTTCCAGCTGCGACGATGACAGATTTGTCTTGAAGCTGAATAAAAGATGTATCTTGACTTTGTTAAAACTGTCAATTCTTAGTTGCATTATTTGTTGATTTATCTCTTACATTTTGACTAATACTTAGTTGATGTGCAAATAAATTTGTATATATCTTAACTTTTACAAGATATTCAATGCGTATGAGACATATTTTACTTTAAATATCAGCTAAGAAAAAAATGGAGGTGATCAACACAAATGAAGTCCAGGTTCCAAGTGAAGCAAAGTATGACAGAAAGGCTGAACTACAAGCTTTTGATGAGACGAAAGCCGGTGTTAAGGGACTAGTCGATACAGGTATCACCAAAGTACCAAGAATGTTTGTTCAACCATCAAATATTGAAGATTCAACAATTCACAGCAACAAGAACTTCAAGTTTCCTATAATTGATCTTGATGGTATCAAGGAAGATCCGATCAAGCGAAAGAACATAGTCCAGGAAGTCGGTCAAGCATCCGAGACTTGGGGATTCTTTCAAGTGATCAATCATGGGATTCCTAGTCATGTTCTGGAGGAAATGAAAGACGGTGTTATCAGTTTCTTTGAACAAGATACTGAGGAGAAGAAACAGTGGTATACGCGAGATTTGACAAAAGTGTTTACATTTAACAGCAATTTTGACCTGTTTGGAGCACCAGTAACCAACTGGAGGGACACTTTTACTGCCACCACAGCTCCTATACCTCCAAAACCTGAAGAATTACCTTCTGTCTGCAGGTATCGTAAATTTTACTCTACAATCCTATACCCTTCTATAACAACATTTCACTATAACGGTGAAACTTATATTTCGAACAGATTTTTCATGTTATGTTATATTATATGTTCTCTGTAACAGTATTTTCAATAGCATCCATATTAAGACAAATGACATCGTTATAGAGAGATTTGACTATATTTGCTAATTGTGCATCTATGATAGGGATGTTCTCCTTGAGTACACAAACCAAGTGATGAAATTAGGTGATACTCTATTTGGAATACTGTCTGAAGCTATTGGCCTCGAACCAAACCACCTCAAGGATATGGGTTGTGCCGAGGGTCTTATGGCGTTAGGCCATTATTATCCAGCATGTCCACAACCTGAACTAACTCTAGGCACCAGTAGGCATGCTGACAATGACTTCCTCACCGTGCTTCTCCAAGACAACATAGGCGGTCTCCAAGTCTTACATCAGAACCATTGGGTAGATGTTCCCCCTACTCCCGGAGCTCTCGTGGTCAATATAGGAGATATTCTACAGGCAAGCTAAGTAATGTTACATTTAGCATATACCTGTATCAGAAACATAATTTTCTTATAACTTGTGATATTTTTGACTCTTATCATTTTCAGCTTATATCAAATGACAAGTTCAAAAGTGTTGATCATAGAGTACTGGCTAATAAGGTCGGTCCAAGGGTATCATTGGCATGCTTCTTCATGACAAATTTTGTTCCAACACAAAGGTTGTATGGACTTATCAAGGAGCTGATATCAGAACAGAATCCTCCAAAGTACAGGGAAACAACAATTAAAGAGTTCACAACTTATTTCAATAACAAAGGGCTGGATGGCACTTCCACTCTGTTGCATTTTAGACTTTAGACTAGATAGTTCAAGGCTTATTGGTGCAAATATAATAGGTAAGGTGTGTGTTGACATAGTTGTGGAGATGATAGATATTTTATCAAATAAGGTTTGTAAAACTGTATATGTCAAACTGTGTAAGTTCATTATGTAACCATCAATAAGTTCTACTCATAGTAAGTAATTTTCATGATTATGATTTAGATGCACTTCTTGTTATGTTCATTACTCATAGGGAGATGAAGAGCAATTTACATATGGTGTTCATTGACCTAGAAGAGACTTCTGCTAAAGTCCATAGGGGGTTCTTTGGAGGTGGTAGGAGACTAAAGGTGTACATGTAGCTTACATGGAGCCAAGACCGAGTAAGGACAGTGTGAGGAGACTCGGATCACTTTCCATTCATGATGGAGCTATCACTAGGGATAAACTCTTACCCCGTTATGGATGTACTTACGTGGCATATTCAATGAGAGGTGTCATGGTGTATGATCTTTGCAGATGAAACAATGTTGATTGATGAGACACGCGACATAGTTAACGATATAGGTTGGAGGTTTGGAGACAGACCCTCGAGTTTAAAGGGTTTATAGGTTGAGTAGGACTAAGAATGTTACACTGGTGTCTATTGAGACTCTTTGATGATTTTTTTTTTTAATCATGTAGATAGGTAAAATAATTTTTTATATGAATGATCATTACAATTAAACTCACAAAAGACCCTTACATAGAAATAGAACACCAAGAGGAACTACAACTTATCTCATGCTTTAATAAATAGGAATATTAAAGCACTATATAACTTACCTAAACCCCATAGTGTAAAGGGTAAATTAATTAATTACAATAATCCCTTAATATGTGTACCTTCCGGATACATTAATTCTAATACAAGACGAATCTTTCTAATGCGCTAAAAAGGAAATAAAATTTGAAAATTAATTAAATCCCATAAATTACGCTTACGTTTCTTCTTACTCTCAATCATACTGAGGCAAATCCTATCAAAATGAAGAAATTCAAATTTTCAAATTGCTCTCCCCATCAATAAAGAAACCTTTTAGATTTGATTTTTAAAAAAATCGAAATTTTGGGTAAGCGAGGTGAGTTATGAAGGATACAAAAGTGATGGAATTGTTGTTGGACAAACGATTTCCTTTTGAATCTTCAAGTTCATCGAAGATCTTTTCAATTTTGATTCAAGATTGTCAAAAAAATTGAGATTCAAGATTCTTTCTTCTCCAGTTCATCGAAGATCCTTTCAATTTTGATTCAAAATTGTTGAAAATTTTGAGATTCAAAATTCTTTTCCTAGTTTATTGAAAATCCTTGTCGAAAATTTTGAGAAGATACATCATGAATATATTTGCTACATAGCATTTTACTATTTATATATCTTGTTTAAATTGATAAGTATTGTATTTATATTAGATACATTAAATAAGTAATTGTTGCCCATAAGATGTTAGATTTGAGATCGATACATTATTGTGTGGTAGTTGCTATGTTATGATACATTTAGTATAAATTCGAATTTACGTATATATTTAAAAAAAAATAGTGCATGATACACATTACTATGTATGTATCTCGTTTAAATTGATAAGTATTGTATTGTTACGGGATACATTAAACATGTACTTGTTGCCCTAAGTTGTTTGGTTTGAGATCGATACATTTAGTATAAATTAGTATTTATGTATCATGCCCGTATAATTTGACGTAGCTATGTATCAAGTTTTCAACGACATGACGTTTTTTAAAAGATAAAACATTTATTTTTCTTGCTATTATAAAAGTAATAAATGAAATAAATAAATAAATTTTAAAAATAGTGGATAAATAAAATTAATCGGAAAGGATAATATAGTAAATTCAATAATAAATAAGAAGACACAGAATTTTACTCATAAATCACATTCGCTAAATGTGTTTTATGCCTTTCATTCTCATCTCTATCTATTTAGGTATCTGAGAAAGGTTTTTCAAGTTTTCAACGACATGACGTATTTTTAAAAGATAAAATATTTATTTTTCTTGATATTATAAAAATAATAAATGAAATAAATAAATATATTTTAAAAATAGTGGACAAATAAAATTAATCGGAAAGGATAATATAGTAATTTCAACAATAAATAAGAAGACACAGAATTTTACTCATAAATCGTATTCGCTGAATGCGTTTTATGCCTTTCATTCTCATCTCTATCTATTTAGGTATCTGAGAAAGGTTTTTCAAGTTTTCAACTACATGACGTATTTTTAAAAGATAAAATATTTATCTTTTCTTGATATTATAAAAATAATAAATGAAATAAATAAATATATTTTAAAAATAGTGGACAAATAAAATTAACCGGAAAGGGTAATATAGTAGTTTCAACAATAAATAAGAAGACACAGAAGTTTACTCATAAATCACATTCGTTGAATGCCTTTTAAGCCTTTCATTCTCATCTCTATCTAATTAGGTAACTGAGAAAGGTTTTTCAAGTTTTCAACGACATGACGTATTTTTAAAAGATAAAATATTTATCTTTTCTTGTTATTATAAAAGTAATAAATGAAATAAATAAACATATTTTAAAAATAGTGGACAAATAAAATTAAACGAAAGGGATATTATAGTAATTTCAACAATAATTAAGAAGACACAGATTTTACTGTTGTTGTTTATTGTTGAAATTACTATATTACCCTTTCGTTTAATTTTATTTTTCCACTATTTTTAAAATATTTATTATTTCATTTATTACTTTTATAATATCAAAAAAAGATAAACATTTTATCTTTTAAAAAAGTCATGTAGTTGAAAACTTGAAAACTTCTTCTCAAATACCTAAATAGAAAGAGTTGAGAATGAAAGGCATAAAACGCATTCAGAGAATGCGATTTATGAGTAAAATTTTGTGTCTTCTTATTTATTGTTGAAATTAATATGTTACCCCTTCCGTTTAATTTTATTTGTCCACTATTTTTAAAATATATTTATTTATTTCATTTATTACTTTTATAATATCAAGAAAAGATAAACATTTTATCTTTTCAAAAACGCCATGTTGTTAAAAACCCCTTCTCAGATATCTAAATACAAAGAGCTGAGAATGAAAGGCATAAAATGCATTCAGCAAATGCGATTTATGAGTAAAATTGTGTGTCTTCTTATTAATTGTTGAAATTACTATATTACTCCTTCCGTTTAATTTTATTTGTCCACTATTTTCAAAAAATATATATTAATTTCATTTATTACTCTTATAATATCAAGAAAAAATAAACATTTTATCTTTTAAATAAAGTCAATCGCTGAAAACTTGAAAACCCTTACTCAGATACCTAAATAGAAAGAGCTAATAATGAAAGGCATAAAATTCATTCAACAAATTTGATTTATAAGTAAAATTATGTGTCTTTTTTTTTTTATTGTTGAAATTACTATATTACCCTTCCATTTAATTTTATTTGTCCACTATTTTAAAAATATATATTTATTTATTTCATTCATTACTTTTATAATATCAGGAAAAGATAAATATTTTATCTTTTAAAAAAAGGTCATATCGTTGAAAACTTGAAAAAATCCTTCTCAGATACCTAAATAGAAAGAGTTGAGAATGAAATGCATAAAACGCATTCAGCGGATGCAATTTATGAGTAAAATTTTGTGTCTTTTTATTTATTTATGAATTTACTATATTACCCCTTCCGTTTAATTTTATTTGTCCACTATTTTTAAAATATATTTATTTATTTCATTTATTACTTTTATAATATCAAAAAATATAAATATTTTATCTTTTCAAAAACGTCATGTCGTGGAAAATTTGAAAACCCTTCTCAGAAACCTAAATAGAAACAACTGAGAATGAAATGCATAAAACGCATTCAACTTTTTTATTGTTGAAATTACTATATTACTCCTTCCGTTTAATTTTATTTGTCCACTATTTTTAAAATTTATTTATTTATTTCATTTATTACTTTTAGTCGGAATGACCCGGGAGACTCTTGTATTTGGTTCCATTTGTTAGTTGAACCCTTATACTCACGATTTTGCCAACTGAACCTTAAACTTACTAAAATACAATATTTTAAACACATTTGACCATCGGCCAAACTTATGTGACACTAATATTGCTGAGATGGAAAAATATTTGACTACAGGCGCATTAAAGCGAGTGAATATATATTTTTTATATTAAAAATCATAAAAAAATATTTCTTTTTAAAAAAGAAAAAGTCAACCCATCAGCCCCCTATCCCATCCCACTCCCTTGCCTGTAACTTTCTTCTTCCTTCAACCCCCCACCCCACGCTCTCCTTCTTCCTTGAAACCACCCACCCCACCCTACCCCACCCCCTTCTTCTTCTTCTTAACATCCGCCCCCACCCCTCACCCCACCTAACCAAATCTCTTATCTCAACCAGTTTAGTTTCTTTTATTTTAAAATTCAAAATACTTCTCTATGAATCTTGATCGATTTACACAGTTCTAAAATTTGGGTTTTCGAATCTTGTTTGTGAAAGATTGAAATTTAGATAATTTTGAAATCTTGAAGAGTAATGATGTATACAGAAAAGTTGAAAAAAACTTGAAGAATAATGAGTGGGTTTTGTGAATTTATGAAATTAATTTAAAATTATGATGGAAAATTATTGGGTTTGTGTTGGTAAGCTTTTAGTGTAAAAAAAATTCATGTCAAATACGAAGAATTAGACCAACTTGACATGAATTTAGTGCTCAATTATGATCAAATATGAGTACAAGGGTCCGACTGACAAACGGAGCCAAGTATAAGGATATCCGAGGTCATTTTGCCTTAATTTTATAATATCGAGAAAATATAAACATTTTACCATTTAAAAGCGTCATGTCGTTGAAAACCCCTTCTCATATACCTAAATAGAAAGAACTGAGACTGAAAGACATAAAACGCATTCAGCGAATGCGATTTATGAGTAAAATTTTGTGTCTTCTTATTTATTGTTGAAATTACTATTTTACCCCTTCCGTTTAATTTTATTTGTCCACTATTTTTAAAATATATTTATTTATTTCATTTATTACTTTTATAATATCAAGAAAAGATAAACATTTTATCTTTTAAAAAATGTCATGTCGTTGAAAATTTGAAAACTCATTCTCAGATACCTAAATAGAAAGAACTGAGAATGAAAGGCATAAAACGCAGCTGAATGCGATTTATGAGTAAAATTCTTTGTCTTCTTATTTATTGTTGAAATTACTATATTACCCCTTTCGTTTAATTTTATTTGTCCACTATTTTAAAAATATATTTATTTGTTTCATCTATTACTTTTATAATATCAAGAAAAGATAAATATTTTATCTTTTTAAAAAATGTCATATCATAGAAAACATGAAAACCCCTTATCAGAAACCTAAATAGAAAGAGCTGAGAATGAAATGCATAAAACGCATTCAGAGAATACGATTTACGAGTAAAATTCTGTGTCATCTTATTTATTGTTGAAATTACTATTTTATCCTTCTATTTTAATTTTATTTGTCCACTGTTTTTAAAATATATTTATTTATTTCATTTATTACTTTTATAATATCAAGAAAAGATAAACATTTTATCTTTTAAAAAAGGGCATGTCGTTGAAAACCCGTTCATAGATACCTAAATAAAAAAGGTTGAGAATGAAATGAATAAAACACATTCAGAGAACACGATTAAGTAAAATTATGTGTCTTCTTATTTATCTTTGAAATTACTATATTACCCCTTCCGTGTAAGTATTTTTTTTGTCCACTATTTTTAAAATATGTTTATTTATTTCATTTATTACTTTTATAATATCAAGAAAGGATAAACATTTTATCTTTTCAAAAACATCATGTCGTTGAAAACCCCTTCTCAGATACCTAAATAGAAAGAGCTGAGAATGAAAGGCATAAAAAGCATTCAACGAACGTGATTTATGAGTAATTCTGTTTTTTCTCATTTATTGATCAAATTACTATATTACCCCTTCCGTTTAATTTTATTTGTCCACTATTTTTAAAATATATTTATTTATATCATTTATTACTTTTATAATATCAAGAATAGATAAATATTTTATCTTTTAAAAAGCGTCATGTCGTTGAAAACCTCAAAACCTCTTCTCAGATACCTAAATAGAAAGAGTTGAGAATGAAAGGTATAAAACACACTCAACGAATGTGATTTATGAGTAAAATTTTGTGCCTTTTTATTTATTATTGAAATTACTATATTATCCCTTCCGTTTAATTTTATTTGTCCACTATTTTAAAAATATATTTATTTATTTCATTTATTACTTTTATAATATCAAGAAAAGATAAATATTTTATCTTTTAAAAAACGTTGTGTCGTTGAAAACTTGAAAACCTCTTCTCAAATTTCATCAAATAAATACACAAACTAATTTAGAATTCAATAATTTAAAAGATAAAAATTCAAAATTCATCAAATTTAAATTTTAACTTTACCTCTCGAAGCAAAAAGGAATTTGCACAGTGATAAATTTTCATCAATAATATGTTATAATTTATAATATTAAAACATTCTTGAAAGAGCTATAGTAATAAAAATAAGTTTTAATTTTTAATTAATAACAAGTTTATAAAATGATCATGTATTTCGCGCAAAGCGCGGACAAATTTATTAGTTGATAAATAACTAAGAAAATTTATAATGTGATAACTAATGAATTGAAGTGCATCAAGTGACTAAATAGAAGTCCAACCATTTATCTTTCCATTTATTATTGTGCTCCCATGTTCCTTTATTTTTTTCTTTCTTTTGAATATATTGTATCAAATTCTTTATTTGTTTATTTAAATTTTAAAATTTAATTAATTAGATATTTATTTTAGTGTAGGGGTATTTTAGTAATTTAATTTTTAACTTTATTTCTCCTATTATTTTTAGTCATATATTATTATATATTATATTATATGATATATGGTATATATATATCATAAAAATTTTATGCATGGGAATATTTTAAACATTCTAGATTGGCTTAAACTTATTAAGTAAAAATCAACTATGTCCAAGTATCAGCATAATTGATTTGAAATAATTATTATATCATGTAACATAAAATATGTACATTATGGGCTAAATGTCAGTATCAAGTAGCAGAAGCTTTGTTTTCAAACTTAGAACTGATCTTAAAAAATTAGCAATTTAATTATAATAATTAGGTCAATGAGAGATATAATAATGCCTAATTAGTAAACAGATGCAACAAGATTAGACAAGAAATTTTCGTAATTCCATTAACAACTCAACATACATGTTCGAAAATCGACGAAAAAAAACTTATTTATGCCATGTAGATCAGAATAGTATAAGAAGAAAAGTATAATCGAAAAACGTTTTGTTAGTTTATCCCAGATACTACACTAGACTATTCTAGAACAATCTATGATATTCTACAGCTTTAACTTTTTCACTTGTTATCCATTAAAAGTTTGGTTCATCTACATCATTTATGTTTGAGATATGAACATAAATGCACATGCACATACTATAAATAGCATAAAATTTTATGTATGTGAATATTTTAAACATTCTAGATTGCCTTAAACTTATTAAGTAAAAATCAACTATGTCCAAGTATCAATCAGCATAATTGATTTGAAATAATTAGTATATCATTTAACATAAAATATGTACATTATGGGCTAAATGTCAGTATCAAGTAGCAGAAGCTTTGTTTTTAAACTTAGAACTGATCTTAAAAAATTAGCAACTTAATTATAATAATTAGGTCAATGAGATATAATAATGCCTAATTAGTAAACAGATGCAACAAGATTAGACAACAAATTTTCGTGATTCCATTAACAACTCAACATACATGTTCAAAAATCGACGAGAAAAAACTTATTTATGCCAGGTAGATCAGAATAATATAAGAAGAAAAGATTTATCGAAAAACGTTTTGTTAGTTTATCCCAGATACTACACTAGACTATTCTAGAAAAAAAAATTGTTGGGTGTAGTAGAGAAGACAACTACCTTCCGGGAGGAGGGGGGGGGGTTAAATTGATTTTTTTTAAAATAATATTTTATTTTATTTACTAAATAGATTTTAAAATATTTTTTAACTTAAAATTACACATGTAATCATTTAATTGGTTGTTTGTCATGTCATCAATGAGTGTATTACACTCTCCTTCAGCTTTTTGCTTATTGTAAAAAAAGTTCCAAAATGACATAGCGAGACCCTACTTAAGGTGTCTAAAATAAACATCCTCCATTTGAGGTGTCTAAGTGAAACTTGATGCCAACTTTAGGAGGCCACTGATGGGTTTGACCTTGATTTTAATTACTTCCTCCATTTCAATTTGTTTGGTTCTGACTTGACACTAAGTTTTTTTTAAAAAAATAATGAAGACTTTTGTATCTTGACGTATTAAACTAAAGTACCATAATACAACTTCAATCTTGCGATCTTAAAGATGCAATGTAGAAAGTTGAAACTAAAGAGTTGCCAAAAATGGAATGAAACAATCTTTTTGAAACAGATTAAAAAGGAAAGTAAGACTAACAAATTAAAACAGACGGAGTAATACTTAGGTGATGTGCAAATCAATTTGTATATATATATGTATCTTAACTTTTACATGGTATTCATTCAATACCTCTAAGACAGATTTAACTTCAAATCTGAGATTTAGACAAAAGCATAAGAAAAATGGAAATGATCAAGATCAACATACATGTACCAAAGTATGAAAGAATGGCTGAACTACAAGCCTTTGATAAGACGAAAGCCGGTGTTAAGGGACTAATCGATGCAGGTATAATCAAAGTACCAAGAATGTTTGTACAACCATCAAAGATTGAAGTTTCAAGAAGTCACAACAACAAGAAGTTCATCAAGTTTCCAATAATTGATCTTGATGGCATCAAGGAAGATCCGATCAAACGAAAGAACATAGTCCAGGAAGTTGGCCATGCATCCGAGAGTTGGGGTTTCTTTCAAGTGATCAATCATGGGATTCCTAGTCATGTTATGGATGCAATGAAAGACGGTGTTACCAGGTTCTTTGAGCAAGATACTGAGGTGAAGAAGCAGTGGTATACACGAGACTTGACAAAAGAGTTCACATTTAACAGTAATTTTGATCTGTTTAGAGCACCAGTAACCAACTGGAGGGACACTTTTCGTGCCACTATAGCTCCTATACCTCCAAAGCCCGAACAACTCCCTTCTGTCTGCAGGTATTATGGTCAAACAAACATTATCGTTATAGAGAGATTTGAATATTGTATTGTATTTTAATTTGCTTATTGTGCATTTGTGATAGGGATATTCTCCTCGAGTACACGAACCAAGTGATGACATTAGGTGACACTCTATTTGAACTAGTGTCCGAGGCTATTGGCCTCGAACCAAACCACCTCAAGGATATGGGTTGTGCAGAGGGGCTTCTTGCTATAGGCCAATATTATCCAGCATGTCCACAACCTGAACTTACTCTAGGCACCAGTAAGCATGCTGACAACGACTTCCTCACCGTGCTTCTCCAAGACAACATAGGCGGTCTCCAAGTCCTACATCAGAACCATTGGGTAGATGTTCCCCCTACTCCCGGAGCACTCGTGGTCAATATAGGAGATCTTCTACAGGCAAGTAGTGTTACATTTATCATACCTGTTTCAGAAACATAATTATCTTATAGCTTATGATATTTTTGACTCGATCATTTTCAGCTTATAACGAATGACAAGTTCAAAAGTGTTGATCATAGAGTACTGGCAAATAAAGTTGGTCCAAGAATATCGTTGGCATGCTTCTTCATGACGAATTGTGTGACAACACATAGGCTGTATGGACCTATAAAGGAGTTGATATCGGAACAGAATCCTCCGAAGTACAGGGAAACAACGATTAAGGAGTTCACAACTTATTTCAATAACAAAGGGCTGGATGGCACTTCAGCTCTGTTGCAGTTTAGACTTTAGACTAAATTGTTCAGCAATTATCATCGCAAATGTAACAGGTAAGGTATGTGTTGGAATAGTTATGGAAATGAGAGATATTGAATCAAATAAGGTTGTTTGTACAACTATTTATGTCAAATTATGTATGTTTATTATGTTACCATCAATAAATTCTACAAGTAATTTTCATGATTATGCTTAGAAGCACTTGAATTATTTGATTGAATTAGAGAAACTCAATAAGATGTACAATTCATACAAGTTGATAACAGTATGAAGAAAGGAGCAGAATCACCCAAAACTACTTATAATAGTAAGAAACAAATTAAACTAAGACAAAAAAAAATTATTCACATATGAAATACGACAAACAAATCCTAACTAGACATAATTAAATAAAAACCAAAAATAACAAATCCTAAATAACTAGATTACTGGTTTAGGCTAAATACTTGAACAAATTTGGGTTCTCTTGGTCTCTTTCCAAGTAATCTCTAGTGATGAGATCTTCCATTTGTTTTTTGATTGCTTTTAAGTCAGGCTTAAACATTGAGCTCAAATGCTCAACACACTCTGCTACTAGTTGTTGATGAGGAAGAACTTTCCGACTCTTCATAATACGCACAATACAAGCATCAATTGCATAACGTCTATCTTTGCCTACATCCTCGACCACCTTTTTCCTTTCATCCACAGGAGGTAATGGGACCCTAATCCGTCTCATCCTGTCAGTGAACTTGGAGTTGAATTCAAAATGATCAGATGACGAAACAGTTGTATTACTAGGCTCCTTAATCAGAATTTTATACTTGGCACATGAAAGGGATTGAAGCAATCTGATCAAGTCATCATCAGCCAAATTTAACTGACTTTTGATTTCTGAGTAACTCAATCTATCTGACGAATTAAACAATAACAGAACAGCAGCCTGATAAGTTCCCAGAATCAGTTCAATGGTTTTTGAATCAAACTTCCCATTGACGTTGCACGTACCCAATGAATAAATCCATGTCAATTTCCTGTGTTTCGCTTTTGTCTGATAGAATTCATTGAAGACTTGTACACACTTAGCCATCTCCACAGGAAGACTCAAATCACAAGATTTATAACTAGGCCAGAACCCACTTGTAAGAATTGTGACAGTTATATCAATTCCAGGACTCGTACTCGGGTTGTTGCTGAGATATTCTTGAAACTTGTTCTGATTTTCCTTAGCCAAAGTCAAGTCTGTCAGCATTCCCTCCATCTTTGATGTAAAATGTCCACCACATTGTTGCTTTAGCTTTGTTAAGATAAGCCTTTCGTGGTCATCATTCGCACTTTTATCAAAGAGCAATCGACGAGAAAGTTTCTTCTTGCAGAACTCCACGAAAAGGTCTTTGTCATTAATGTATGCGAGAAGCTTTACCACCTTATCCAACATCTCCTCAATAGCATCATCACTGAGTTTTTCACTTCCGCCTTTCTTAAGAATATTATCACAATAAGAAGCAAGGAGCTCTGCACTTGAACAACCAGATACAATCTTGTTACAAAACACCTCAAATGCCTCATTGAGAGCCTTATGAAACAGAGAGTTATTAGCAAAACAGTTTGTAACATAAGCCATATACTTGTTGTAAAGCTCAATCAACTTTCTAACAAAGAATGGAGTTTCAGACTTGCTATTTGTCGTATCTTCAGCCTGTTGCACCAAAACCATGCCTTCAGCAACGACGTGCTGCTTAAACATATTTGAAACAGGTTCCAATACCTTGTCGATTCTGTGGAATAGTCTATACATTCGAGATAAATCCTCTACCTTATCATCTCTAAGCAATACTCGACATCCAGAATGCTCCTTCTCAAGTAACTCATTCGTATATACAACCAACAATTCGTTTTGCACTTTCTCTAAAGTTTCGTCTCACTAACAACATGGAGATAATGAGACACACTATCTTTCTCTTTCTTCAAGCACGCCTCTGCCTTCAACATATAATCTGGACACGAATCTTCCACAATCCAACTTGAAGCTTTTCGAGAATAATAAGCTGCAGTATGTTTAAGTATTGCATCTTCAAAGTCATTCTCATAATACTCCATATTCCCCATTCCAATTCCAACGAATATATCAAACACATTCTTTAATAAACCTCTATCAATCTGCTCACCCTCGCGTTCTTGTTCAATCAACACAATAACTGCATCTCTAGCTTTACCCTTCAACTTCTCATAAACCAGATCACGAAAGAACATCAGACCAACTTCGTCAAGTCCAGGTAGAGACCATCGGGCAATAAAATATCGTTCCAGATAATGGAAGAAGCGTGAGAGCCACCTAATCATAATTTTGTGATTCACCCATCTTTTGACAATCTCCCTCAATATGAACTCATCGTGCTTCTCTCGTAAAGAGGGCATAACTGTATAATTGATATAGTCTACAATTGTTTGCCTGTACTTATCATACAAGTGTTGTGAGTAATCATTCCGCCGCTTATTCTGTGTGCACATGTTAAATATAGTTGTATAGATCATCATATACTCTTGAGAGCTGAAATAAAGCTCTTCTCCTTCTAAAATTTTCTTCAATTTAGTGATTCCCATCTGCAAAAAATCCCATCCTTCCTCAAACTCAATAATCTTCACCTCACTCATCGCCATCTTAGAACCACGTATTTTACGTCCACCGGAGAAAAGAATCGATCACCGGAGAGCTGAATCACAATCGCCGGAGTTTTATTTATAAACTCAAAAGTTGTTGAATCAGACTTCAACTTCTCTCTATTCTATATATTGAAAACATTCAGCAATACCCCTACTTATAATAGTAAGAAACCAAATTAAATTACGATTAGGAAATCTATTCTTTAATGAACTAGGACAAGCAAATTCTAAATAGACATAATTAAATAAATACCAAAAATAACAAATTTTAAACAAATTAGGATTCCTATTCCAACTGCATCTAGAACCGTAAACTTGATGATATTTTTTCATCTCTATAAATACTAATGGACAAAGTTACGTGTTATATTTGATGTTTTTCATCTATCAAAACATGTTGATAGAGTTACATGCTATTGATGTTAGTATAAGATACCACATAAATTAAAATTTACTAAATTAGTCATTAAATCTCGAATATCTTGTGGAATTAGTTGAAATGTATACAAACTTAGGCATCATAGTTATCGAGAGAATCACAAATAGAAAAAGAACACAAATTTCTCCTCTCTTTTTTTTATTATTATTATTTAAAAGGTGATGAATTAAGAAAATACGAAAGGTGAGTAAAATAGATATTAATTAAGATAAGACTAAGAACTGAGTTTACTAAAAATTAAGTATTTCTTCCTACAAGAAGAAAAATATTAAATATCTTATAAGTAGCTTGCTCCTTAATATCGCTGGGATATCTTATTGTTTGCTACTCAAGAAGCTGAAATTAATTTAGTTTCAAAAAAAAAAAAAAGTTAAATAAAAAAAACAAATCCACTAGTTAATTAGTATATTAATTCAAGACAACCATATCTTTACTCTTTACATTTTCTTTCATTTGTCCACCTTTCTTCTTTCTTATACTCTATATTTAGTATATGAGATAAGATAGATATTTCAAAATTAAATTTTGAACTAAGGATATAAATTTATCTTGTCATTCAATACAATATATGAAAGAATTCTTAAAAGCTTGAAAATTTAAAAATTGATTTTGGGAATCTATGACCCCAAAACTCAAATAATGAACTCGATCCTTCAACACGTAATTACAACCTCAAACAAACGTCAGCACACTTTGAAATTGGACCTCCAAAGTCCGAATAACAACTCAAACAAGAACAATGGAAGAATTATATTTGATTTTATTTTTGTGATAGGGATGAACAAGGAAGAACAACATTTTTGAGAGGAAGGTATTTTTGCCATGTTGGACTGCCTGACAGTGGCGGAGTCAAGATTTTCATTAACAGAGTTCAAAATCTAAAAAAATAGACACACGAAGTAACCGAAGGGGGTTCGACATATACTATATATACCTAAAAAATTAATTTAACCATGTATAAATAATATAATTTTCCGTCGAAGGGGTTTGGATGAACCCCCAAACCATAAGGTGGCTCCGCCACTGCTGCCTGGGTGGACTGCCATGTCAGCTATAATGGCAAATATAACGTTTTAAGGGTATTTGTAGTCTAAAACATAAATGGCAACGATAGTTTTGATCCCAAACATAATTAAAAGATATATATGAGCTATTTCGAATAGTTCAAAGATAATTTTGACCCTTTTCTCGGTTAAAGACGAAGACATACAATATCAACCTGTAATGGCTATTCTAAAAGATTGTAGATATTTGCTAGAAGTGAACAAACACATTTCAAAATTATTTCTTTATAAGTTAGAAATTACATTGCCTAAATAGTGCCTATATAAATGTGTTACAATAAACTAGTTGTTCACTTGGAATAAGAAGGCAATATTCAAAAGGTATATTACTTAGTAGAAGAGTCTACAAGCAGGCAGGGCATTTTCGTAACTTTCTAAATTTTTTTTTCCTTAAGCCTTTGTATCTTCTTGCTTTAAGATTGTATCTTTTTTTTTTATTGGACCCAAAAACCAATCAATATTTACCTAATGGCTTGGGCTTGTTTGGATTGACTTTTGACTTTTGGCTTATGACTTATAAGTTAAAAGTCAAAAGTTAGAATTTTTAACTTATGACTTTTGATTTAGTTTTGTTATTTTGACTTTAAATAATAAGCACTTTTTAACTTTATTCAAACACTTCAAAATTACTTAAAAGCTATTTTGACTTAAAAATACCCAAAGTAAGTCAATCCAAACAAACACTTATATGTCCTATCACAATAATTAATAATTTTAAAAGAATTAAAATATATATAAAAATCACTTGACTCCAAAAAATCTATCAATGTCACATAACTTTAGACATGAAAAGTAACATATATTATTTGAAAATTACATTAAAAATGTATTATAAATTACAATAATTAATAATTTAATATATTTAAAAGACAAAAAAAAGTTAATTTTTTGAAATCCTATATATGCCACATAAATTAAAACAAAGAGAATAATATATACTATTATTTTAAAATTATGTAAAAAAAAGTATTATAAATTACAATAATTAAAAACTTAAAATATTTTTAAAATCATATAAATTTTTTGATAAATTGTCAAGTTTCATGATATCACATTGAGACAAAAAATTAGTAATATATATTGGGCCCCGTACTGGCACGGGATCGTGTATCTAGTATTAAATACAAGACTATATTTTATAGAGGTGAAAACGCCTTTTAATCATAGGCTTAATCAACACGATCATAAATATACAAGTTCAAAAATTCAAATGCAGTACAATTATTATCATAGGCTTAATTATGAGATATCTCATCTTATTTCGTCAATTTGGGATTATTTTATGAAAATACTATCTAATTACATAAATATTCTTATAATACTGATCTATTCTATAGTTTGAAATAATTACACATTGTCTCACTAATTAATAATTTCGTATTAAATTTCAAAATAAGATAAATACACAATTTCTTCAGATTTCAAGACATATATCAAAGATACTAGATACATTTATCTTTGATACCAAACACATAATGAAATACAAAAGATTTCAAGTCAGATTCATGTATCAAATATACTATATACATCTATCTTTGATACTAAATACATTTTGATGCGAGTAAGAGAGTTAGTGTATCCTAGATACACGTGAATCACACTTGATTATAGTGTATCTGAAATAAATTACACCTAATTTGACCCGCATATATCAGAGATACATATATCTGAGTGCGCCAAATACATGTATCTAGTGAAGTAAATGTGGTACGCAAGGTGATTTTAAAAACCAAAGTAAAGACACGTAATTAAACTCTAAACCAATGTGTTTGCTCTTATTTTATTCCATACTAAAGACGGAATAAAATAATCTAAAAACTATAATTCCAGAATAATTTAGCCCTTCCGTATCAAACAATCCCACTATAAACTCATGCCCCTCAAAAGCCCATTAAGAGCTTGAAAATTTGAAAAATTAGCCACCAATATGAAATTCAGACAATCTTAATTCATCTCGACCGTCCGATCAAATCCCCTGCAAACCAACGGCCAGATCAATCTCCACACGCGCCTCTCTCAAATTTCAAAATTCTTCTTCTTCCTCCCGCTTCCATTTTCAGATCTTTCCAAAACCCAAACGGCTACACTCTTTCTCTCTCTACCAGTCACTGAAAACTCACAAAAAAACACACACAAACACCTAAATCACACAGTAGCTCGCACAAATATCATTACAAACAGAGAAGAATAAGTTCGGTTCGTCATTTTTCTCTTAAACGCTCAGAAACACCGAAACACACAGTGGCTCAGTCAAGTACACCTAATAGAAGCATAAGTTCACCCTGTGTTCAACGATTGAAGATGTCGAATAAGGAGAAAGGTGTAAATGTTCAGGTTTTGCTTCGTTGCAGGTAACCTGTGAAAAAAATTTAAAAATTGTGATTTTGTGATTAGGGTTTTTTAATTTACGGTGTTTGGAAATTGGGTCTTCGATTTTCTTGATGTTTTGATGTATTTTGGGTTGATTTTCAGGCCGTTTAGTAATGATGAGTTGCGGAGTAATGCTCCGCAAGTGGTGACTTGCAATGAGTTTCAGAGAGAGGTTGCTGTTTCACAGAACATTGCTGGAAAACACATAGATAGGATTTTTACTTTCGATAAGGTAATGTTTCGATTGTTTGATTATTATAATGTTTTTGTTGAGTTGGTTAAGTACATGGACTAGAACTGGATTTTTTAGAAATTGAACATTAGTGTGGTTGCTGATGTGACTAAGCATTTTAGTTTAGTTTGGAGCTAATATCTTGCTGCAGAAAAGGAAAACAAGTTTAGTTTTTGCTTCATTAAGGCATTTCAGAAAAAAGAGAGGATAATTTGTTTTTTCATAGTTGGGTATGGAAATTAATTTGATATTGTTATGAAATGTGATGTCATTCACAGTGCTAAAATGTGTAAATGTGATACTTTTATGTAATTCAGAAAGTGTTACTTATATATTGTTATGCTTGCTCTATTGTTAAAGTACAGGTTTTTGGCCCCTCTGCACAACAAAGGGACCTCTATGATCAAGCAATTATCCCCATTGTCAATGAAGTTTTAGAGGGATTTAACTGTACAATTTTTGCTTATGGGCAAACTGGTACCGGCAAAACTTACACTATGGAAGGTGAATGCAAGAGGTCCAAGGTACTGAATAGCAGGCTTTGAGCTTCTGTTCACTTTAAAAGCTTGCTTAGGTACATTTTTTTCTTATTTTTGATTGTATGACATTGCAGAGTGGGCCTAACGGAGAGCTTCCACTAGGAGCAGGTGTTATACCTAGAGCCGTCAAGCAAATTTTTGATACATTAGAGAGTCAAAATGCAGAATACAGTGTGAAAGTTACATTCTTAGAGTTGTATAATGAAGAAATCACTGACTTGTTAGCCCCTGAGGATTTGTCTAAAGTCGCTTTAGAAGACAGACAGAAGAAACAATTGCCACTCATGGAAGATGGGAAAGGTGGAGTTCTAGTTAGAGGGCTTGAAGAAGAAATTGTGACAAGTGCCAATGAGATATTCACCTTGATTGAAAGGGGTTCATCAAAACGCCGGACTGCAGAAACCTTGCTCAATAAGCAATCAAGGTATACTTTTTTTGCTCATATTGATAGTCATTATATTATCATTTGCGTACAAGATGATAGAAGTAATAGTTTTGTTTCAGTCGGTCACATTCTCTTTTTTCCATCACAATACACATCAAGGAAGCAACCCCTGAAGGCGAAGAACTAATAAAATGTGGCAAGTTGAATTTAGTTGATTTGGCTGGTTCAGAGAATATTTCTCGCTCTGGGGCTAGGGAGGTAACACATTTACTCGTCCATCTATCAACTCATTAGAAATTGATTTCTTGATCTCATTTAATCAAACATGTACAATTGATTTATTTTTCTTCTTTCTGTAAGGAACGTCACTCTTAGTTTTTTCGTCTTTTTGTTGTCTCATTTAGAGGTAGTTGTACTTTTCATACCTCGCGTTCTATCTTTCTGTTGTATTGCTTATAGTGAAATAGGAAATCATTCTGTTCTTTTAAATATTTCACAATTTTAATTCCCAGGGTCGTGCAAGGGAAGCTGGAGAAATAAACAAAAGTCTACTCACACTTGGACGAGTGATTAATGCCCTTGTTGAGCATCTTGGGCATATTCCTTACAGGTATCTACGGTTTTTGGTGGTTCTTTATCCATTTTTGGATCTGTATACTTATTATGTCATTTTTTATGATGCTAATCCAGGGATAGCAAACTTACACGTTTGCTGCGTGATTCATTGGGAGGAAGAACCAAAACATGTATCATTGCCACAGTGTCACCTGCTGTGCACTGTCTTGAGGAGACTCTGAGCACACTAGACTATGCCCACAGAGCAAAAAACATAAGGAATAAGCCTGAGGTATATTTGGAAAAAAGCAAAATGATTTCCATGGCAGAATCACCTTATGCTGCTCTCTCACTCTTTCAATATAGAAAATCTTTGTCTAATGTTCACTTCACTTTGTATTCAAATAACAAAAGCTTTCCATCTTCTGTGTGTATGCAATCTATGATCTTTGTAGTGTTTTATACTGCAACATGTGAGCATCCCTCGTATTGCTGTCTGGAGCAAGTACTGAAGTTTGTATAAGTTTTGAAGTACCATACACCAGCGGTGGTTAGATTATATTCCTTTTGGAGTGGAGTGGCATTGAGTTTGGTTAATCAAGTTATTTGGTATGCTGCTCTACCAACAACAAAATGTTCCAGATTTACTGCTATAAGTACAAGAAGATTATTGTTAAGGTTGTTTGTCAGGAAGTGTTTATACCTGCCAGAAAGAGCTAAGAGCAATTGGGGAATATGAATAACTTAGCTGACATTTTTAAAAGCAAATTTGTTACTGGCAGTGAATCTAGTCACTTTGGCTTCTTAGTTGAATTCTATTTGTTAGACTTAATTTATCGACATTTGTTGTGTGTGCAATACTTGATGCATTATCTAATACACTCTGTTTTCCAGATAACTTCAAAAGATTAAAATAAATTGAACTGTAATAATTGTTTTAGTTCTTCTTTGCTTCAATATCTTATTCCTTTTGATGTTAATCTGTAGGTGAATCAAAAAATGATGAAATCAACGCTCATCAAGGATTTGTATGGAGAAATTGAGCGGCTTAAAGGAGGTCATTGCTTTATAATTAGACTGAAATATTTTAAAGGCTTCTTTCCACAAGTTCAGAGCAACATTTTACTGATTCCCCTTTGTTTCAACTGCTTTCTTCCAGAGGTGTATGCTGCTCGTGAGAAGAATGGTGTTTATATACCAAAAGAACGATATTATCAGGAGGAGAGCGAGAGAAAAGTAGGCCCTTTTGCTTTGTCCTTTTCTTTATTCCCTTCCTTTGAGTTTTCAAGGAATGAGTAGTAAAAATATTTGGTCTGTCTAGTATTCCCTCTATCGTCAAATCTTATCTTGATGAGATTCAATGGTTCATCTGCTTACACAGCTCTGTTCCCTTTATTTCTATATTTTACTTTACAAAATTATTTGGAAACAATCTCTCTACCTCCAAGAGGTAGGAGTAAGGTCTACGTACTCTCCTCCCTAGACACCACCTGGGATTTAACTGGATATATTGTTGTTGTTGTTGTTGTATTAGGATTTATTCAGTTTGTTTATTGGAAGAGTTTTCTGATTTAGATTCTTTTACCCTTTCTATTTTTAGGCAATGGCAGATCAAATTGAACAAATGGGAGTTAGCATAGAAAACCAACAGAAGGTCTGTACTTGACTGAAACACTCGTAGTTGAATAGTTCTTTTATATTCCACTTCTTATGTGATAAGTAACTTTTGCTTTGATCTGTGATAATCAGCAACTCGAGGAGTTACAAAGTAGACATGATTGTCAGGTTCAACAGTGCTCAGATTTGACTTGTAAACTTGATGCAACACAGGTGATTAGCAGCCTTTTATTCCTTCGTCATGTTGTGCAACCTTTTAGGAAGTTCTTATGGTAGAGGGTTCTTGCAGAAACAATTGAACCAAACAAGCAAATTGCTAGCCTACACTGAAGAACAGTTGAGACAAAATCTATACACTCTCAAGGAACGGGATTTTATCATCTCTGAACAAAAAAAAGCTGGTATAGCTATCTGACCATTCATTTTGAAGTGTGCTTTCCCATTCAGTATTAACTTTGAAATCTGATATTTTCAGAAAATGCCCTGGCTCACCAAGCATGTGTTTTACGGGCTGACTTAGAGAAATCAATTCAAGAGAATGCTTCCTTGTTTCAAAAAATTGGTAAGTAATTTAATCGCTTCTGCTGCATGATTTGTCAGGATTATTCACTTCATCCTATCTGTTTTTATTTTTTCCAGCTAGAGAGGATAAACTGAGCACTGATAATCGGTCAGTGGTAGACAACTTTCAAACTGAGCTTGCAAAGCAACTTGGTAGTCTTTCCAGCACTGTGGCAACATCAGTGTCTCGACAAAATGAACACCTCCACCATGTCGAGAAAATCTGTCATAATTTTCTTGAATTTCATGAGAAGGTGATTACTGGATTCCAGTGGCTCTTCTCCTATTTCATCTTCTGCTTTCCCCTTCTATTTGTTTGGCTTGTTCTGCTAGTGATTTCTGTGCTTTTCTTTGGTTCTCTCTAGTTGTTTTAAACCTTCAATGTCATAACTTTTCTTGTAGGCTGCCTTAGATTTGACGAGTAAAATTAATTCTTCAAAGGCCTTGTACATATCTCACTTTGAGGCTATGCAAAATGTAGTGAAGCTGCATAAAGCCACTTCTAATGCTGCTCTGGAGGAAATTTCGACTTTGGCTTCTTCTAATTCAATTTCCACTAAAGAAGTATGACGTGAAAGTTTTGCTTTCAGCTTCTGATGTATTTGGATTTCTGTTAGTCTAAAATAATAGATGTATTTGTGGTTTGAATACCTTTTCTTTATTCCTCTCCTTGTTGCAGTTTTTAGATGCAGAGTCTGTTGAAGCAAATTTAATTTTTGATGAACTTCAGAGCACTCTGTCAACTCACCAAGGAGAAATGGCACATTTTGCTAGAGAGCTTCGTCAGGTTTCCTTATGAACTCTACTTGTAAATTTTGATTGATAATCAACACTTATTACATCCAGAGATTTGGTTGTTAAAGTTCATTTGAGGATATAGTTCTGCATTGTTCATTCTTTTCACGTTCATCATTGTTTTTTTCCAATTATGTAGAGATTTAATGACAGTACAGAGCATTTGACAAATATCTCTGAGATCATACAAGGATTTTTTGACAAACTTTTAGAAGAATCAAAAAGACTTGAAAGACATTCAACAACAGCTGATGAGATTCAAACGAAGTCTATTGCTGAATTTGAGAAGGCATATGAGGTATGCCTTTAAGATCTGATACAACAATGTTGTTGTTCCTCTAATTTTGATGTCTGTGTTTGTCTACTTTAGGAGCAATCAAAATCAGATGCAGAAAAGCTTATTGCTGAGGTGACTTCCTTGGTCTCCGATCACATGCGTCGCCAAAAAGAACTGGTTTGTTTTTATACTCTAAGATTTCCCATCTTATGTAATATACATATGATCTTTCTTCTGTTCCTGTTCTCAAAGTCTACCTGACAGGTTGGTGCAAGGCTTGGTGATCTTAGAGAAACTGTTTCTGGGAATAAGACATTCTTGGATGGGCATGTATCCTCTATGGAAGGTATTACAACAGATGCAAAAAGAAAATGGCAGGAATTTTATACACAAGCAGAAGGTGAGACCAAAGAAAATGCTGATTTCTCAGCTGCTAAACATTGCCGAATGGAGTTACTCATGCAGAAGTGGTAAGTATCTGAATTTGCACCTTATATATGTGATTTTTAAAATTCTGCTAAGTTTCAGTAGTTGTTATTTGGTTAACTCAACTCTGATCTGAATTTGTTGGCCTTTTTCAACGAATAGTTGTTTCTCCTTTATTCTATTTCATTTTAAATATTTTTGCTTCTACTTTTTCCGTAAGCAATTGTGTGTGGCTTTTCTATGCAGTGTAAGCACAACTGAAACAACTGTGAAACGGTGGCAAAGTACTCATGAATTGGCAAAAGACATGGGCAATCAACAGGTTTCAACAATGCATTCTGTTGTCAGGTAAACTTTCAATGTTACTTGGTATTTTATTCTGCCTGAAGAGAGCAGATAAGTAACACATTGGTTACTTCTAATAAATGAAAGATGTATATTACCTTACGTTTTGTAAATGTATAAGAATTCAACTCCTTGTCTGAAAAGTAAATTATCTAAAGCCATACTAAACATGTTAGTTCGTTTATTTATGACAAGAAAACCGCCTTCCTCTGCAAACAGATAAATAGAAATAACCAACAGGTGTAATATTCCTACCACCATCTAATTAAATTGTTGATAGGGATTGGGGAGGTTTCCAATTTTTTGTTCAATTTTCAGTTCCTTTTTTTGCCTATTAACACTGTTAGTTAAAGAAACTATTTTGGGAAATGTTATGTCTTTTCATCTTTTGTTCATTTGTGCCTATTCACTCAATATCTGCTTCCTTTGTTCCAGAACCAGTGGTAGGGTTTGCAACATAAATTGTCATTGTATTGGTTGAAAATATTTCCGAGTGTTCAAATGAACTTATAATACTCTTGTTTCCTATTCACTGAGACAACTTCATTGGAGCTGGGAATTAAGAGTGTTTTTATGGATGCTATGTATTATTTTGTACTGGTGAAAGAGAACCATCAAGTAGTTGAAATTTGTTGGGACTTGGGAGAATATAAGACAATTGCCTATATCTAGAAGCGCTTAGGGAATTTGTGAGTGGTTAAACTTGCATTGTCAGCAATAATGGATCTCGGAAGGTTTATAACAAACAACAGGACATGAACCTGCAGAAATATAATATATATTGACTATGTTGTTGGGTATTTGAAAAACAAATATGAGCTTATTACTTTTTTTTTTAGAGAAACTTGAGCACCGCATCCAACATCATTATGACATCTCTTTTTTTTTCCTTTCCCTGTTACAGGAACATATGCGATAGCAATGAGCAACATGTAATTGAATTTGATTCCACAAGGGAAGCTGCTGAAGAAGCTGTGAAACGGAATAGTGAAGATATCATTAAATCTATTGACGGTAAGATTTTAAAAATTTGTCTAGTATGTTCTGATTTTGGGTTGTCGCTTTGAGTTTTTTTTTAACAGAACAAAAAGGTAGGCATGCAGTTCAATACTAAAGAAAATCTTCTATAGGCAATAAGTTAGACATTTTGGAAGTAAATTGTGCTCATACAAGCAAAAATTCTAACATAGTAAAATGACATAGTACATTTCATAGTAGATTATCTAGTTTCGTCTGTCATGATTAGTTCATATTTTGGTTCGGGTGCTGCTGCCCAATATGTTGTTTCAATTTTTGAAGTAGTAATTTTTCCAAAAAAGTAGCTTATACAATGGTGTTTTTTTTTATGGTTGGCGTGATTTGGTGATGACTATTGAATGCTGTTTTGTAATGTTTCCTCTGGTTTCATTCTTATCCAGGCATATCAGGGGAAGAGAGAGGATCTATATCTGGCATTTTGGATACAGCCAGTGCACACTCGGAGACCCTTGATGAACTTAAGAAAGATCATTGCACACAGTCTACCTCCATTGAACAGAAGGCCCTTGAAACATTTCAGCAGAAGTTTATGGTATGTTGATCAAGAATCTTACTACACTTAAAATGTTCAGGATCTACCCTGGACATATTTAGCTTCTCAGAATTTCACTTTGTTACGACTTTTTTTGATGTTGGTTAGTAGATAAGACAATGCTGTCATATTCCATTTTCCGCATAACTAGTGAAATTCTGTTGGCCGAATAAGAAAAATAAATCCCTACATACCTAATACCTGCTTGGTTGATGTTATTAGATAATAGAAACACTAAGCTATGAGGGAATTCATGTGTTGTTTTATGTAGGATAGAAACGTGGAATAAGAATTACATGTATTAGCAATATGGAGATGAAATATATAAAGAGAAAAATGCCCTTAAAAGTAGATGAGCCCTACATACCATTCCTTGCTACATTATTTTTCACTTTATAATAATCCATTCGTAGCTCTTGGCATTTTCTAGTTAAGACAAGACGTTGTACTGTGTACTTATGCTGAACCTTTATTACTTTTCTGACTGATGTTCAGGATTATGAGCCAACTGGAACAACACCAATTAGGTCTGAACCAGATGTACCAAGCAAGGGAACAATTGAGTCGTTGCGAGCCATGCCAATGGAGACTCTACTAGAGGAGTTTCGAGAAAACAATTCATTCGAGTCCTTCCAAGTAAAGGACCTAAAGCCATCACTTATACCACGATCTCCTCTCTCACTAATTAACAATTAGCAGATTGGTTTCATCATTCCCTCCTGCATATGATCACTTAATCTGTATTGGTATTTTCCTTGTATACTGAGTGAAACTGCAAACTGCAGTATATATTGTAGGTTGATTAATTCAGTCTTGAAATATAAATCCCACCTTGGGATTTAGAAAAATGGCTGTAAATGAGCAACTCTTGGTGTTATTCCTTGAAGAGTTGATAATTCAATCGCCAAACCAACCAAATCAAACCACAAATTGTTTTTTTTATTTTTTTCGGTTTGATTTGGTTTGCCTTTACGGTTTGACTTGTACACCCCTAAGTTGTAAGTCCTGGCGAAAGCAACTAGTACTGCTCATTGGCTGTTTATATGGGATCAACCAAATTTTAGGCTAATTAAAGTTCGTCAATCAAATTTAGAAAAATCAACATGTACTAATACACATGGAAAATATCAAATTCGTTAATTCGGACTTCATGATCTCAAAAACGACTTTAGTCGAAGCTCAATCAAATTCAGGAATTCGGAATGGTCATTACACAAAAATAATCAAATTCATGAATTTGTGTTTCATGACCCAAAATATACCAAATTCTTGAATTCAAAAGCAATGGCTATTTTCAGTCCCAAGTATAGTCCATCAACTCCATATATGAACTAAATTTCAAGAATCAATAACCATTGGTGCCAAATTCCCAATGTTCAAATCCAAAACCCAAAAGATTTTGTCTTCCAAATATGCAACACTTTGTTATTCTTCAGCTCCCTCTATAGCTGAGGCCAACACTCATCATCATCAAGTAGTTCTTGAACAAACACCAATTTCACAATTTTCTCATTATTTTGATCCAAGATTCTATATTTCTCAACTTATAAAGTGTAAAAATCTTTATCAAGTAAAACAAGTTCATGCTCAAATAACAACTAATGGGTTTCTTGAAAATCAAATTGTTGCTAATAAACTTCTATACATATATTGTATGCATAAGTCTTTAGATGATTCATATGCTTTGTTTTGTGGATTTAGTGAGAAAAATGCTGTTTCTTGGAGTGTTATGGTTGGTGGGTATGCTAAAGCTGGAGACTTTATGAACTGTTTTAGAACTTTTAAGGAGTATTTAAGATCTGGGGTTAGACCAGATACTTATACTTTGCCTTTTGTGATAAGGGTTTGTAGAGATACAATGGATCTGCAAATGGGTAGATTGATTCATAGTGTTGTTTACAAATGTGGGTTGCTGTTAGATGACTTTGTTGTTGCAGCACTTGTTGATATGTATTCAAAATGTAAGGTTATTGGGGATGCAAAGCAACTGTTTGATGGAATGCCTAAGAGGGATGTTGTGACTTGGACCGTTATGATTGGGGCGTGTACGGAGTGTGGGGATCCGACTGAGGCTTTAGTTCTGTTTGATCAAATGAGAGAGGAAGGAGTTGTCCCGGATAAAGTCGCTGTGGTAAATGTAGTTAATGCTTGTGCAAAGATAGGGGCAATGCATAAGGCTAAGTTAGTACATGAATATATAGTGAAGAACAAGTTTTCGTTCGATGTTATCTTGGGGACAACGATGGTTGACATGTATGCTAAATGTGGATCGGTTGATGTTGCAAGGGAAGTGTTTGATGGTTTGAGAGAAAAGAATGTTATAACTTGGAGTGCAATGATAGCAGCTTATGGTTATCATGGCCAAGGAAACAAAGCTGTTGATATGTTCCCTATGATGTTAAGGACGGGGATATTGCCTAACAAGATCACGTTTGTTTCTCTTTTGTATGCGTGTAGTCATAGCGGGCTGGTTGAAGAAGGTAAACAACTTTTCAATTCTATGCAGAAAGAGTACGGAGTGAAGCCTGATATCAAACATTTTACATGTATGGTGGACCTCTTGGGCCGTGCTGGGAAAATTGACGATTCATTAAAGTTAATAGAGGATATGGCTGTTGAAAAAGATGAAGGGCTTTGGGGGGCATTACTTGGAGCATGTAGAATTCATGGACGTGTAGAGCTTGCCGAAATGGCAGCAAAATCCTTGATTGAATTGCAACCCGAAAATGCAGGGCACTACGTCTTGCTATCAAATATATATGCTAAAGCTGGTAAATGGAAGGACATGGCCAAGATTAGGGAATTAATGAGCCATCAGAAATTGAAGAAAGTCCCCGGTTGGACATGGATTGAAGTTGATAACAAGATTCACCGATTCAGCGTTGGAGACCACACCCATCCTCTATCGAAAGAGATCTATGAGAAGTTAAAATATCTGCTCAAGGAACTAGAGATTTCTGGTTATGTTCCGGATACAAACTTTGTGTTGCATGATGTTGATGAGGAACTTAAGCTTGGAAACCTATTCTCTCATAGTGAAAAGTTGGCTATTGCATTTGGCCTCATAAGCACACCTGAACAATCCACTATAAGAATTATGAAGAACCTTAGAGTATGTGGTGACTGCCACACATTCTGTAAGTTTGTTTCTCAGGTTACAAGTAGGGTGATCATAGTCCGTGATGCAAATCGGTTTCACCACTTCAAAGAAGGTGCCTGTTCTTGCAAAGATTACTGGTGATTGGCTTTGTTCCAGTCTTATGAGGTGAATGCTATGCCGTAATGCTGCCGGGTGTGTGTCAAATAGTGCATTTTTTTAGAGGATCTAACGCGGGTGCAACAATATTCTTGGAGATTCCGAACAACATAGGATGAGAGGGGATGAAGAAAGTGGACTAAACAGACTCACATTTCTCATCGAAAATATACGTGAAAAGAATCATATCGAAAACACCCCTAACCAACCCCTTCTTTCGTAGATCCTGTGTATTGTAAGTGATCTGAGCCTGCCTGCAACAAGCCTCTTGTCCAGGCAAATGAAGTTGGTGAGCCGTATGATGGACAACTCTATCCTGCAGTTTGGACAGGTCTCCACTGTTAGTTAGTACTTAGTATCCTCTTAATTTTGGGGTGGACATTTTCACTCTTATTTTCTTGGATACGCTTACCAAAAAGAATATTTTTTGATATACCTAAGACATGGATCTATATGAACAAAGGACCGTGACGAGTTGTTACTACTAGCATCTGATCTCTTATTTTGCAATGATGTAAGGTGTGCCTCCTATATGGAGTTTTTCATAAGTTTAATTTCAATTACCTTTCATGTCTCTTAGTTAATCAGAAATTGAGATGTTTTCCTGCATCACTATCTTTCATCACATGTTGGTAATTGTAATTCAAAGAGGAAAGAAGAGAAAAATCACTTCTTGTCTGGGAAAACTGAACCACAGGGCAGTAATTAATGCATTGTTCATTGAAATAGATCCCTTTGACAAGCAAATAAATGGTTCCATCATGCTTAGTATCAATATATCGTCTCTTTATGCTTCATTCTACTCTTAATTTTACATTGAATTAGTTATTGTATTGATAAGTAGCTTGCAGGACTCTGAGATAAGTTACAATTATGCCTCGATCACAAACTAGTTGGGGTGTGCTCTATGAATCCTCAATAATAATTCTGTTCAGACAATGAAATACTTCTTTTCCCATACCTGAGTTGCCTGAAAGTTCAGCTCTTTATTATTCATTTCTCTTGAAACAATTTACCAAACTCTAAATTTCTGCTACTCCTAAAATTGTAACTCCTGTTTTTTCTTTTTCCAATCCTGCTAGTTTTTGTTATATTTACTTTTTGTTGCTCAAGCTATTGTAAGTGGCTGAATTCATGTTTTCAATTTTTAGTTTCTGGTGGTAATTGGCCTTATACTTTCCTATTGGTTGCTGTTGAAGTATTTGAATATACTCAGAAACTGTGGTAGTTGGTTCAAGGCTTCCGATGGTTTCAATTTCCTTTTCCTTGTTCTATAATCATAATTTATTGTGCAGGAGCTTCAGCAAAGGACTTCAATATTTTGCTTTAAGGAGATCATAGCCGCGAGCCCGTGACATCCTTTCTTGATGTGGCCGGCTATTTTTTCTCTTGTGCTCTCTTCTTCCTCCTTTTTGTGTAGTCGTTGTGTTTATGTTCCTTGCAGATAATTGAATTCTTTTGCAAGATGGAGTACTTAGAAAGCTTACTAATGCTACGTTCGAATGGTGGACTAATTGGTTGTCACAAAAATTTTCTGATGAGTTAATTCCATAATTCAATTAGAAGGAAAGTCCACCAAATATGTGGTTTGTGAGTAAGAATAGGAGATTTGTATGCAATTGTGGTAAGAAACAGTTGGAAGATATGACATTTTAAATGCTAGTCTTATGAGGGCAACACATGATATTATGATTTTCTTCTGATCTGATGGTAATGTTTAGCTAATATTTTTGCTTTTAAAATCAAATTTTATTTGATAATATGTGACAGGGTCGAGTTGCAACATTGCAAGAGCTGAGTTACATCCACCACTTTCCGTGACATCCTTTGCTGTTGACCTTATCTCTCATGGGAGACCAGTATCCATCCCGCGACATCAATAGATAATGGAGCTCTCCATTGCGCTATTGCAGGTATTGTTTGCAAGATCGAGAGTTTGGGAGCATGCAGTTTTTGTATAGTTTATCGAAAGAGATCTACGAGAAGTTAATATATCTGCTCAAGGAACTAGAGATTTCTGGTTATGTTCCAGATACAAACTTTGTGTTGCATGATGTTGATGAGGAACTTAAGCTTGGAAACCTTATTCTGTCATAGTGAAAAGTTGGCTGTTGCATTTGGCCTCATAAGCACACCTGAACAATCCATTATTAGAATTATGAAGAACCTTAAGAGTATGTGGTGACTGCCACACATTCTGTAAGTTTGTTTCTCAGGTTACAAGTAGGGTGATCGTTGCCCGTGATGAAAATCGATTTCACCATTTTAAAGAAGGTACCTGTTCTTACAGAGATTACTGGTGATTGGATTTGTTCCAGTCTTTTTGAGGTGAAATGCTATGTTGTAATGCCTCGAGGTGTGTGTTGGATAGTTCCTTTTTCGGAGGATCCAACACGAGTGCAACATATACATGTAAAGAATCGTACTGAAAACGCTCCTAACCCAACCCCTTCCTTCGTAGATCCTGTGTATTGTAAGTGATCATGAAGTTGGTGAGCCGGTTTGGAGAGGACTTCACTGTACGTTAGTTAGTACCCTCTTGGTTTCGTGGTGGACACAGTGGATCCTAAGACATGAATCTATATGAACCAATGGATCGTGATGAGTCGCTACTACTAGCATATCGTCTCTTACTACTATCTTTCATCACATGTTGGTAATTGTAATTCACAAAAAAAATCACTTCTTGTTTGGGAAAACTACATGGTGAATTCGTATTTTGTGACACTGAAATGGAGAAAAAATAGTTGTCATTAATGAAAATGTAATAGTATTGTTTAACAGGCATGTGAGGGCCCGACTGGACAAGTTTGGGGGCCAATGAAGTCAAGTCTACTAATTTCCGAAAAATCAGTGGACTAATAAACACGAAAAACACCTAAAGTACTACATGAGCAACAAATTAAACACCTAGTTCATTCTCAAATAACAACTACTGGGATATTTGAAGATCAAATTATTGCTAACAAACTTTTACACATATATTATAATTTGTATACACAAGTCTTTAGATGATTCTTATACTTTGTTTCATGAAATCCATTTTAGTAGAGCATATAATGTCGATGGTCTAAGCCTCTAAGGTAGAACATTCAATGAACCGAGGTGTTTCAAAACTCAATGTCTAAATTCTGGATTTGTTGGTGCTTAAAAACTCATGGATTTCTCCAATTCATTGAACTATACATTCAAAAAAAAAGTATATATTGTTCAAGAGGCTAAGGAATATTCTACTTTATGGGAAATCAAGTGAAAGCTGCAAAAGCTAACACTTATAATTAGTTCACTACATACATTGTGCCTTCTTGTTGTAACCAATTAATTTTTGTGTCCACTACATGAATTAAGAGCAACATCTTTCTTTTCATTTAAAAGACAAATTGCCTACTCCAACATGGCAAAAGAACAACTTGCTCACACACATACACACACTAAAGAAATACACGATTCATCGATATCCTACGAGTCGTTATAGGGTGTCTGTTATTGATAAGAAAACAAACCTTAAGCCTAACTCGATCATAAAAACGCACTAACTTATAAGGTTAGCGTAGTTCAAAATCATATAAACAGACCAAACTACCTGCTCATAACCAATGTGTGACTCTTGGATTTGGTTAAAGAAGTTGAAGTTGCTCCACTTGTCTAAGCTCAAAATTATAGGGCTCGTTCTGACATGTGTATTTGTTCATTTTCTTCAAAAAAGAAAAATCAAAATGTTGTTTTGTTATACATAAGAATGATTTTTTGGTTAGTTTTCGAAGATAAGTTTTTCAAGTGAATTTTTTCCACGCACAAGATTTCAACTTATTTTTTTCTTCGTGAAATGCTTTTGTCTAAATACAATTTTCACTTTCAAATACCTTTTTTCAACTTCAACTTAAATGTTCTTTTTTTTCAAATATCACTCATTTCATATACAAACGTCTACTTGGAAACCCCGCCCCCCCCCCTCCACACACACAAATAAAATTGTGTGACTTTGTCTTCTAGACTAAGCCTTTAATTTGTACTTTATTGAACTGTATTATATTTAAATTTAAGTTTACTATATATTTAGACAAATGTCATAAATACTCGATGTTAATTACCAAGCAATTTTTTATTCGTAGTTTAAAATTTTGACTTTTAAAATATAAAATTAAATAACTTTTGGAGAATATCAAAATTATTCAAACCTCTTTTCATTATTCAAATTAGAGTCAACTTGTTGTTTAATCATTAAATCCAAGAATCAATGTACACATGGTTACAAATATGCAATGTTGTTAAATACTTTAACATCCGCTTATTCTCCCCCACACTTTATAATAAGAATAGAAAACAAAATATATAAGAAGGAGATAGTATATATTTTTGTATGATTAAAAATTGAACAATCAAATCAAATTCATCCAAAATTAATAATAATTAAATTGATACGTATAAATTGTATTTGATTGATTTGATTTTGATAAATTAAAAAAAGGGACTAAATTAATTTAATTTTAATTTTAACTAAAAATTAATTCAAATCAAACCGTGAACACCATCTTTGCTATTATTACATCAACATCCACTTTTTCTCCACCACACTATATAATAAGATTTCAAAATAAATGCAAACTCCTCTTTCCATTTTTGTAGCTATGATTATAAAAATGTGAACTCTAGATTTTCTAATTGACATCCACGAAATTTAAAAAAAGCATGTCCTTAAACCTATATGCTAATTAAATCTGAAAATGATGGGGCTAGCTACTTCTAGAGTAAAAGGTGAAAAGAATATTTTTTATTTATTTATTACTAATCTATTAATTTGCATGAACCATGAGAAATAGGTTGCACATAAAAAAAAATAAGTTCCTTGATTTTTAAGTAAAAAGAAGGAAAAGAAAAATAATAACTAAAAAAGAATTGAAACTCTTTTTACTTTCGTTTGGGTCATGACGCTCAATGTTGCTCCTTAGATAGTAGAAGCAATACTACAAAAAATTAAAAAAAAGATTTGTTGTTGACGTAGCTTCATAAGAATTAAAAATTAAAACAATTCTTTGAGCCTTCAGAATGAAGAAACTTTTTATAGAGAGCGCTTCCTTATTTTTGAGCCTTACTTGGCGCAAATAAAATTAGTTTGGCCAGTAAATATCACATATCAAGTAATTACACACACAAAAAAATCATCTTTTTTGGAGTTTTCGTTTAAGATAGATATTTGAATTCAACGAGATATTTTGCATTTTTTTTTTTGCTGAATAATGAAAGGGAATAAAATCTTCCTTTTGTTATTGTTACTATATATATATTTAAAGGTAGAGCTTTATTTTTCAAGATTATGATTATTACATCATGTTGACATGAGAAATAAAAATTTATTTATTAATTTTTATAAAAATTAGGTATTTATGGGTAAGAGAAACTAGTGCAACATAAAAGTTTTGATATAGAAGTTGCAACAATTTTGGAGGTGCACTTGTATTGCCAAATTTCCAATACCAAATGCATATCTTACACTTGGTTCTTTTTGAGGTATCACCAAATTGTGTTAAAATTGTATTTGACTTTTCTAAAGTAGTTGTGAAAACTTGTCATCAAGTGAGCAAAAACCTTAGTGGAAGTGCATGTAGGAAGCTTATCATCAATTTTTCTTGTGTTTTGATGAAAGAATACTAAAGTAGAGTGGATTCAGAATATGAATATCACTATAGATTTAAGTTTGAGATTCTTCCATTCATTTGATTTATAGGGTTGACGTTTGTGGTATACACACTATTTGTATTTATTTAGCAAATTCTTTAAACATGTATGTGGTTTTAGTCAAAGTTATTGAGTTGTCTATTTTCATTTATATGCTATCAGAATTGAAAACATTCAGTCTTTGAAAAGTCTTTGAAAAATCGCCACTTTTGATGCAAAAACACCATTATAGTGTCACATATTTCGAACTTAAACAAGTAAGATATTGACATGATTTATGAAATTCATGAGATTCGTGAATCCCAAAAATTGAATATTTCAATAATTTTTTAATTCTTCGACTATTTTTCAATTATAAGTCTGAAAATGAATATTTTTGAATTTTTCCTTGATTTCCCAATGTTGGCCTCCCGTGTTATATGTTGTTCACGCTCCAAATGTATTGTTTTGTGTAATTTTACCTAATGAGCTAGCTTTCTGAGTTTGATTAATTAGTGTCTAAGGACTATGGTAAAAATATTCCACAATTTTCTTACTTTTTTTTAAATGCAATTCACACATATTTGGCAATGGAATCCACTAAGAAATTGAAAGGTGGAAAAGCCATTAGCCAGCTATTAACTGCAAATGTTGCAAGACATATTTAAGCAAATGAAAAGTAGAAAGTTAAAATTATTGCCAAATTCATCAACAAATGTAATGTGTAATGCACTTTGTTGTTGTTATGCATATTCATCACCTATTCATCTATCCATTTTTTTCATTTTTAATACGGAAAAAGGATAAATATATCCCCAAACTATCATAAATGGTATGCAAATATCCTCCGTCATATTTTTGGATCATTGATTCCTCTGCCGTCCAAAAACTAGAGCGTATATACCCTTTTTATACTAACGGACATACATGCGTCATAATCTTATCCACCAACCCGACATTTATTAAATATCGGATCGATGGATAAGATTGTGCCACGTATCCCTATTTAGTCTTCCCTTAGAATGAAGGGCATATATGCTCTAGTTTTTGGACGGTAGGGGCACCAATGTCCCAAAAGTATGACGGAGGGTATTTGCATACCATTTACCATAGTTCGGAGGTATATTTATCATTTTTCTCTTTTCAATAATTATTGTGGTCCTATCCATTTTATTTTGAAACTCAAAGATCATGATTACATATTATTAAAAATTCGAGTTACGTTGACAATAATGTTTCTGACAGATTTCTAACTAATTACATCGTAAACTTAGGTTCTTTTTAGTATTGATCAATTTATTCATCGAAAAATGATGAATTCCACACGATTTTTATTTCATTGTGCTTAAATTCTACATTGTATTTATTTTCATCATATATTCCACACAAATGGTCTTTTCAACTATACGTTATATAATTTGTGAATTAAGAAAATATATTGTTTTTGCTATGCAATGATAATTACCCTTCATCTTCAACTTTAATGTGTTATGAGTTCGAGTCACCTATAAAAAAATTGTGGTCCATAGTCAAAATTCTTCTCAAAGGCGGAATAGTAATTTTAAATTTTTGAGCGTTCTGAATTCTAAAAGAGATAATTTATCAGATTCGAAAATTATTTATATATATAAGTGGAGCTTTAATATAAATATACTAACGTTTATGTTAAAATTACTGAATCCTGCAAAATTCGTGCTTATATATATATATATATATATATATATATAGTTGATACTATAATTGGTAGCATTAGGCAAGTTTTAATTATGTGAATATAGTTAGGTGCAGGTTGGCATTAGGTTTCCTTTTTTTAATTTTAATTTTAATGTTTTTGGAGGGAGAAGGTAGGTAAAATTTGAACATATATATATTGGTATGTGGCAATTCTAAAATGTCTCGAAAGGTAGTGTCGGTGTTAGGATTTTTAACAAGGAGGTTCAAAATATAGAAAGGTAAACACACGAACTAATTGAAGGGATTCAACATCTACTATATATGCATAAAAAAAAAAAAAACCATATATAAATATATAGTAATATTTTCCACCAAAAAGGGTTCAGATGAACCCCTTGAATGTATGTTGGCTCCGCCCCTATTGAAAGGGCGACGTAAGGCAAAGCAAACAATCTATATATGATTAATTTTCGTCAACCAACGGTCCCTTCTCTAGTTCTCTATACGTTAGACTAGACTGTTTAAATACAATACTTATAACATAAAGTGATCTTTTTTAATTATGTGATAATCTCTATGTAATCGATGCATATAGAATAAGATTATTTTTTTTTACCAAGAGTCTTATATATACTCTAATTGTAAATTATTACATCAGGCTTAATACGTTAAATTACTTTGTCATGCAAATTAACTTTACTTTGGTAATATAAAAATTTTATGCAAGCATCTTTTTATAAATTACATAGATTGACTTTTCTTCAATAAAAAATTACATCTTATATATAAAGATTAAAATTATATTTTATATTTATATAGTAAATATTGAATCTGTTCAATTTTATCGTCTATTTACTTTTTTATAATTTTAAATCCCCCCCCCCCCCCCTCTCCTCCCCGGCTTCTAACTTCATTTCGTTTTTTTTTTAATTGTCGCTTGAATGAAGAAATCTGATCGGTCTGACTTTTCCAAATATTCCCCACGACTCTTTTCTTTTACGAATTTGAATTTTCGCATCGTTTCAATCGTCGTAATAAAAAATGAATGAATATTCTTTAAAAAAATGTATAATAATATACATATCAAGACAAAAGTTAAAAATAAATCTCGTAGAATGAAAATTCTGATTTCGTGACTAAACTCTAGAAAAGAAAGAGAAGGCTCGTGTAAGAAAAAAACGGCTATACAATTGAAGTTTATCTTTAAAAAATATATTTACATCCATTTTATTTTAATTTAAGAAAAAGAAAATATAAAAATCAACCGTTTTTTTATCCACTCATCATAGTTGGTTTTTGTCTATAAATAATCCAACATTCTTTCTTTTCTTCTTCATTATTCTTCAATATCTTTCTTCAAAATCACAAAAAATGGAATTATTTATGAAAAGCTCTTCTCTTTGGGGTTTAGAAATTTATTTATTTTGCTTCTTTATAGTTTTATCAAACATTAATAAGGTGTTTGCTTCTCATAATATTTTTTTGGACTTGCAATCTTCAAGTGCTATTAGTGTCAAGAATGTTCATAGAACTGGTTTTCATTTTCAACCTCCTAAATATTGGATTAATGGTATGTTCATCTTTCATTTTTTTACTGACGTACGTTAAATTTAACATTAGCAATGCGGTTTATTACTTAAATTCGAGTTTGTATATATGACTTTGCTTCCGTAGATATATATATATATATATATATATATATATATATACATGGAATACATCTATTGACTTGGTATAAATATGAGTACGAATAAATTAATTGATGGTGCAATTTTATTAAGATTAATATTGCATTATATAGGTGATAAAACTTCAGAAAAAAACGATTACTTTTATATTGAGAAGTTCAAATGTTGTTGTTTCTTTTATTGTTACATTTTTAAAAAATAATTTTTTTTACTGATCTTTATAGCTACATATATATAAGATTGATCATTCTTGATATTTCAAAATTATGTATACATACACACACCTACATAATTATGTGGTTCATTTGTGTTAGTTTTCTTTTATTCACTATTCAGTACTCATTTTGAAGTTTAATTCATTTAAATTTGCGTTAAAATGTTTCACTTTTGGAGGTAAAACCACTCTTGACCAATTATAAACAACTCGATTCTCAAAATTTAAATTCGAAATTAGATTAATAATAATCATGGCAAGACAACTACAAGGCTAAGGTTTTCGATAAGAATGTGCAAAAGAGAAAAAGAAACATGAAATATATGAAAAGGTTCTTTTAACCTAAGATTTTGGCCATCGAATTAAGGTGAAAATTAATTTGTTGGAGGCACCCTTTATATTCCCCATGGCATTTTCTTCTCCCTTATATTTTTCCTTCTAAATTATTATTAAGTATTGACATATAGTGACATTTCATACTCCTATATTGTGTACATTTAATATGTAGGTCTTATATTAATTAGAACTTGCCAAACATATTGTCTCTTATAAAGTTGACTCCCCCCAACCCCCAACCCCACCCCACCCTAAAAAAATTACCTCATCAATTTCGTTTTTCATGTGACACAATTTTCTTATTTAATTTGTTATCTAAAGAATGACTATTTTCTATATTTAAAATTACACTTATCGTTCTACATGATATAAATGTTTATATAGTCACAATAAATCTCATGACATGTTTCAGATCATAATTTTCAAACATTTTTTACTTTATTTTTTAAATTACGTATTAAATCAAAGTACGCCATATAAATTAAAATGATTCAACTAATTAGTCATTTTTGTATTTCCTACATTTCTGTGTTTTCTCACCTTTGATTTGTTAATTACTATAGTATTTGATTATTTCTTAATTATTGATTAATTATGTAATGCATTCTATTTTCTTCACTAATCTTTTATTTTTTTAAAAATTCTTTTGTTCATATATGGTCTCTATCCATGGATGCTTTTCAAATATACAAAGACCCTAATGGTGAGTTAGATTATTATTTTTTATTTATTCTTCCTAAATATACTATATATACACACAACTTATCAATAACTCAATTATATTATTGACTTTCATTTTATTTTTCAACAGCACCAATGTATTATAATGGAGTATATCATTTATTCTATCAATACAATCCAAAAGGATCAGTATGGGGCAATATTGTTTGGGCTCATTCAGTCTCAAAAGACTTGATAAATTGGATCCATTTAGAACCCGCAATTTATCCATCTAAAAAATTTGACAAATATGGTGCTTGGTCCGGGTCAGCAACTATTCTACCTAATAACAAACCTGTTATCTTATACACCGGAGTAGTAGATTCCCATGATTCTCAGGTTCAGAATTATGCAATCCCGGCTAACTTGTCTGATCCATTTCTTCGTAAATGGATCAAACCTAATAACAACCCGTTGATTGTACCTGACAATAGCATCAACAAAACCAAATTTCGTGATCCAACAACCGCATGGATGGGCCAAGATGGGCTTTGGAGAATTGTAATAGGAAGTATGAGAAAACATAGTGGGATGGCATTATTGTATAGAAGTAGAGACTTCATTAAATGGGCCAAAGCCCAACATCCACTTCATTCATCTCCTCATACGGGAAATTGGGAATGTCCTGATTTTTTTCCTGTATCATTAAAAAATACTAATGGCTTAGATTCATCGTATCGCGGAAAAAATGTCAAACATGTCCTTAAGAATAGCCTTGATGTTAATAGGTTTGATTATTACACTATTGGTATGTATGACACCAAAAAAGATAGGTACATTCCTGATAACAATTCTATCGATGGTTCGAAGGGATTGAGGCTTGACTATGGGAATTTCTATGCATCTAAATCATTTTATGACCCTATGAAGAATCGAAGAATTGTATGGGGTTGGACAAATGAATCAGATGTTTTACCTGACGATGAAATTAAGAAAGGATGGGCTGGAATTCAAGCTATTCCGCGTAAAGTATGGCTCAACCCTAGTGGTAAACAATTGATTCAATGGCCTATTGAAGAATTAGAAACATTAAGAAAGCAAAAGATTCAATTGAACAACAAGAAGTTGAGCAAGGGAGAAATGTTTGAAGTTAAAGGAATCTCAGCATCACAGGTTTTAATTTTTCCTTATTAAACTATTGTCTTTTAAATATCCCAACTAAAAGTAATTTTAATTAGTAGACAATGTATAATCAATGTATAACTATTATATCAATTGCATATGATAGGTCTATATATAGTAGATTAATTATACACTTGTTATATGTATATCGGTGATAATTATAAATTGTTGCAATTGAATGAGTGAAATATTTTTGGTTAGTCGGAAAAAAAAAAGTCATTTTATAGACTAGGGCTAAATAAACTTGTGCGTTAGCTTTTTCTCATCTTACATTTCTTCGATTGCAGGCTGATATTGAAGTGTCGTTCTCTTTTTCAAGTTTGAACAAGGCCGAACAATTTGATCCTAAATGGGCCGACCTTTATGCCCAAGATGTTTGTGCCATTAAGGGTTCGACTATCCAAGGTGGGCTTGGACCATTTGGGCTTGCGACATTAGCTTCTAAGAACTTGGAAGAATACACACCTGTTTTCTTTCGAGTGTTTAAGGCTCAAAAGAATTATAAGGTTCTCATGTGCTCAGATGCTAGAAGGTTTGTTTCTTCAATTGAATTAGTTGTAATGATCATAGTTTACATAGTTAACTCAATATAGGAGCACAAAATTTGAGTAAATCAAGAATTATAATGACCCGACTTTGATATCATGATAAGAAATACATCTACTTATCGATTGTTTATTAGTGTCATTAAAAAACTCTAACCTTGTTTAGTTTCTTTATTAATGAGCAGATCTACCATGAGACAAAATGAAGCAATGTACAAGCCCTCATTTGCTGGATATGTAGATGTAGATTTAGTAGACATGAAGAAGTTATCTCTTAGGAGTTTGGTAAGTTTGCTTTCATCATTTTTTTTATTTTTTTATAATTTATTTGATCAAGCTTTTAAGATTCGATTATTTTGAAGAGTAACGATTTGTGTTTGATTAATCAGTTTGTATCATATGTATATTTTTCAGATTGATAACTCAGTAGTGGAGAGTTTTGGTGCTGGTGGCAAAACATGCATAACATCGAGGGTGTATCCAACATTAGCGATTCATAATAATGCACATTTATTTGTCTTCAATAATGGATCTGAGACAATCACAATTGAGACTCTTAATGCTTGGAGCATGGATGTACCTAAGATGCACTAAATATTTTCAAAAAAAAGGAATTATGTCTAAAGAGACAAAGATTGTGTCAAATTTAACAGTAGATGATGTCCTCAAGAATCCTCTATAATTGTCTCTTAATTTATTTTGGTGAATTTAGAAGGCAAAGAGTGTGTATATGGACTTATCTTGTACCATATATATACTAAGAAAGAAATTTGTTAGCTTTCCTTTTTGTTTTGTTACACAATCAAATGTGTGGTCTTATGTAGAACTAATATTTGGTAATATTAGGCAAGTTGTTATGTGACTTATTTTATTCAAATATAATAAGAAGTTCAAAGAGAAGAGTACAAGTAAGCAGAGGTGAATCCAGAATTTGAAGAGTATAGTTGCATCAATATTATCTTAATTTAAACATTAGCAAAAATGTTAATGATGGCTAACGAATAATTTATTTAATGGTCATGAGTTAGAATCCCCCTATTTAGCAATTTTTCTATTATAAATAAACTCTTTAACTTTGTAATAAAAAGAGTAAAAAATGGGTTGTTGGCCGAAATCGACTCTAGGTCGTAGGGGTGGACTCCCTTACTTCCAACAATGGGCCAGATCAATGCCTTCTAAAGGTGCACTCTTTTTTATATTCTCTATTTTTACTAGTTTCTCAAGATACATGTAGATCCGCCTCTGCAAGTAAGTGAAAGGACAAATTTTTACCTTACTAATTCTATTGAGGCACCAAATTCCTATTAACAAGTATGTAAAATATGAGAAGACGAAAGAACTAAATAAGTTATAATTATTGTATAATTTACAACACGCTCTATGATAATATTACAAATACAAATATCGAATATTTAATTAATGACGAACTATAAAAGCAAAGAAGGAAGAGGAGTGATGAGCCTAAAAAAAATCACAAATGAAAAAATTAAATACAGTAGATGGCCAAAATAGAGTAACTTGACGAAGTTGATACTTCCATTCATTGTCTAATCTGTTCAAAAACACTTGATAGTTAACTTTTAATTTTAAGAGATGCACAATATCGTTTCTTATTATTCTTTTAGGGCTTTTCACCCTAGGGATATTGTATATATGATCCAATTTCACATCATATATAAACAATGTGGAAAAAAACTTATATAATTTTCAAGGTAACAAGAAATCATGTTTTTGTGATGCCTTCGTGGAAACTACTTCCTCAATCGTAATAAAGAACAACATTTCAAGTGGTGACTCAAAAAATTCGTCATAACCGGTGATAACCTTTGTGGCGAGTTAGTCGCCACTAGACATTATTTGTGATCATGACTTCTTTTCTTTTTCATCTTTTTTAAAGACAAATTTACCCATTTATCTTATTTTTGTGAATTGAAAAATCCCAAATTTTGCATTATTTTTCGAATTCCTTTTTTTTTTAACACACTCAAAAGTCAAAACATTAAAGAACGGAATAGCAAATTAAATGGCAAAAGACTTGTTCTAACAAAAAAAAATTAGTAAAACAGACTCATGAAATGTAACAATAACCAACAAATTATCCAAAATTTTAGATAAATATTATCCAAACAAATAAAAAATAATCATCCAATCCATTTAATTTATTTTTAAAAAAAACCTAAATTACCTCTCCATCTTTCACTCAAAAACAAATTCTACCCATTTTTTTCACTATAAATACTCTTCATAATTTTCATTTATTCTTCATTCCCAAGTTTCTTTCTCCCTATCCAAAAAAAATATAAAAAAAATTATTTAGATTAATTACCACTATCTGTCAAAGCCCAATTATTGAAAAAAAAAAAAACTATGGATTATTCATCTAATTCTCGTTGGGCTTTGCCAGTTATCTTAGTTTGCTTTTTTATAGTTTTATTATCCAATAATGTTGTTTTTGCTTCTCACAAAGTTTTTATTCACTTGCAATCTCAAAATGCTGTAAATGTTCAAACTGTTCATAGAACTGGTTACCACTTTCAGCCAGAAAAACATTGGATCAATGGTATGTATACGCGTTTTTTCTTCTTTATATGTGTCAAAAAAAATAAATTTTTTGGTCGAAAATGTGTTTAATTTAGATTTGTCACTAATAAATAACCGTTATGTTAATATCTCAATAGATGCATGACATATATTAGTACGATTTTCTTCTTTCGTTGTTTCTCATATTATTTAATCTTTACTAATCATTTTTTTTTTTTTGATGATCTCTCTGGATGCCTTCAAAACATACAATAGATCCCAATGGTAAGTCAAATATATTATATTTTTTAACTTTATTTTATTTTTATTATATAATTTCCTTATTATGTTATTGTTTTTCATATTTTGAACAGCACCAATGTATTTCAATGGAGTTTACCATCTATTCTACCAATACAACCCAAACGGGTCAGTATGGGGCAATATTGTTTGGGCTCATTCAGTTTCAAAGGACTTAATCAATTGGATCAATTTAGAACCCGCAATTTACCCATCTAAACCATTTGATCAATTCGGTACGTGGTCTGGATCTGCAACTATTCTACCTGGTAACAAACCTGTTATCTTGTACACTGGAATAGTAGATGCTAACCAAACTCAAGTTCAAAACTACGCGATTCCAGCTAACTTATCTGATCCTTATCTCCGTGAATGGATCAAGCCTGATAATAATCCATTGATTGTAGCTGATGATAGTATCAACAAGACCAAATTTCGTGATCCAACAACTGCATGGATGGGTAAAGATGGACATTGGAGAATTGTGATGGGAAGTTTGAGAAAACATAGTAGGGGTTTAGCAATAATGTATAGAAGCAAAGATTTCATGAAATGGGTTAAGGCTAAACACCCACTTCACTCAACTAATGGTACTGGAAATTGGGAATGTCCTGATTTTTTCCCTGTTGCATTGAAAGGAACTAATGGGATAGATCAATATGGTGAAGAATATAAATATGTGCTTAAGAATAGTATGGATCTTACTCGATTTGAGTACTATACTCTTGGTAAGTACGATACAAAAAAAGATAGGTATGTTCCAGATGTTGGTTCCATTGATAGTTGGAAGGGATTAAGATTCGATTATGGTAATTTCTATGCATCAAAGACTTTCTATGATACTAGCAAAAACCGAAGGGTTATTTGGGGTTGGTCTAATGAATCAGATATATTCCCTGAAGATGATAATGCGAAAGGATGGGCTGGAATTCAATTGATCCCACGTAAAGTATGGCTTGACCCAAGTGGTAAACAATTGATTCAATGGCCTGTTGAAGAATTAGAAACCCTAAGAACCCAAAAGGTTCAATTGAGTAACAAAAAGTTGAACAATGGTGAAAAGATTGAAGTTACAGGAATCACACCTGCACAGGTATATATAAACTTTTTTTAAAAAATTTATTTATTATTATTTAATAATGTTTAAAATTTATGAAAAATATGACAGGCAGATGTTGAAGTGACATTCTCTTTTGCAAGTTTGGATAAAGCAGAGTCATTTGATTCTAGTTGGACTGATATGTATGCACAAGATGTTTGTGGACTCAAAGGTGCAGATGTACAAGGAGGGCTTGGGCCATTTGGTCTTGCTACATTGGCTACTGAAAACTTAGAAGAAAACACACCTGTTTTCTTCCGAGTTTTCAAAGCACAACAAAATTACAAGGTTCTTTTGTGTTCTGACGCTAAAAGGTACATATTGAATTTGACTTGTTGGTAACGTTTTCGATAGTATTATATTTGAGAAATTGACAAATCTTTTGTTTATGTTTGATAGGTCAACTCTTAAGTTCAATGAAACAATGTACAAAGTTTCATTTGCTGGATTTGTGGATGTTGATTTGGCAGACAAGAAATTGTCACTCAGAAGCTTGGTAACTTTTCTTTCATCGTTAATCAAAAATCTATCTCACATTCCAAAACGAAAATAATTCTGACTATTGAAACTCTTTTTTGTAGATTGATAATTCAGTTATAGAAAGTTTTGGTGCTGGTGGAAAGACATGTATAACATCGAGGGTTTATCCAACATTAGCGATTAATGAGAAGGCACATTTATTTGCGTTCAACAACGGAACTGAGCCAATCACAATTGAGACTTTGGATGCATGGAGTATGGGCAAAGCTAAGATACAATATTAAAAAAGGAATTAGGAGAAAGGAACTATGGAAAAGGGGGGAAATATGAGATTTTGATGGACATAAGAGTTTGTTATTTTGATATTTCAACTCTATTTTTGTTTATCAAATTAGATAGATATCCCTTGAGTCAAAAAAATAATGTATATAGATTTATCCTCTATTTTCAATTTATAAGAATAATGCTATGTTTTTGCTTTCAAAATAATTGTTCTTTTATTGTTTTGTTCAATCGCATATTTATCTTATTTAGATATGAAGAATGAAGTAAATGTTTATGGTGGAAACTCTATTATTAAAGAGAATCGCAAAATAAGTTCATAAAAAAGCCAATACAGAAACTTAACTCTTAAAGCAATTTAAGATACTAAAACGAAAATACGAACCAAAACATTTGTATTATACCTTTCAATGTTTGAAAATAATTAAATTTAAATCTATTATTTTATTCTTAATATTTTTATACCAACAAAAATGTCAACTAATAACAAAAAGTTTTTCAATGAAAGGGAATAATTGGTTAAAACTTATCTGAAACTCTCTCAATAGTTTCAGATAATAATATGATGTGCATTGGGTATTTCCTGAATAATCAACGTATTTTTCATCTTTCGTTTCTCGAGAGCCAAATTAAAATGTAACCAACTGTTTTCTATCATTTCGTTCAATTGTTTTCTCTATCTTTTCGTTCAATTGTTGGCATCTCACACCTTTTTTTTATTATGGACAGATCACAATCCCCTTGTCCTTGAATTAAGGTTGTAAAGATTCAAACTCTCACGTATCAATTCAAACTCTGTCACATGATCAAACTAACCGAGTTAAGATATGGTAAATTTCTCTCTTATATCTTAACCAAGACTCAACTTGATAAAAGAATTGCAAAATAACTTGTTGATAAAAGTAAATTTTCAACACTTTGTATCTTACTTTTTCTATAATAGAATGTATATATAGTTCAATATTTGGTTACATCAACTTCCATCATATATTTCAACTACATTTCAAAGGGTGAAAAGACAAATGTGAATAGTAACATATATGATCATTACACTTCAATCGATTTGTTATAAAATCCATAAAGAATTATCGATGCCAAGAGTCCCCCTGCAAGAAGGCATTTTTCACGTCTAATTGATACAATGACCATGATCTCTGTATAGCCAAGGAAAGTAAGATTCCAAACCACACACTTCCTCAAATTAGTGCCTTGTCATAGGGCATCATAGTTATAATCCAAAATATTGTCAAAGCACTTTCTCAATAACATAGACCATTAAATGTATCAATAAAATTAACTCATCATTGCATTTGAGTTTACTAAAAATGAAACACAATTTATAACAGATTCAAGTGGATCAAACTAAAATAAATTGTATAACAATAACAAGCTCAAATGGACCAAATTTTTATTTGATAAATTGTATTCAACAAAAGTAAGTACAATTAGTGATTTACATGTCATTCTACCAATACATTGAGTCACCAACGCGCCGTGTAAGAACGTCAAGATAGACTGTAACGAGCTATACTTGATATTCATGTCGACTAGCTTAGCTGACCAAGACTTGAACTGTGGAGTACTCCAAATGTTTCATGAAACAGTAGACGAAGAACGATGGGCAAACAGTGATTCTGGAAAGTGGTAAAAGCTACAAAACACGGTCAAAACTGAATGAATGAGTTGGTAAATCTACAAAACATAATTAACAAAGTAACAGGAATTGGCATCTCCAATTTGAGATCAAGAAAGCAAACAAATTGAAAAAAAAAAATGAAAGAAAAGAAAGGAAATAAAATTGGAACAAGTTTGGTAAGTCAGAATACATTAGCATAAATATTGGAGCTCATAGAGTCATTTGCTGACTCTTGCATAGAGTAATTTCCTCCTCCTTACCATTGACAAGCTGGAAATGAAACTCTGAAACATAAAGAAGCAGAACAAAAGAAAAAAAGAAATCAACTTTGTGATGAATGGACACAAAAAACTGATTTGTTGCTCAGACAAACTAAACATGTTGCATCGGCTGTGTGTCGGAACAAAGAAGTAAGATGATGTGGAAACAAAGGTTCTTGAATTGAGTTGGCAAGTCAGAATATCAATAAGCCTCAGAAGTTTTAGCTCATTGGGAATACACCCCTGGCACATCTAATAGACTCATCATTCTTGCCATAAATTGAATAGCCAAAGTGTACAAGTACATCACCTACACACACACAATAACCCAGGGAGAAAGAAAGAGTGGAAACAAATACATTATGAATACACAATGTCAAAAGTGAAAGGTCAGAATATCAATAAGCGGTTAGTGTAAAGATTCAACAGGGAGTTCTCCCTTCACACAATAGATATTCATCATTCCTATATCTGCCTAAAACAACTAAAAATGTCAAAACAACAACCAAATTATATATTTGATAATAATTTACATTGAAATTCTCAAATTTCTGTTAGTACTGGCTAATAATAAGCTTATATAGTCATAGCTAGGTTCAAACACATTAAAGGGATCAATCTATACCATGTAAATCAAAAACATAAAAGAGTAAATCACAAAGGCAAGTCAGAATATCAATAAGCCTCGATGATTGAGCTCATAGAGGAATTCACCCCTCGCACATCTAATTGTTTTTCATCATGCTTGCCATAACAAAGGGTAAATATAGACACCTCAACTAGAGTCACTTAAAGTGGCTTTGGTTCTGTAATTCCATAAGAAAAAGGTAGAACCTACAAGGGATGTGACCCCACAAAAAGTATATACTATATCCTGATATGTAACTTCAAATAAGGGCTAAATAAGAAAACCAATCTAACATAAACAATTTGACAAATCTGTACAAATTCTATAATGAAGCAAATTTGGAGATCACAAATTTCAAAAGTTCAATATATTCCTATTGATTAAAATGATAAGTACTTTAAGAAGGCAAGTCAGAATATCAATAAGCCTCGATGATTGAGCTCATAGAGGTATACACCACTCGCACATCTAATAGTTTATCATCATTCTTGCCATAGCAAAGTAATGTTATGAATAAATGTAGAAATATAATGTAAACCACATCTCAATTAGGGAGATTCAAAGCATCTATTTGTTTGAACAAATGGCACCTTACATTTTTAACTTTGTGACAAATTTTTCAAACACACAAATGCATAATTAAGACCACAAGTTTCTACAACTGAAAATTTGTCTTAGAACAACAAATGGAAAGTGCTACATTAAGGCAAGTCAGAATATCAATAAGCCTCGATGGTAGAGCTCACAGAGGAATTCACCACTCGCACATCTAATTGTTTTTCATCATTCTTGACATAACAAACAACAAATTTAATAATAGAACTAGAAAGAAAATGTACACACCACAACAACAAAAGCTCTACAGAAACCAATAGGATTATATAATCTCATATGATTAAGATAGAAACAAGGAGCATAAGCCCAAAATTGGCACAATAATCATATAAGATGGCACCTTTCTCATTTCAAAACAATTTAAATTCATATCGGACTTTTATGAGCAAAAGTTCAAAGGACTTCTTTTTTTCCTAAATTGAAATGAAAGTAGTTCTTAAAGACAAGTCAGAATATCAATATGCCTCGATGTTTGAGCTCAAAGAGGAATTCACCCCTCGCACATCTAATTGTTTCCAATCATTCTTGCCATAACAAACAAAGCAATTACTAAAAAAAACTTGCTTGAAATATAATGTAACACCACACCTCAACAAGAGCTATTCAAACCGTCTTCAGTTCTGCAATGCCAAAATATCGATCATTCCTAAATCATAAACCAACTCAACTAGAGCATTCAATTATTATAACCTTAGACAAACATTTAGAACAACACAAATGAATTAAGCTAATTTGAGGCCATGAGCTTCAAAAGTCTGCATTACATTATTAAAATAGGTCCGAAATTAAAATAGAAAGTACTTCATAAAGGCAAGTCAGAATATCAATATGCCTCGATGTTTCAGCTCATAGAGGAATTCACCCCTCGCACATCTAATTGTTTCCAATCATTCTTGCCATAATAAATAAATTTACTTAAAAAACCTGCTTGCAATATAATCTACACACTGCCTCAACAAGAGCTATTCAAGGTGTATTTGTTTCCATAATACCATGACACTTCAAAATTTCAAAACAAATCAACTAGAACATTCCATTTTAACCATAGTGACAAACATTAGCAACCAAACAAATTGTATAAACTAATTTGAGACAACAAACTTCAAAACGTCACACTAGAATTCCTATATTGAAATGGAAAGTACTTCATATAGGCAAGTCAGAATATCAATAAGCCTCGATGATTGAGCTCATAGAGGAATTCACCTCTCACACATCTAATTTTGTTTTCATCACTCTTGCCAAAAGAACAAGCAAATTTAATAAAACAAAAATTACAACATAATGTAGCCCCACCTCAACCAGAGCCATTCAAAAGTATATTTGGTTCTATAATCCCAATTGGGAAAAACAGAACCAAAAAAAGGGATATGACTCATAAAATTAGGAAAGGCAAGAGGAGACTCACTAAAGGAAAACCCTAAAGAGAATCTCCAGCATATAACACACCTTTCATATATACAATTGTACATACAAAAGAGTATGTAAATATACAATTACTATAGCGCAGCTATGACTCAAAACGCTTCCATGGAGCATAATGGAAGGCGATCTTAAGGGCGGCGCAGAACAAATCAAATTAATCTATACACAATCAAATCTATTCCAAAAGAGATAGACTTCGCTATATAGCTCCAATCTTCCAAAAACGTTGTAACATAATCCAAAAATCACATCTTTTAGAGAAATCAATACATACCCAACAGCATTTTGGTCAATCATATCAAAATTTCGTTTTTTTTTTTTGTTTTTTAAGAAAAGTATGAAATTTACCAGTCACGATAATCAACTGCAACAGAAAAAACACAGCTGACTAAGTTGAGAATGGCAAATAATTATAGGGTATTATAACTTCCACTGTAGCAAACTAAATTGTTGCATAAGAGGTTTCAGTTATAAACCCATTAAAACATGAAATTAAAAGAGGAAAAACACAATAACAAGAAGAAATTCAATTCATAAACGAATAGAGAAGAAACTCACATTGATTCAGCTATATTGGGGGTTGATCCCCAAATTGTTGAAGTGAAAAATAGAGATTTATAGACTCAGCAATTAGGGTTTTAGCAGAGGATTAATGGGCCAAAGAGTAAATGGACCTGAACATTGCTATGTCCTGGAGGATGAAGTTGGTTGGGCCGAATAGGTATGTATAGGCCCAAATTGAAGATTCATTTGTTGCAAAAAAAAGTACTAATGTAGGTAAGAGTTGTTTTTATTAGTCTTAATAGGACTTTCTAATTTTCGAATTTGATATTAAAAGGTACATTTTTATGTAAAACGTATCATGTTTTAAAAATTATTTTAGGATCACTTGGTATATGGGATAAGGATAACCATGCGAGTAAAAAATATGGGATTAGCTTTATTTCATGTGTAATTTGAAATATCAGTTAATCTCTAGATTATTTTATTTCATTATTTGTACTAAAATTGTCTGATTACTATCTCATATTATAGATGGAAAGGATCGTTTAATTGGGTACACTAAAATATAAGTAGTGAAATAAATAGTCACATAATTGACTAATACAGAATAAAATGATCCCACTGAAGTATATAGATTAGCCACATATGAAGTATATAAAGTTGGACTCTTTACAACGCTAATATCACAAGTTTGAAGTCAGCTTTTTAAATGCCGAACTTTAAACCTCAAATTAGATTAAAAATTTCAACTATTCTAATCAAGTCTTAAAATAGTTATTTAATCACTTCCTCCTAACAAGTATAACCATAATGAAATTTCATTTCTTGCATAAACTAAAGTACTCATTCAATTTGTAATTTAAGTTACATAACATTATATCAGTAACCACGCTTTCAGTTTCCTTTTGAAGAATCATGCATCTTTTAAAAGCACTTGATGAAATAAAGCTTTTTAAACAAAACAGACTTGTAAGATAAACAAAATCAGTATAAATTTATCCAACAAACAGCCTACATAAACCAAATTTAAGAGAATTTCACTATCTCGAAAAGCTGACCAACTCAAAATGAAGGTGGTTTCGAAACCAAAAGTGCTCAACTACAAAGTGTTCAGAAATCAAATGTAAATAGATATCGAAAGCTGCATTTTCGACAACAATATTTCCTCCAACTTGCAACATGCTGCAGAAAAGAAAGTTTTCACAGCCTCCTTCCCCTTCTACCACCCTTTCTGCGAGTACTATCGGTAGGAATTGGAGTAACATCCTCTGCAAAATATATAGGAAGAATTACTTAAAAGTAATGACATAACAATGATACAACAGCATTTACAGAGCATAATACAATACTAATGCAACAGACAATTATCTTTTCTTTATTAGTAGTATTGCAACAAATATTTGTACCTATACGTCCAATTTTCATGCCAGAACGAGCCAAAGCTCTAAGAGCAGACTGGGCACCAGGACCAGGAGTCTTGGTTTTGTTGCCTCCTGTAGCTCGGAGCTTAATGTGAAGAGCATTAATTCCAAGTTCCTGTAAATCAAAAGTTAATAAATAATATTTTAAAAGATTAACAAGAGATGACGAGATCTAGTGAAATCAGACCAAAGGGATAAAGATGGAAGGATCCGAGAGCTTCAGTCTTGAATAAACATAGTGTAGCTATATTAAGACTCCGAATAAATGGCATAGCATGGAATTCATTTACAATACTTCTGACCGCCATTCAAAAACCTTGACGCTTCAATAGAATCTGAAGTAAACATATTTTCCATAGTTCATGCACTACCAGCCATTATGTAATTGTTAGTGGTAGAAGTGTCTGAAAATTGAAGGTGCACACATCACTTCAGAATGGAATCTTCTACAACAAAGCCTAATTAGATACAAACCGGTGACATAAAATCTACGGGTCTCTACAAATATGTTCAATGGAATAACATATATTCCAATCAATTATACACACAAATTTGTTATCGTTAAGCAAAAGTGAGATGCATCAGGCATATGAAACCCAAAAACAATCTTACGGACCATCTACATCCTAGCAAGAAACATAGATAGGAGTAAAGGCCATCATGTACATTATAAGATCTTTGAATGTCTAGTCGGCAGAAATTATTAGCTTTAGCACACATTCAGAAAAATCTTCAACTAGAAGGGAGGTATCAGAAGATCCAAAAGGTCTTAAATTTCGTAACTGCTAATTTTTTTCAAAGCAACACTCTACACTTATAGAAGAGCTATCTAATTTGGCACCTATATTACTGGTCAATGCAGGAAAGGAAACATCAATCCTTGCACCAACATGGAATACAACATCCAAGATAACTAAAAATTACATCAATACCCAGTGAAATTAGAATAGTGACACTTTTTTCACAAATGAAATCTAATATTCAATCTCTGTAAATCAGCCAGTACCATCTAGGCCAAAAGTCCTCATTTTCTTCGTTCGTACATAAATGGTTTATATTGATATAGACCTGAACTACACAACTTCATATCTGATGGATTTAACTAACAGTTAAGTAGATTTAAAGAAATAGACTTTATCAGAAACCAAACAAGACACTACCTTGCATCGCTGTGACACATCCTGAGCTGCAAGCATAGCAGCATATGGAGAAGACTCATCTCTGTCAGCCTTCACCTTCATTCCACCTGCAAACATGATGTATAACAAATTGAGATGAAAGCCTTCACCATACCAATACTACACCAACAACTATGACTAAACTCCACACTAGAACCATTTCATTCTAATGCTAATAATCTGTTGTCTAGGACAGCTTAGAGTTCCCTAACCCCTAGGGATACTCCACATTTTCTAGCACTAACATTCACCTATGCTGAAAAAATATAAATGCCTAGCAAATAGGGAAAATAACAACAGGATGCTAGATCCTGGAAGAAACTCATCTATATATATACATACATAACCAATGTTCGCATCGAAAGCAACAATTATACCACTACCAGCTAATCGGCAACTACAAGGACAATAATGATACACTCAAAAGTATAAAACTATTGTTACTATAACGCATACCAGTAATGCGAACCATAGTTTCTCTTCCAGATAAATCAGTAACGTGCTGCATTCATCACATAAACTAAGATTCAGTAAAACATCCAAATAACAAAGCCAATTCTACATTTCTACATCCAATTTTCAAAAACCATAACTCACTCACAATGAATGTATCATTGAACGATGCAAAAATGTGTGCAACACCGAACACCAATTCACCTTCCCTCGTTGCTGGTCCAAGTGTAACAGTCTCTTCCTTAGGCTCCCTGGTCTTTCTCCTCGACTACAAACAAACAATTTCATCCAACATACAACTATTCAATTGAAATTTTCGAATCAAACTAAATATAATCGACATAAACAGCAAATAACTTCGAATCTTCAGTAATGAAATGGAAATTTCAGTAAGAGAAATGGTACCATGGTTCCGGCTGAGCTTGGTAGTGAGAAAGTTCAGAGATACTCAGCAGCTTGAAGAAACCCTAATTTGCAGTGGAAGCTCACAAAAATGGCTGCCGCTGTTTATATATTAGGGTTTGGGGATGAGCTTTTTTCTGATAATAACGATAATTACCCCTATTGTTCTGCTTTGACTATAAGTGGCCCCTCTAGTTTGAGTGAAAGTTTATTCCTACCCGTCTTATTGTTTTATTGGTAAGTTTTATCCTCCGTTATACTAATCGATCGGTTTTACTCTCATCAATAATAAGCTCAATAAATAAACCCCTTGATGGTTTCCTCCGATCAGGTACAAGTATTGAATTTCAAATGGATCACCAATACCTAAGTTTTGGTCATCTTCCTTCTGTAACTTAAAGTAGAATTTTTCCACACTCGGAGCTTGTTTCAAATTAATGAGTACACGACACATATTTTTGTGTTATATACGTACTGATTATTAAATTATAATTGATTGATAAACATTCTCATTTTTCAATCATGAAAAATTTGTATGAATTGAGTCATTGTAAATAAACATTAAGGTGTGGGAATAAGATTTAGTGTGAATAATTTGTCTTGTTTTTTGTTATTACGTAAAAAGAAACTAAACTTGCTATTTAATTTGTTAAATATACTTTTTCTATTATAATTTATGTAACATAGTTTGAATAACATAAAATCTAAGAAATAAACTAGGCTTTTGATTTATAATATATTAGAGTACCATTTTTGTATTATAATCTTGTTAAAATATATGATCTTAAACATATCATTATATGTGTATGACTATAAAAGTTGAGAGAAATTTAAAATGTTATGTTAATTATTCTCAAATATATATATAGAAATATGTCTGTTAAATCTTTGCTTTAACATATATAGTAAAGATTGTGGTGCTTTGAGATAATTTTTGCTTCCTGTCACTTTCTTTTTTCGCCTAAAATTATTATAGCATTCAGACAAATTTGCGTGCATCTCAACTAATTTTGTGATATATTTACTATCTCCTATCAATATAAATATTGAGTTATACTGTCTATCAAAACTTAGACAAATAAAAAAAAACCACCTAATATATTTGTTTAAAAAGTTATAGTAAATAGTATAGAAGAAAAACAAGATTAGAAATTAAGTTTTAAAAATGGGGAAAAAATTTATTGACAGCTGTGGGATTTGAACCCACGCCCTTTCGGACCAGAGCCTAAATCTGGCGCCTTAGACCACTCGGCCAAACTGTCTTATGTGTATTAATTTGAATAATATATCGATAATTTAATTACTCTTAACATATTGTTTTCAACTTATGCACTAATCGTAATTCTTAAAAAATCCAACAATAATAATGACATGAGTCGAGATTAAACGAAGAAATAAGAATACATATAGCCAACTATAACATGTTTGAAAGGTGTAATACATGGTGTTATTAGTTACTCATAAAAAGATGAACAATGGCGTAGCCACATATACCTAAGGTGGCCAAACGAACACCCTTCGTCAAAAAATTATACTATGTATATAGAAAATTGTACGAAGTATATAGGTCGAAAATTCTTTTTCATTCATATATATAAATCTTTGACAAATACCCTTAACAAAATTTCTAACTCCGTCATTGTTAGATAGATGAGGAGTTATCATCTTCATAACCAAAGGATCTGGCCATAACAAGGATATACTATATATAACTATGCTTATAACAAAGCAAAATGACCAATTATTTTTTGTATGAATATAAGTTACAAAATGAAAATTTGTTCTAATCAAATGGATCTATTCGAAGGTCATGTTCACTTGCCATCACCATTCCAGTGCACAAACATGTAGGACACATTACCTAGACAAAAAATATCATAATATGAAACAAAAGCCATTAGCATATATACGTATACGTTAAGCGAAAGTTGTCGTAACATGTAATGAGAGATGCATGCGCGGATTTGTGACTGAATATTTACTACGGAAAGATATGTAATGAAATTGTGACATGTATCTATCAATTGCTCTTTTGTGAATGAAGGAGGAACTCGTTTCATAGGTAGCAACTAGCGAGGATAGGAAGAAAGGGTTTAATGAAGGTGGTTGTTGAGGCACCCGAGGTTGTGGCTTAGTGGTCAATGAAGTAGTTGAGAACTTAGGTCGAATCCCAGCAGAGACGAAAACACTAGGTGATTCTTTCCAGCTTTGATAGATAGAGTTACCTGGTATCTGTTGTTGGTGAGAGGTGGTTGGTATCCCGTGGAATTAGTCGCAAGGTGCACCAAAGTTGGCCCGGACACCACGGTCATAAGATAAATGAATAAAAAGAAGGTAGTTGTTGAGGATTTTATTCTAACTACAGGGAACGGCCTCATTTTGGTGATGCTCGAATATTGGACGAATTGCGACAACACAAATATTGTTTTTTCTTGTAGAGTAAGCTTGGATGATATGAAGAATAAGTTTATGATGTAACAGAATAATTACTACTTTTGGACTGATATAAAAAGACTGTTAAGTGCATGAAGTTAGGAGATGATCATGTTTCATACCTTTCCCGTCCCGGAGCAATTTGCACATCTTTTAAGAGTTGGTGCACGCAACGATTGATAAGAACCATTCACTGAAATCGGTTCAGTATAAAGGCATTTACCGCTTGCTGAACAGCGTGCACATGCCAAGTACCCTACACCAAATCAAATGACCATGAAATGAGATTATGGTCACGTTTGACGATTAATCTAGTACCATGAACTCAAATAATCAAAAAAGTTATCAACTATTACTCAAGAGTTCAATAGTGTAGACATTGTGCAATGATATGTAATAAGTTTCACATGGACATACCACTTCCATAGCAATATTTGCACATTTTCTTCTCTTGTTGGACTACATTGTTAGCTTCTATTAGCATGAGGGCTGAGATGACTCCCACTGCCCCGCCTGAAAAGGACGCCACTATGGGGTCGACCTGGCTGAGAAGAAGAGAAAAAGAAGTCGATTCTCAAAGTCTGACGATGTAAGTGGTCTTTTATCTTTTGTTATCCTCCTTTTGATCAATGCAGTGAACAACTTTGTACAATTCAACGATGTACGTAAGGAAAAATTGAGCAACCTTTTCTATATCTGAAATGTAGTTCAGGTTGCAGTCTACGTACCTCAATTGCATAGGCAAATGCATGTTCCGTATGAAATCTTCGTATGAGGTGCCTCCTAAACCTAATTTCAGCTCAAGCTGCAATGTCAAAGAGTTACAGTAGTCCAAAGGCTTCGTAACTCAATAGTCAATAATACACAAATAAATCACGTCATAGTTCCGTTATGCATAATTCAGAACCAGAATAAGGATAAGGAAAGGTGCAAGGAAAGAATTGAGTTTATGAGCTTACTATCGGTGCAAGTAATCCACCGAAGACCATAATCCCAGCTATAAATGAAAAGCTTGTTAGATAAAGCTGCTTCAGTGTCTTTGGAGTCTGATACAAACAAAAAATGCACCAAGTTACTTCTAAAGGAGTAAACTTGAAGAAACTAAGTTAAAGGATAAGTTTCACAAAATGCCAATTGACAAACAAAACAGAATATGTCGGTTTCATATATTTAAGTCAATTAGGCAAGCTTCCAGATATCTCAACTCAAAAGTGTTGCAGCAGTGACGATGCTTGCCAAGATTTACATCTATTTGTTCTCAATGCTAAGCTAGCTAAAAACATGTCTCCTTCCAAAGTAAGAAAGGCTGCTAATTATAGCAAACCTTTGACTGTGAACGCAGTTATTATTGTATATTAACTTGAGGTCATTGTAGGAACTCATAAACTTTGAATCCCCGATCCGCTATGTCTGTCAAATAGCATACTTTGACAAACCAAAACATGAACAGATGACTTTCCCGAAACAGAGATTTTTGTTTTTAACTGGATGTATAAAACCTCCTAAACCAATTGAATCCCTAGTATACTTCAGTTGTTTACTAGAGGACTCGGCAAATTACCATGTTAGGAAGAAACGGTATCGTTGATGGGATATCTGGCATCTCATTTTCATATTCACCAGTCTCACCTCTAGTGTTAGAGTTCTTTAACCTTTGTTGTATTCTTAGCCTACGTACCTGAAAAATTAATCCGAAATTTAAGAAGCTATTTGAGAGTACAATCCTTAGGAAATAATAAGTTGTTCCTTCAGTTCCTTAGAGAATGTTAGAACTTGAGAAAACTCACCTCTTCCATAAGGAGGAAAATTTTGTTGCGCCTGCTCCTAATGTTATCTTGGATTTCTTGAAACTGCATCTGACCAAAATCTTGAACGGTCTCCGGTCCTTCAATGATGCAGAAATTACTAAATCAAACATGGACCAACATTAGTTAACTTCAAAAGAACACAAGCTTTTAGATTATGAGTCCAAAAACAGCAAGCAATATACAATCAATCAAAGCTTATATGAGTCCAACACGAGCTTATGTTGTCTTGGACTTCTTGAAACTGCATCTGACCAAAATCTCGTATGGTCACTGGTCCGTAAGTGATATAGAAATCATCATACAAACATGGACCAACATTAGTTAACTTAAAAAATGCAAGCTTATAGATTAGGAGTCCAAAAATAGCAATCAATATAAACTCAATAAACCACTCCTCAATATTAAAGAAGTTGGTCTTAGCTATATGAATCTTGTGTATCCGTTCTGCTCTACGTGTGTCCCAACATCCAAACGAGTTCAGTATGCAGACAGTTCATACTAGTTAGAAACTATTTTTACGCTGGCCTTCAACCTACACCACCCCTACTCAATGACCCTGACTTGAGACATTCTATACTCTAAAAAGTTTCCACTAGCCATAAAACAGAGTTATCAGTCCAAAAACATCATTTTAAAGAACTTCATTGTAGAAAAATACTTCATAATAATCTCCTTCACCTCACCAAGCTTAACTATCCAACTTGAGTAAAACAATACCATTCAGTAAAGGTAAAAATTTCTGGACCAAATCTCCAGTAAGAACCAAAAAGGATGTTAACCAGATGCTAAACTTACAAACTTCTTAACATATATACAGTTCTCCCATATCAATATTTCAGCCGTATACATGATCATACTATACTGTCGAATGAGGATTAATCTGCCTCAAATCCAAATGAGTCGAGTATTTCGAGAACTCATCATAGTTAGTAACTATTTTTTTGCTGGCCTTCAACCTATAAACACTCTTCATTTACCCAAACTAAAGACGGCTATGCTACCAAATTCACATACAGCCGAGTAACGAGCCCCCCAAAAAACATCCTTCTAGAAAAGCTATATGTAGCAAACTACTTTGTAATGATCTTTTTTCAATCACTTACCTTAACAATCAGAACTTCAAGCAAAACCATGAAATAAGAAAAAAAAAATCTTTGAAACCAGATAGTAAAGTTACAAACTTTTTAAATATGGATACAGTTTTTCAGTTATATACATGGACATATTAAACTGTCAAAGGAGTATTTTTCCATGACTTCTTCACTCCTGCTATTTCTATTTTTGAGCCAAGGATCTATCGGAAACAACCTCTCTACCTCCCAAGTTTGTAAGAAGTGCATACACTCTACCCTCCTCGGACTCCACTTGTGGGATTACACTGATATGTTTTTTTTGTCGAGCCTCGAAGAAGGAGACCAAAGAATTCACCTTTACCAAACTCAACAAACCAAAACTTACCCAATATCTCAAACCAAACATAATCATCAAGGGCAAATCAGCACTAAAAATACCAAATTCAAATAAAGGGAACTTCTATCCAAATTCACAAGTTACAGTTTCCATATCAATATTTCAGGCATATACAGTCATATATTATACAGTAAAATGAAGGTTAATCTACCTGAAATCCAAAGAATTCCCCTTTACCAAACTCAACAAACTAAAAACTATCCAATAACTCACACCAAGAATAATCATTAAGGGCAAATAATCACCACACCACCAAAATATAAAACTAAAATAAATGGAAAATTATCAAGAATTTTGAAAACCCAACCTTGTATTATTATCTCCAGATGATTGAACAGAATCAGAGCCCTTTTTAGATGAAGAAGAACAAACAAGCTGTGTTCTTGATGTGTATTTCAATAAAGATTGGTTCTTTGGAGTTGAACTCAAAGAGGAGCTAAGAAAAACATGGGTCTTTGAGGAATCAAGCTTAGAAGTGTGTATTAATGGATGAAAGCAAAAAAAGATAGAACCCATCTTCACCCTTTTGAGAAAAATATGGTTTTTTGGAGGATTATACTGAGAATCAAAGTTTTTACAAGAGGAATGGATGATGCCAAAGTTCAAAATGCTGACCTAAGCCAACTTGCTTTAGGATGTTACTTTCTTAAAGATTAGGTAGTTAAGAGTATTTATTTGGTAAATGACGATGACATAATACATAAACATGACTCTTAACTTCACATTAACAGATAACTATGATCTTTAATTTTGATTGTGCATAAGTAGATACTTAAACTTGTATAAAATTGAATAAGTAAACACTCATGTTCTACATGACATAATACACGTAGGACACAAAATTGTCATGTATAAAATTGAACAAAAAGACACATTCATCCTACATGACAATTTTGTGTCCTACGTGTATTATGTCATGTAGAACATGAGTGTTTACTTATTCAATTTTATACAAGTTTAAGTGTCTACTTGTGCATACTCAAAGTTGAAGGACATAGTTGTCCGTTAAAGCCAAGTTAAGCGTCTTATTTATGTATTATGTCAATTTTAATCAATATGAATTGTAATTTAATGATTGAGTTTTTTTCATTTTGATTGTTTTGAGTCTACCTTAGAAATGAGTTCGTGACTTCATGATCCGAATCTTGAGCTTAACCAAAGAAGTGTAGTTCAAATAGTTTATGCCAATATATTTGAGATTGAGGTTGTTATTATATCTTATTTAACTATTAGCTTCACATTAATTTATCTAATTCGACACAAAATTTAAAAAAGAAAAAATAAATTAAGACATCTATCATCTAAAATAAACTTAAGATATTTGTTCATTTCATTGAAGATAAAGAAAAGAAAAAAGAAGTCATATTATTTCTAAAAGTTATAGAAAAATAATATTTTTTTTATAAAAAATATGAAGAAAAGTGTTTTACGTAAATCAAATACTACCCGCTTGTAGAGTTGTCTAGAAGGGGTTGAATTTATTTTATACATATTATCATGACTCGTATAAAGAAATAATATTAAAAAATCGTCTAAATTTTTTTTTAACATTTATGACATTGTTTATGCATTTTTGGCTATTCTAAAAGTTTGTAACATTCTATTTTTATACTACAAACTTTTAGGAACATTGTAGTGAGATGAATTTGATTCCTCCATATAAAGATTTCATTATTTGAGCTTTCGACATGAATTTTTTTTTAGAAATAGTGGCAAATATATGTATTAAAAATTGGTCACATGAATCCGTGTTCATCTGACTATGTTCAGTATATTATATGGATAATTGTCAAAATATATCTAATATTTTTTTAAGACACTCATGGTAAACAAAAATCGAGTGGTGCATAAAGCTTTTAGATCTTATCTTCAAAGCAATGGTGCACAAATCCTAGATTTGGAGAGTGTTTTCCTCTTTAATGGATCTTTCACAACGTATATCCACATTAGTCAATGTCCAATGTATGTGCCGGACACCAGGCGGGAAACCAAATCTTTTTCAAGTTAACTACATGCATTGTCTATGTATGACACTCAAGATTCTTCACTTGTAATGAAGTTTCATTGAGTTTAAAGAAGTGAAATGTTCTTTATACATAAAAAGAGTGTTGAAAGAAAGAACTTTTTGTGACTATACAAAAATTGTTCCAACTTTAAACACTAGCTATCTCAACAGACTTCTGAAGGGCACCTAAGAGGCTTCTCATGATTCTTGGCTCCCCGGGAGGTGCCTTATCTCTCGAGGGTCCATTTCGTATGGCTCGAAATATTGGAGGTGAGGTCTCAGTTGCAGGGAAAACCATACAGTCTATATATGCAAGAACTTCAGTTTGAGCATCATCAACTGAAATGAAACAAACTCTGGCTCCGCGAGGAATTTTATCAACCTGTATACGAAAAGTTCAACTTTTAAGTCTCATCTTGATGAACATTGTGTATACAACACGAACAATGTATGCATTTTCCGTAAGAATGACTATGCTGAGACGGATAGTAGTTTCGTTTGCATAAGTCAAAAGACAGGAAAAAGAAAGCAGAATCTGCCTATTTTTTTGTTCTAAGGACAATTGATGTTTACTTCTTTATATTTTGACTCTCGATTGATTGGTTATAATGTTCACGAGGTTGTATATAATCCAATGTTCAATGATATGACTCTCCTAAACAGTATATCGAGCTTAGAAATGAGGACGAATTACCTTTAGAGGCATGGGTAGTGGCAGCATAGCTCCTTGACAAAGGCTGTTAGCCCACTGCAAGTCACAAAACAAAACATTTGTTAACATTAACATACTAAGGTTTGTAAGCATTAAACGACAACAACTATGCCTCAATCCCAAATAAGTTGGAGTCGGCTATATGAATACTCACTATTCCAGTTTATTGACAAAGACACTAGTAGAAACAACGTCTTTCTTTTCTATGTTAATATTAGGACACAGAATTTGCATGTTAAATGATGCACCAGAATAAACACATAGTCCAAATATGAACAAATGTCATCTGCAAATGCACAAAGTCCACGAACACGAATATGGCACTTTGTTATGACTTCTTTTCAATTCTCCATCGTTCTGTTCTTGGTCTCGAGGTGATGTATGCAGAAATGAGATTCTCTAAGAGAACAAATGTGTTAGCTGTAAACTAGTCCTTTCATTATAAAGATTGCTGCTTAATGAATCAAAATGTGACTAAAGCATCTCTCATTAGGTATATATATTCTAGCTCTATACGTCATAGCCTCGAGTCCTTAAGTGGTTGTTGAAGACCCTTTACGGAGCCTCATCCAGTTTGTCTCCGAAAAACAAGAGGATACTCCCTAGCTCCTACCTCATATAGCAGAAGTTCCAATTTTGGGAGCCTTAGCCAATGTCTCTCATTGTTTCTGCATTAGTCATTCTCTTGAACCCCTTTGAAAGTCTACGGGTTAAACATCCGATAATTCAGATTTGGGGCTTCCTATCAAGGTTCGAACATGAGACCTCTAGTCAAAGACGGAAGAACCAGAGGTTTTCTATACTAACAAATAAATACAACAGTTCACTTCTCTTAATCTTTGGTTTCAAAGAGAAGAGCCACTAGAGATTCAAGAACTAGCATACTCTTAATTCTTACCACTTCTAATTAAATGGATTAAAAATAATTATTACAATTAAATTATTTTTATAACTTCTTGTTCCTTTGATTTTTGTAACTATCTATTGTCCCTTGTAATTCGTTTATCATATTATTTTGTTGTAGTTAGCTGTTCCTTTTCTAGTATTTTGTCTTGGTTTCTTCACTCGTGTTATTTTCTTGAACCAATGATCTGTTGAAAACAACTTCTCTAACTCCCCATATCCCACTTATGAGACTACACTTGGTATGTCGTCATTGCAATCAAATGACTGTAGACATTTCAACATGAAAATTCACAAATTCACAATGAAAAGCAATACCTGAAAAAGTAGAGTTTCAAATCTTGCAAGATCAATATCTTTTGGCAATTTCATTGTTCCCAAAGAAACCCCATCTTCATAATCTTGATCATTAGGTGAAATGCCTCCACCTGCTTTCACCACAACAGTCAAATTCTGGTAACTTGAAAACTCATTGAGGTTAAAGAACCTATTGTTAATGTTGTTGTTCTTGTTGGTGATGAACAAAGTTGAAGGAGGAATAGACCTAGAAGGACAAATTTGCACTTGAGAATTATGTGTTATGTGAAAAAATTGTTTGGTTGTTAAGGAAGAAGACATGGCTAATTGTCTTCCCTTTTTTTTTGTTGTTTAAGTTTTGTTATTTGTTTGCTTGTTAGAAATGGTTATTTTGTGAACATGTTGTTGACGATAGGATAAGGCCTTTTTGCAAATCAGTGGTGGACAGTCTAAGCTCCATCTCAAGCAAGTGATATCAACTATTTAGTCCAAAAATAATATACAAAAAAAATCTTAGTTCTCTAGTACTAGATGTTCTATATACTTTTTCTTGACATGGAAACTCTTTGACTGTGATCCGACTTTTCCTTGGACCCTGGCATAGCGATAGCTTAGTACACCAGATTGAGGGATCCTCAGATCTTATGCATAGTGAAAGCTTAGTACACAAATCTCTTATGGAACAGTCTAGGACAATGTTGTGTCATTAGTCAATATTGGAAAAACCTCTAACGTTGGTCCGATCCTTTCTCAGACCCGCGAACATAAATCTAACTCATTCTAAGGTAGAACTGTGGATCATAGATGATTTACCAGAACTGCATTAATATTGTTGCAAACAAAAGTTTAGCTAATGGTACAGAGACACAGCTCACTCTGAGAATCCAAATAAAAAATGCATGGAAATTGGGATCATTTAGAAGGATGAGGAAGATTAAAAAAAAATTATGGATTAAACAAGTTTATTCAGCATTTGGAAGATAAAAAGAAATTAATTTAAAGCTATTTTCAGTTTTTTCTCTTTGGTGCTGTACAAGATCCACAAGTATCTAACTAAAAAATCATACAACCACCAAGCTGCAGCAACAAAACCAATTCTCAAAGACCCTTTTTTGCAAACTGAATGCAACAATTTCCATGTATGCTCCCACGTCGAGAGCAGATTGTGCTGAAGTCCGTCTTCATATTGTTGTAAAATTATTATGAAGAGTGAGCTTCAAGCTTGGGAAGAAGACTTCGCCATGCATCTGCTATGCCATTAGATAGCCGTGCCTGTCCCTTGGCAAATTCATGGAAAGCAAGTCCCATATCCGATGTCTTCTGTTCTTGAAATCGGGCAATCTCTTCGTTCATAAGCCTCACTATCGTATCAAATCTTCTCGATGTTTCTTCCCCTTCAGCCTTAAGCTGTATTCCAGAGAAACACAATGTAAGTACCTGCCTGGGCAGTTCCACGACTAGCCAACTGAAAAAAAGAACAAGTTAAACACACTGACCATTTCATACTCGCGCTCAGCCTCAGCCAACTTCTCTGATCGTGTCAGCCTGTATTTATTTCTGCAATAAAAAGGCAAGAGCCGAATTTCACTTCAGAACAGAGACTCTGAGATGCTCCACTTAATGACTAAACAAGATTATTAATAGGATTGCATATTTCCCTGTCTTAGATAAAGCAACAAACACATGTTTCGACTCTTTACTTTGCAGATTTACAGGATAGGAAAGATGAAAAAGAAGTCTGTTTATAATGGCAACTTTTCACCTACGAGATGCATATTACATATGCAAGAACGACGCAGATATTTTTTCAAGACAAGGAGGACGCTACATTAAATAAAATTGCAAAAAGTGACTTCAGTTCACTCTTCAGTGGATCAAATTCTTAAAGTAATTTCTTCATTTTTCACTAAATCAAATACACACTTGGCACCATCTAATCTTGAACCTAATAGTTACAGTTCGACACATGATGCTAAAAGGCCTTCCATTTAGGCCCCATCTATGTAAGTTTGTATAAAAACATATATTGTTTGTCGTCATAATATTATGCAACAGTATACCACTGGCAGAGTAAAAGTACCTATATGGCTATTCTCACAAAAGAAAAGAGGAGAGAGGCTGAGGTCGGGAGGAGGGGTGGAAATAAGAGGGACCCATGTAAACATACGCAAATCAAGGAGCCAACATGATGGCTAATAAACACAATTATAACATTGAGCTCAATGTAGGTGAAATCAGCAATTAAACTGTATTTATATACAACTTGCAGGACAATGATAAACTAATTAAATACACCAAATTCTCATACTGCAAAGTTTGAAGATCTTGTAGCCGATTTAAAAAAATTGTAACTTCTCCAGTAGAACAAGACCTAGACAGTATATACATCAACATCAAACTACGTCTCACACTAAACATGCCAGGATGATAAGAGTAGCAGATTAGGCCATACTAACAGTAAAACAGAATGAAGCCTTGTTTATCAGATTTAAGATATCATAGTGCATATTTAACCCTCCCCATACCCCTGGAATGCAGAAGGGTCATAGACCAGGTCAGTGTATAAATATGACATAGTCGAAGGAAAGTTTGCACCAATTCAACAGAACAACCACCAAATGCAAATCAAGATCAGATTTAAGAAACCACCAAAAGAAACAAAACAGGAGGAAGAGCAGTATAGGTGTTGAGACATACAAATCAATTTCCTTAAACTTAATTGTCTCGGCCAGTTCACACTGTTTCTTGAACGCGGTTGCTCTCTCTGCTATTGTAGCCTGTTCAAAGTTAGGACGGATATTAGTGTAGGAGAGCAACAGAACACTAGGTTACTCTTAGCAAAGAAAAAGCTGAAAGCACAAATACAGATGCAACGGTTGTTTTATCTTTGAGGATGCAGTATTTGTCAAATGTACTCAAGTCCTGAAGCAAGGCTCCAGGCAGACTCGGTGCTTCACCTTGTTTAAGTTGAACCTTATTGCCTTAAAAGGCATGCCCGAGTCCTGAAGCTCAGCTCAAACCAGGGTTGGAAAATGATCTATTACTGTTACCCAAATGTTACATATGGATATACTAAAATACTAAATGATCAAGAACAGAAAATTATAAATTTTGTATGAAAACTATTTGATCTTAGATCTTAAGAAAAAACTTTAAATTGTACCATTGCATATTAATTAAAAATTGTGATGGCATCTGAACGTAGTTGATATATTGCAATTTCTCTACCCATATAATTACCAGTTGTCTTTATAGTTATTTTTTCTTGCGTGTGTATGCAACTTCATCATGTGCTTATAATTAACTTCATCATGTGCTTTCTTCACTAATGCACCCACGTTTTTGTCTTTTAGCCTTTGATGACACTGAACTGAAAAATTCCATCCACTTGTTGGGTAAATAACACTGTTTCTTTCACTTTTTTTGATTGGTAAAAAACACCTTTTTCTTACAAGCAAAATTGACCACTCACCTTAATAGATTGCACAGCTCGAACATAATCCTTCAAAGGTTCTTCGAAGTTCATTAAAAGGTGGTGGGCCTGAGTGACAGAGCATTGCCTGTTATCATTACCTAATTTTGAATAAGAGAAAAGACCATGGGTTATTCTTTGTTGAAAATACCTCTTTCTGCAGCTTAATTGATATTATCTCAGCCTTTGCCCCAAGTTCTGAAAATGCTTTGCCAAGGGCATCATCATCACAAGTACCAAGAAGCTTGACCGCCTTACCAAATTCTGAGAGAGACTCGCCCAATTCTGAAATAACAAGAAAAACCATAAGTCAGCTGCTTGGAATGACAAGTTTGTCATATACATAAGGAGAGCAAAGGGAAACTAAAGCACACAATATGTTAGAAACACAAACACATGATGAGATAACAAAAGTCATATGCCATCTTCGGATTGAAAACTGTGAGGCAAAGAGAAGGAGATCAAGATATGTCAAATACGACAGTGTTTGACCAAATAGTTCACATTGATGACGGGAAACAGAAGAGGCCTTTTCATTAGTTCACTTCGAGTTTCTCCAGTACACATTCTACAAATGGCTTAATCGTTATTATCTAATTTAGGTCCCCCCCCGTCTTCCCTGACAGAATTGCAGATGGATCTTAGCTTCACACAATAACAGTTCTACTTTAATCTTTTCCAATCCAGTATTTGGATTTACAAAAGTGAACTTTCCCATTGAAGAGAAAGAAGTTGATGATGAACCAAAGGTCGTGAGTTGTCCAATGTATTGGTTAACCTTGTTTTCTCTCAGAAAAGTTGTTGATGAACTCCTTTCACTATAACTCGGGCACAAAAATGAGGATCAAACTACTGATACGAATTTTAACATTAGTTAATAAATTAGCCCACTTGGTTAAGGGATGAAGGAATAGGATGACTCCTCCCAGAAGCTCAAGGTCGAAAGAAGGCAATGGCACCTGAATCACCATGTCTCTCACTGCTTGAGAATGGGATAGATATCTCCTTAAGAGAGTGAAATAGAAAGTGCTGACAGTATTAAATATCTGAAGTGCAAATACACTTACACGGAGTACTCAATGCCTTTAAACTAGATTTTTCCTACCTCTGTGTCTCTTGACAAGACGATATGCATGTTTTTGAGCCTCAGCTAAATGGTCCTCAAGCTCAAAGATGTAGTTCTTCATCTTCTCATATTCTGGGGTTGATTCTTCAACTGGCTTTTCCTTCCCAAGAACGACATCGCTCACTTTAGATTGGACATCCTGCCATTTACGACTTACTGTTAGTTTTAGAATAATCCTGTGGACAAGCCATTGTAATATTCCTCACTCAGTGGCGTCAGCAATATACCTTAAAGTTCAAGAAAAGAAACACACTATATGCACCACAAGCCCTCATTAAATTACACATCAATAGATATGTTGTCAAAGAAGAAGCATAGAAGGAGGAATTTACTTCAATAAGTGTGATCAAATTTTCAAAAGTGTGGAATTGGAAGTATAATTATCCGGAAATTGTATTATTCTTCTATGTAACTGTCAGATACCTTAAAGATTTGGATCAAATCTGCAGGCTTTTTCTTGAAAATACCGGTCTCCTGGAACCTTGCTCTGTCCATTGTCTGAAGAAAAGGCAACAAGCGTGAACCACTTTTATGAAAAAGATGAAACTGAGAGATATTAGGAAAAATATAAAGCTGATATGATAAATGCATTAGACATAGTTCAACATTTGTTTCATATCTCAAGTACAGTGTTATGTGACCTCTTCCTACAGATTTTGAAATCTAAAGCATTTAATAATTGAAGAGAAGAGAGCTTTGAGAGGCGATGTCCTCAAATACCAATCTGAAAGAAATCAATAAAAATAAGGTCTCCAATGTACCAAAGATCTGCTAAGACTAGTTTATTACTCTAGAAGCTCATTACACCAATATGCTCCCCCAAATGTGCATCTGGTAACAGTGCATTAATTTCACCAAATCAAAATAATTTTAAGGGTCATTTGGTTGGTGTAGTAAGGAGAGTTGATCTCCATATAAAATCCAACATTTTTTTTCGAAAATGGCAAGTAGTAATTATATTAAATAAGAAATCTAGCACTCAGTGAAAATCCAAAATTATTTTATACAATTTTTTATACAACCGAGAAATTCCTGAAAGCCAACTGGTGCGCGATTCTAAACTCAGTGGTTATTTGTGCAATGTTCAGTTGCTACTTTTGTCTACCTCATAAATAATACAAGCAGAAGCTCTACAGGAACTTATGTAATATTTTTTGCACAGAATGGAATGTGGAATAAGAATGCGGTAGCGGATATTAATAACACCGCACATGAATTAAAAACACTGAAATCACAAAACTAACCTTATAAAAGTAAACAAAAACTTTTATTTTGTTTAAGAAGTAAATAAATTTTAAATTATACATTTACATTGTATACTAACTTGTAGTATATAATACCAACCCTCCAACAAGAGATAATCTCTCATTATAATCCCTGATTTACTAATCTTTGCATTACTAATCCTTGCATAACTATTCTATAAACTGAATTGCCCCTAAATTCTTCAAAGATAGTGCTCAATTAGTTAATAGAAATAAAGAGTTGGGGTCAATTACACTAGTTGTTCCCTACAATTGTGTGTTCAAGGTTAAGTAACACAAATTAAAGAGACTACAAAACCAGTACAAGAAAAGATGAGAGACGTTCAATGCTATGGCTTACTAACAATCAGAATCACAGACACTAGACAAATAAGAATACCTCCACAAAAGGTTAAGATAACATATGAACTCAAACTAAATATTCAACCAAGTAACTAACATTCATTACCTGCTCATCAGCCTGCAAGAAGATTCTCAAATCGTCACTTTGTCGAAGTTCATGATGTGAAGCTATTCTGTTTACAAACACATCCAGAGCTTGGCGCCTCATTTCAATAAATTCTGCACTAAATCTGAACTTTTCTGCAAGAAGGTAGATAATAATAATCTCAAAATGCCCTGAAAAGAAGATCCTTTTATTGGTGCAAAAGTTAGTGGCTCCCCTTGATAGATTCCAATACTTAACCTATACTTCTCCAAACAAAATGGGATTGATGCCCCAAAACACAGACATCCTTACACATGTTTGACACAGTTAATTATGTCAATCTATAACAACTTCCGCCTACATGACTCCCAATTCTTGCCCATCTCATTTAGTCATTTCCAATAAGCAACGATAAATCAATATATTTAAAGCTTGAACATATTGAACACCTATTGGTTTTAGCATCGCTTAGAGTTAGAGAAAAGTCAAAGAGATAACCAGTACATGCGGAAGAAGTGTAGCCAGTACCTACTGTGCTCTTCTCTGGAAGTGGAGGAATAAAAATGCCCTTGTATTTCTCAAAAAGACGATCGTGTAACCATACAAAATCACTATAACGTCGAATCACAATCTTTTCATTCCCTTGGTACTCTGGCAAATTTGTCTGTCTTGGAAAAAAAATGGTGAATGAGAACTCGAGGAGAATCAAGAGAAGTATATACTATATTCTGCTGATAGAAAGCATATGAATGTCTGTTCCAGGAACGGGGCAGAAGAGAAAACAACAAGCAGAAGAAGCAGAATATTATAGAATCTTAAGTCCAGTAAAATAACATCCATTTGATGCAGGGATTGGGATGTGTAAGCTCTGGACCCAAAAAGAGTCTCTGGAGATTAAGTTGGGTCTCAAACGTTCTTAAGTAATTGTTTCATTGCTGGTTCAGCCTATTAGAAAAATGGACTTTCGCCTAACTCAACCTAAAAGCTAACACATGGAGTAAGGATTGATCAAGGCGATAGCCTATACCCTCAATCAATCTTGGACACTAACACAAACTATGAGGTTCACATTTCAGGCCTCAAGTTCCAAACTAAAGCCACCCCAACTAAATGTCAAAGAACTTTTCCTTACAACATGGCCAAAAGACCAACATATTAAATATGTTATGACTTATGTGTATGAAAGCATACTTTTAAAGGAAAAGATCTTTAGAACTGAATGAGAGAAACGAAAGTACAAATACCCTAGATGGTAAAAGTATCTATACAGGACTTACTCCTAAGAACATTAAAGAAGGTTTCAGTGCGAAAAGAGCAAGTGACTTAAAAAAAAAATTGTTTATGCAAACACTGATGTGATTGTTGCGGGCATAAAGTGAAAACAATAGAAGTATAACTCTTTAAATAAGCAGTTCGCGCTTCACACTATTCAGTATAGTCTTACAGTACAGGTCCTAACTCTGCATGAGTGAGTTCGCTTACATTGCCGATCCCAACCATAGATAAAGAGGGAGGATTGTGGTAGGTTTATAACTAGCGCACAACTAGCAATCTATGATGAGTTCTCACAACAAAAACAAGTTGATCATTGAACTAAGATGAGCTTAAATTGTGCAACCCGCACTGTAAGGATTCCTATTGACGTGTAATTGTTGTATTAGAATCTAGAGCAGAGACCTTGATTTCAAGTCTCACCACCTCTATCAAAAGAAGAATACAAAACTTCCTTTGCAATTAGAAGTATAAGACAACCCTTGCTTTAAAGACATTCACGGAACTCCTGGCAGGGTTAAACAATGAAATCCAAGTAGAATCAAGATATGAACAAGAAATAACTGAGCATAGATCTATCCATGTGTAACGTTCGACTCTCCAATTTCCTAACGTCTCTTCAAAATCCCATCTTACTATATAATTTCTCTTTCTATGGATGATATATTTTGAACTACAAACTTCATATTGCCATGAGAACAAACTCTCTAATGTCAATCGTATCAAATCAAGACGTTTTTCTCTTCAAATCAAGATGTTTTCTCTTCGAAGTCATGTAGTTATGTCAAGCTTAAAGGATGCATCTTTCCAAATATACATTCAACAGGAAGTCCTTCCATTTGTTAACTCTGATTCTATATGCTATTCTTAGTCTTATCAGGTGTTATTGAATTTGAACATAGAATCAATCAAACTTAATGCAATTAGCTTCTCTGAAGCACAGGAAACCCCAGTTCGAGATCCAAAAAGGGGTTTCTGAGAAAATATGAATTTGATAGTTGCCTTAATCCAGCAACTCCGAGCATAATACTACTACTAGCTATACAATTAAACGTGTATAAGCATAACTAGTAAATGGAAAGAGAAGGCAATGAATCAACGACCTTAGTGATGACTTTGTAGGAGATATAAGCTTGAACTCCATTACCCATTTTAGCTGGATCCGTAACTGATACTGATAAAAACGGTGCTTGTGAAGATGAGGATCTAGGGCTCTGTAACGAACCTGATCCACTTCGTTGCTGCACCATTATACAAAATTCAAAATCAAACAATACAAAAATTCATCCTTAGAAATTCAAAAAATTGACTGCGAAATCAAAATAATGGCGGAAACACACAATTACCATGGTGTTCATGGCTGTTCGGCGATTAGATTCTGCCGGAGAACGGTGGCGATGGGTTGCGGTTTGTGCAAAGGTCTACTCGTGACTTTGGGTCTTAAGGGAAGAGTCGTGTAGTACACATGTGAAACATATGAGATATATTACATTATTAAGGAATAGCATTATTAATTTTTTCCGATATTTTCTTGTTCTTTGATTTCTATTATTATGTATCGTCTTTGTATTTTGATTATTATACTATTTTCTTATAGTTATTGTTTGTTTTTTTCTCCAAAATACTTAATTTATTTTCAAAAGTAGTTTGTTGTGATTTTATTTCTTCACTTACGTTATTACTTTTTTTATCGGAAGGATTTATCAAAAATAATATATAAGTAAGTTCTAAGCATAGTACTCTAATCTCGTTAGACCTCACTTGTGAAATTACACTAGATATGTGATTGTTGTCATTTGGTTGTTGGTTGGGAATTTAGTTATGTCGGTTTGTTTTATTTCCTGTTTGGTTATGAGTATTAATTAATTACTAGAGTTATTATGCACTAAATGGATGTTGCATATTATTTCATAATGTACTGTGTTGTATTTAATTGCATTTTATCATACTGTAATATTTTGATGGTGCAACATTTGGATGTATTGTATTGTTTTCAATTGTTACATAATGTTATGCATTAAATAATTTGAAGGATACACCTAGCTACAAGAAAAGTGTATTACGGTATAAAGTTAGTATAAAAAGTAGGATAAATTATAAAATATGATTATTAGATAATAATTAAAAATACAAAATGAGAAACAAGTGTAAAGTAACGACTCGATCACATCATATTGGTCGTTACATAAATGAGATTTTTCCTTATCATATAACGATGAATTTAACGACGATACAATACAATGAAATTTAAATAACAATCGAAACAAACATTATATTCAAACTAACAACATGATAAGTAACAATTAGGGTTGCCTATTGGACGGATAATTTCGCTCAACTGTTTGGCCTAACGGGTATCAGTTATAGAATTTACTAATTTGCAAACCAACATACAAGATATCGGTTGGTTCGATAATGGACTATCACTTATCGAACGGTGTATGACTAACATTTACCTTTTTTTTCCCTCTCTATGAACACACCTTAAAAAGTGACTTTTTTTTTTCATATTTTAAACACAATTAAATTATAAAATTCTTCTATTACAAAAAAATAAATAGAGATTAATAGTAATGTAATAGTTAATAACAAAAAAAATAAATATATTTTCAAGTTTTTGATTTATGATCTTAGGACTAATAATATATAATTATTTTTTATGAAAAAATATTAAATGATATTATAAGCCTAAGTTAAAAGTTTAATTACAATGATTTTTTACCGATTAGTAATTTATCTGATAAGGAGATTGAACACCCTCACACCAATAAACTGTTAATTATAAAATTTCAATTCGTTTATTAACCATATATTCAATAATCCAATATTAATAAATTAATAAACCAATTTCGTTATTGACTTATCAGTTGCAGAATAACTATCCAATAATCTATAAAGGACTCGTTCATGTAATCAAAATGGCATAATTATTCTACCTTTTTAGTTTTATTTTACATTATATGATATTTTTAATTTGGACATAAGAAATTCACTCATTGCTGCAAAGTAAATGATAATTTTAATAAATTGCTTTTCATCAAGATAATATAATTAATCTATCCCTTTTATATTTTTACATTTTTAAAAGATATTTTTTTAATATATTTTTAAAAACTACCTTATTCAATATCCATTACCAACATATTTATTTGTTCATGTTATGATTCACTCATAAAGAAAAAATATAAGGTGGTCAATCTATTTTTACAAGTTTAAGATTTAGTAAAGGGAAAAAGGATAATATATCCTTAAACTATTGTAAATGGTATTTAGATACCCTCCGTCATATTTTTGGGACATTTGGTGCCTCTGTCGTCCAAAAATTAGAGCATATATACCCTTTATATTAACGACATACACGTGTCATAATCTTATCCACCGACCCGGCGGATAAGATTGCACCACTTGTCCCTATTTAGTCTTCTGTTAGAGTGAAGTGTATATATGCTCTAGTTTTTTAACGACAGAGACATAAAAAATAAAGTTACCCATATGATAAATAGAGTTGCCCATGTTTTGATAGAAAATAATATTCATTTATGAAATTATAATCTTTATCTTATATATATATATATATATATATATATATATATATATTACTGGCTCACTTATTTATTAATTTTAATGTTTCATTCACTATATAAGTATCAAAAGTAAAAATATAAGATGATTTTATCCAATATAATCAATTTTTTATAGATAGAGTTATCTCTTCCATGTGTTGATAGATAAATTCAAAGTCAAGATTTGAAATTTATTGATTAAAAATTCAATCCATTTAATTACATTAAACTTTATACAGATTCAATAAATTTTTAAAAATAAAATCAAGTTTTAATTAAAATTATTGAATTTGATCCATCGTCACCAATATGCTCCGCCCTTATTAGTAAAAAAACCCATGATAAAGATTAGTAAAAAAACCCATGATATATATATTTTTAGTAGGATGATTAAGGAATAAACACTATTCTTTTTATTTTTATTTTTTTAATTGTAACACTATTCTTGTTCTGGATAAGAATGTTATTATTTCCTCTAATTTAGTGGACCCCACATTTGAAAACCAGCAAAAAGAAATAAATGAAATGAAATCAGATTATGACTCCTTAATGGGGTCCAATGTTGAATTTCTTTCCCAATATAAATCTTTGGAAAAAGGAGGCACCACTAAATATTATCAACACAAATAATAATTTTAAAATAATTTTAACTTTTTGTGATAATTTTTATAATATTATAATTTTCTTCATGTTTGATTTATATAGAGTTAATTTAACTGATTTTTATAGTTAAATAAATAAATTATATGAAAATAACTATAAGTTGCAATTTTTCACATATCGATACAGTAAAATGCACTTTTAAATATCGATCAAAGTTTATATCGATATGATGAAATGCACTTTTAAATATTGATCAAAGTTTAAATGATTTAAGTTAATGTGACAAGTATTTTGATTATTATTTTTTAAGTTTAGAGTGTGAGACGATACACGTCATTTTATTTGTATTCATCTTTTACACTTATATATAATCTAAACTTAAAAGTTGAATTTGTCGGATTTCTAGTTTTTTTATTTTTATAATTGTAGTGTTAGAATTAACTTGCCACAATTCGATTAATTTTATGGTTGTTTTTATAGCTCAATTAATGCATAAATATATAGGAATTATCTTTTCCTTTTAAGCAATTAATCAAAGCCGCACCCTTACTATTAGGATGAGATTTGACCTTTGAATGTATGTGGAATGAATTTCTTATAATATGCAATTGAAACAAGTCATTGTTAATAAAAAAAAGTGAGATTGAGCATGTGGGTTATTCTTATTTATTGAATGAGTTTTATAATTGATTTTATTCGAATGCCATATTAATAATGGAGAAATCTATTCGAAAAGAAATACAATTAAATACACATTATGCATTTATTACTAGTTCATAATTCATAATCTATGTTTTTTCATGTTATTATTATTATTACCTCATCTTCATTAAGTATTATCCATTGATTATCCCAGTAGGTCCCACAGGAGTAAATCTCAGCCGTTAAATAAAGCTGGAGCAGGTGATTTTAAAGCCCCTGTGCCTATTTATAAAATTGAGAGTTTCATACCTCCACAAAACGGAAGTGGAGAGACGCTCGATGGACCGAAACGGCGTCGTTAGCTTTCACCACCGGCGATCGCCGTCCTCCGATCGATTTCTCGGCGTATTCTCTCCACCGCAGAGTGATAGTGCTATCGGCGATGCAGATGTATCCATCGCTGACGATGAGCTGAACGAAGATGAAGTTTTCTGGACAGGAGACTTCACTGAACCTAGGCGCCACTCTACTTCTCCTTCTTCAATCAGTCGTCGGAAAACTTTCCGTCAGCCGGAGAAATTCGGTATTCTCGCTGCATCGCCTGAGGATCACCGGAAACTTAACCTCCCCGTTGTTTATCGGAAAGCTTCGATAACTTCCTCACCTACTAGTACAAAACTGTTTCATTCACCGCCGATTTCATCAGCGATGGCTTTTTCTCGAGCGTTTTCTACGATTCCCAAGCCTCCATTGGATAGAGAACATAGCTATAACCGTAACCATTCACAAACTATGCCGGTGAGGAAGTTCCAACACTCAGTGCCAGTGAATGTGCCGATGATACCGAAGAAGGCACCGAGAAGTGACCTTGCTGACGTAGAAATCGATGATGATGACGGCGATGATGAGATGCTTCCTCCGCATGAGATCGTAGCCAGAGGATCAGCTAGATCACTTAAAACCACGTTTTCGGTGCTTGAAGGCGTGGGAAGAACACTCAAAGGGAGAGATCTTTGTCGAGTTCGCAATGCTGTTTTCCGCCAAACAGGTTTTCTAGATTGAAATGATAAGGAACAGTTCAGTTAATTTTGAGTGAATTATACATATTGTTAATCAATCTGGACTGAGGTTTTCGTCCAAAATCATTATAGCTGGACTGAAGTGAAATTTTCTAGCCAACTTTCAGTCATGGAATCCATCATTAGATAACATTATACAATGGAGATAGTTCTATATGTTTTTTCATCCGTTTCTTCAGTTTATGGGTGTTTACCGTATTAATGGGAGTTGAAAATATTATTCTAGGAAATTTTGGTGTACATTTGGCCATGGAGATCAAGAGAATTTAAATGGAAAATAGTTTTGTTAGATTTTATATGATTGTGATTGAAGAACTTCATTACATGTCAATTGTGATCAAATCTATCGAAGTAGGCTTCTGTTTACTGTCTCATGTTTTGCTATAATTCGGTATACAAATTGCTATATACTAGGTAGATTCTCCTGTACTTGTTAACTGTATTGGGATTCTAATATGCAGCTTGGTATAAAGATATAATTACCATTATATAAAAGATGATTTATGATTTGGTTCATGTTTCATGATTTCGGTGGTTGATAAAACATCAATTGGTCCAAGTGATATATAATTCTGTCATAATACCCTGGGGTATTCACTTCAACTGGGATTCATCCTTCGAAATTCTATAATTGAAAGCTTGAGAATCAAGAGTTAATTGAATGACGGGAATGAATGGGAAAGTTCATGTTTGGATGAAATAATGGTATAGGTAACTTGGAATGTATTTGATGATGAATGAATTGAGTTACCCTGGTGTAGGTAGCTTAAATGGTCAAATTAGGGGTAAGATGATCTTACCGCAAGGAAAGAAAATTGAGTTTGGCTGTATGTTGACCAAATTAAAGTAGCTATGATATCGGTCTAGTGGTTAATACCTAGATTGGTAATGTTTGATCCTAAATTTTAGAAGAATGCAAAGGGTTGGCTTGCGGCTTTGCATTTGGGATAATTTCTCTCGGCGCTCTTTGTCAACCAGTTTGCTATGCCCAGAGCACACGGAGTTTGTTTATTCATGGATATATAGCCTCCGGCCATCCATGTAGAGATTTGCATTGACGTCATTATCATGTTCCTTAAACTGCAGTAAGTTTTGGTAGTTCATCTTAAGATCCAGCTTGGTTAAGCGCGTCTAGTAGCAAGCCTTCTTCAAGTAGTTACCTTCCTTGTTGGGAGTGTGTTTATCTCCATCAGTCACATGGTGCCATGTATAGTTTACATCTTATGCATTTCACTGGGTAGTTGCAAGTTATTTGATGTAATCATATATTTACATTCTCATGGTACACATAATTAGAGACTTTTGATACTGGCCGAGTGATTACTACTGTGAAGATTCTGTGGCTCCTCCCTTGAAACGACTATAGTTGGAATGATTTTAATCACAATTTTCTTTTCTTGCAGTTTCCCTGTCTAGTTGAAATGTCTATAAATCATATTGCTCTGTACTTTGTCAACATTTGATGCATTTCAACTGCTACACTAGTTAATTGATAGACAAAACCACTAGATGACTTTTGTGCCTGCTGTCTTAAGTTATACCAACTTGCAGGCCATCTTTGACTCTAAAGAGTGATTCCTGGTTTTTTAATTCTTAAAAGAGTTGTCTTCAATGAATGAATCTAGTGCTTATCTCTCGATGTTATCTAACCTTCTCTGTTTTCAGTCCCAATATTGGAAAGAAATGTTAAGGTGTGCGGGATCCCATAAGAACCTAGCACCTATGTTCTAATATTGTCTGTTGATTGCTGTTTTTCTCGATATTGGAGAATTTAATTTGGACGACTACTTCAAGTTTGTATAATTTGTTCATATGTGAGGGGAATCCTGCTATATCTGTGCAATCTTTTGTGGTGACAAGGCCGCATACCTTATACAAGCGGAGCCTTGTTGCATTAGGTTCTTTATTTTACTGATGCCTTTATTTCTTCTTTTCATTTCATGAGGCAATGGAATCCTAGTGTAACCTAAAATTTGAAGTGATAATGACGATATCTTGTTGGTTGGTTTTTATGTAAGTTTGCCTTCTGATTGTTGTCACCATTCAGTAATAAATGGGAATGGGATGTATCCAATGTGGTATTTGTGGAGACTATTATTATCTGCTCCTATAGTTTATTCGCAATGTTAAAACAAGAAAAGCTAAGATCTCTGATCAGGCCGAATTCAGTACCTTTTATCAGGTCAAGGGAGAAGGAGATATCAAAGAGTCGTCGGTGTTTGATCCTTTGCAACTTGGATAGGTATTTGTTTTGCTTCACTGCCTTAAATATCATAGTCGAAAGTGAACTTACCAAACTCTTAAAAGACAACTTTTTGTCCATTAAATCTACATCTACATATCCAGCAAATGACGATTTGCACTCTGCAATATTTTCCCCTTTGTGTGATGATGCAGTGTCTAAGCCATTAGTACTCTGCAATGCAACAGGAAAAAAATCTGGGCATTCGAAACTTGTTGTATCAGTAGTAGATGAATAAAGTGGGTGTTTAGCTTTGATCCAATTGATGAAATTCTTGCTTCTATACAATGATAAATATTGTCAATCCCTTTTGTTTTCTCCCATGCCCATCCAAGCTGTTGATGGGTCACATATTATTATCGCAACATTATTGTTATATATATATCTGAATCGAATCATATAACCATTTTTAAAAATTATAATCACATTTATATCTAAATTCATATGTTCCAAAAGATAATGCACTATTCCAATTTGGTAATAATAAAAAAAATACATGAAAATTACAAATATAGAAAATCAACCTTTACTTCATTAAAATCTACCCAAAGAGTGGAACCCTTTTTTCTCGTTACTTGCTTCAATTGGTTTATTTAATTTCAGTCATATTTTTCACATATACATGTCTTCACCACACATGCCTATATAATTGTCTAAAGTCTGATCTTGGTAAAGACGACTCCGATAAAAAGATCTTGAAAGTTGGTTTTGATGAGCCATATCAAACTTTGAACAAATGCATATTTATTTTTTACAAGGTTATACTTCAGACAAATTATCTGAATTAATATGTAAATTTTTAGCATCAGTCGCTTATGTATGAAGTTACATGTAAAATGGAAGAACTTGCAAATTTTTTTTACCATCAAATAAAAATTAAATTGCAACTATAAAAATAGGTATTCATCATATGAAAAAATAACTTGTCCAACCCGTTCAAACTTGGATAAATCCGCTAATTTATTAGCTCAATTCATTTTGGTCAATCCAATTTAATATATTTAAAATTAAACTGATGTTATCCCAAATTGACTAATGTGAAAAATTGTCAAAACGTATTTTTCAATTTTTTTTCCTGATATTTTTGTTATATTTTTCAATTAAGAAAAAATAAATTCTTAAATATTTTTAAAAAATATTAAAATATTAAAAAAATTAAATGTTTTAATATCGTTTAAAGTAACTAAATAAAATCATAACATTTACTATCAAAAAAATTAGGAGCCTCTATAGAGGTTCTACTAGCCTCCCCTTGAGCCACCTTTTATCCTTAAACATTCAAATTAAAATGTATAGAGTACTACTTAAGATAAAGACAATAATGGCAAAAATATTAAATATAGTTAATAATTGAATATATATATTACCAAAAGTGAATGAAGTTGGTTGTACAACACATTTGTAGGGTAGTGTTCTCAACAAAATAGAAATATATCATTCTGTATTCTACACAAACATGACACATAAAGTAAATATAATAAAATGAATATCGAGTTTTAAATCTTAATACTTGCTTTTAGAATTGGGAAAATTACGCGGTTAAACAAATTTATACTACTTAATTATTCATCATAGCTATAGTTTGCTATAATTATCACCCGCGACTAATATTAACCATTAATTACGTGGGCTGACTTCGAGTTTGTATAATTAGCCACATTTGTATATATATAATTCACAACTAACAATTCTTTGTTTGATTTGTATTTGTATACGATGATTTGTATTTGTATATGACGATGATTTCCTTTGGTTTTTCAGTTTTGTCATCATATACATTCAATCTTTTTGTGTATAACTTTTTAAAGTTTGTATAAACGTGTAGTTTTCGGATTTTGTATAATATAATTTATATAATGTAATTTGTATAATTGTTAAAAGTTCATATGTTTATGTCTGTATCAATCCGTTATTTCGAGTTTTATTATATTTGTATAACTCCAGACTTTATACTACTTAATTATACAAAAACACGTGAATTGTACAAACATACTTGCGAATTATACAAATTATTGTCCTCTCTCGCTCGCCTCTCTCCTCTCTCTCCCAATCTCGCTTGCCTCTCTCCTCCCTCTCCAAATCTCGCTCGCCAGAATATACAAATACATATGTATAATATACAATTCACCTCTATGACCTCTCTCGCTCGCCTCTCTCCTCCCTCTCCGTGTCTCACTCGCCACTCTTCACTCGTTATATAGCTATGAATCTTAATTAACAAACTATATCTATGAAGCGTAATTAGACTATTTTTGAGTGACTATATGCGAAAGTTTAAAAACACAAAAGGCTTTCTACATGGATCAATCAATTGTGATAAAATAGATAGATACCTAATTATAAAGAATCAAAGTTAGAAGTTAGAAATTAGAAATTAAAATCACGAGGAAAAATATAAATAAATTATAGGATAGAGAAAAATAAAATAAATAAATTTAATTAGACGGAAAAATTATCAATATTGACCCACTCAATTCTAGAGCCGCCACCCCTGTTTTCAATTTCTGGTGTGGACACATATTAGAAACTCTCAAGCGCTATGGCTATGGCTATGGCTATGGCTCTCTAATTGTTAGTGCCCACAAAAATGCCAATTTCTACTTATCATTTCTTCCTTTTCTCTGAGAGATTTCAGTTGCAAAATGGGTTTAATGGAAGCTTTAATTTTTCTATGCAAAGGACAGTTCTGGAGAATGGCTGTTTTTTGGACTGTATCTCTCATCTTATCTTACTTGCAGTTGTTTTCCCAAACACATTTATCGCGTAAATCCAAATTATTTGATCGTTGTTCATCTATATCATCATCTGCTATCAGAAAACCAATCTGCATAATTACAGGTGTAAGTGTGTTGTAAGCCTTTTTCGTTTTGGTAGTTTTATGTGATTATGTTTCAACCTATTCGTATGGAATGGTAAATGATTTAGGTTACATTGGTACATAGTGTTATTTTCAAGTAACTTGTCATCAATCTCAATTTTGTCGATGCAATTATATTTTTGTGTGGCGTAGTGGTGAATGAAGTGGTTGAGAGTTATGAGGTTTCAGGTTCAAATCCGAGTGGAGATTAAAAAAAAATTACTAGGTGATTCTTTCTATGTGTCTTAGTCTTTGTACACAGAGTTACTTGATACTTGTTGTTGGTAAAAGTGATGGCTTGAGCTCAAATGGAGATATAAAGTTGCCTTGTCAATCACCTGTGATAGATGAGATAGTTGGCTCATCTCAAGCTGATGTGTTTGACACTTTAAAGAGGTCTGACGAGAATTCATCTAATGAGCAGCGAGGGAGAAACTAAGTCTAATCTTTCAATCACATGTGACAAATGAGCTAGTTAGGGCATCTGAAGCAGATGCCTTTGACCCATTAAAAAGGTCTGATTCGAAATTCATTAACACGTACAGAGGGAGAAACCAAGTCTGCTGATGTTTCCTTTACCCAAGGGGAAGCTTGTTTCAATATTGCTGCACCTTGTATGAGTCAAACCACTGAATTTTTCAGCAGTTAATAGGAGTACTGGATAGGAAGTTATGAGCACTGGCCGTGGGACAGCTGGCAGGTATCTCGTGGAATTAGAAAGCTGGCTCGGACATCACAGTCATAAAAAAAAAGTTGATCGTTTGGAATTACCTGACATGGGAGGGGCTAGTTTTTAAGGGTCTTTGTGTGTGTGTATGAGTGACTATTATGGAGGTAGTAATTCCCCATTCCTTTAGTCTTTTCAAGGGTATTTTTCTTAAGTCGTGGTCATGTCTTGCCCCCTAAACATATTTCTGAATTCTGCTGCATATATGTTACTTATACCGTGTAGTCTAAGAGTGAACACACTCTCTCTGATTTAGTTATAGGAAAACTTGAATCTGTTACTTTATCTACTCTAGTTGTGAGCTATAACAAGCTTAAGACTAAGCAAAATTTTCTTGTTAATTAGTGCCACACTTAGGCTTTGGATCAAGTTCAATAGCAAAACTAGTACAACCACGGTCCTAGCCTTGTTGGACAGAGTTACCTGGTACTTGTTGCCGGTGCAGGTATCCTGTGGAATTAGTCGAGGTGTGCGAAAGCTAGCCCGAACACCATGGTCATCAAAACAAATAATTATTATCTTTTATGGGTATTTGGTTTTTAGTGAAAAAACTTTGAATTCTTGTCGGCTATCACCATGTTCCGTAGATATCTTAATTTTTGCCTTCAAGAAAGTCTTTTCGGCTTAACCAATTTTTTCTACCTGAGTGCTACGTGATATATGTGCCAATTGCTACAAGCTATTTATGCTTCACATTACCATCTGTGTCTTGTTCTTATTGGTGTTAATTTGCTATCATTTACAGGCCACATCTGGTTTGGGTGCTGCTGTTTCCTATGCCCTTGCTAAAGAAGGCTATTGCGTTATTCTTGGTGGGCTTCTTTCCTTGATATGATTAAAAAAATGAAATGTCGTTCTAATTTTATTTATACTTGTTAAAAGATCGAGTGTGTGTATGGAGAAGCACTCTCCATGAGAACTACACTGCAAACTTACAAATCTATTGATCTATGAATTCAAAAAGATGTTCTAATTAAAAGATCAAATTTGTTAAATCCAACCTTTTTGTTATCCCTAGTAGCTTATGTGGCATCCATCCCACACAAATGGAGAGTGTCAAAGATTATTTCCTAGGCTGACCGTTGACGATTTTGTGTCGTTGGTGTGCCTTCAATCAAAATTTGATTAATTATGTCCAGCGACTTGTGCTATAAGGAGGCACTTAGATGTAATTGGGTTCATATTTAACTGTTTCCTTGTAGCTGATAGACTTTTTTTTTCCCAACAGAATCCATAATTTGTTATACAAGGAATTGTCTCAACTATTTATGGCTTTTTGTTGATAAGCTGCTTGGCAAAGAAATTTGGGAAGAAAATTCTTGTTTCCAATGTGGGATATGATGATGCCACTTTACAGTGGTGAAGTATTCACTAGTTAGTTCCCTTTTTTCCAATATCTTCTGGCTTTCTTGTTGTCTTAGATCAGGAATCTTCATGTTTTTTTCTATTTAGTATCTTAAATGGCCATTCCATATGGCAAATATCTTTTTGGTGATTTTAGTAGATTGTTAACTATGATATTAGAAATCGATTCAGTAGAAGGCTACTTCTATTCCAATTACATTTGCAACCTTTTTTTTTTCTTTTTATTATTCATGCAACTAAAGATTTTAATTGTCAACAGTTTTTAGTGAAACCTCTACACCTCTAAGTCAATGCCAGTATGGTTTAACTGACCCTCTAATACTTGCAGCTGGAAGGTCATTGCACTCATTGTCAAAGGTACTGTAATTGAGTCACTGGCTTTTGTTGATTCTGCTTTAAGATATTCTCATTATTCTTGTTTCACAGGTTGCGTCTGAAATCAAAGAACAGATAGATGATGCTTGTGTAAAAGCTTTTCAGGTTGATTTGTCATCATACAAGTCAATCTTGAGCTTCAAACACTCCCTTCAACAGTGGCTGTTGGACTCAGATTTGCATTGCTCTGTCCAGCTCTTAATAAATAATGCTGGAATCCTTGCGACATCATACAGAGTCACTACAGAACAATGTGATCAGTAAACCACCTAAATCTTTATATACTGCTTTTCTTCATTCTGACTATCCTTGCAATAGGTTGTCTTGAGCATTCTTCTCAAGCAAAACTGCAAATATATGTGTTTCATCCTTTGTTCTTGTGGAAGAACTCTTTCTACTACTCCTTGCACTGATAGAACAGAGAAAATCTTACAGAGATATGAAACACAATATTGAAGAGCATTTTAATTGACACTATCTATCCCAACTTCACTTATCAGATAAGCAGCGAAACATTTAGTAGAATGTTCTTGTGATTTAGATAATGCTGCATTGGGATCAACACCCCCCACTTGTCGTCAATGCGCAACAAACTTCACATTTTGCCTTATTTTTGTTAGGATCCTGCACTATTAATCAACACTATCTATCCCAACTTCACTTATCAGATAAGAGGCGAGACCTTTAGTAGAATGTTCTTGTGATTTAGATAATGCTGCATTGGGATCAACACCCTCCACTTGCCTTTAATGTGCAACAATTTCACATTTTACCTTATTTTTGTGAGGATCCCGCATTGGTTAGTTGCATGGTAAACTTGGCACCTGTAGCACTGATAGGAGCTAATCTCTCTCTTTGTCCCCTTTTTCTCCTGCTGCTATGAGGATTTTGATAATCCCGAGAAACACATAAATTATGTGCTAATTGGACGTTCTTTTTTTTTTTTCTGCAGGATGGTGTCAACTAATTATATTGGTCCATTTTGTCTTACAAAACTTCTTTTGCCACTTCTAGAACAGAGCCCTATCCCTTCTCGTGTTGTTAATGTTACATCATTCACGCATCGAAATGGTAGGTACAATTCATATACTATCAGTATTATGTACACTCAATGTTTATCAGCATCACGGACACTCGATATGTAAATAAAAAAGGTGTTGGCTTGTGTCGAAACTCAGAAGCACATATGTAAACTACTCTAGTGCATGTTCTGTTGCTTTATATGTTCATCTGTGGTTATATCTTTGACAGTCTTCATTTCATAATTTGAACCTCTACACTATATTCTTCAGTGTTAGGACTAGTCAATTCTGTCAATTTGAAGCCTAACAACTCAGCCTTAGAGATCCGGGGATGAAGGTTGCCTGAGATAATGAGCTAGAAAATTATAGATTCTTTATTGCTAAATGGACAGATGCCATTGGAACATTTTGTGTCATTAAAGTCTCTGCTAAGAATGCTTCTTGTATCGTGTTCATTTATGTTTTTTTCCTGAGAATATAGTTGAATATAAATTGATGAGGGTAGTTTTGTTGGTAAGAATTTAACCAGAACTGCAATTTTTTTGGAATGTTCTTATGGCTGTTATTGGTGAACATACGAATAATAAGATTGTAATTTGGCATTTTCTACTTTTGATTGATAGTGTCTAGCATGGAGGTCACCAGAGAAACAATATCTGGGCAGTGGTTTTCAAAATTAAGTTCCTATCCATATGCTCATGTATATGAGTACTCCAAATGTAAGTTCAACTTTCCAGATTAAAGTGACCGTTACTATCCTTGAACTCATTGACACCTAAAATCTCTCGCCATTTCTCTTGCAGTATGCCTTCTGCTCTTCACATATGAGCTTCATCGGCAAGTTGGTCTGGCGGAGAAATCACATAGTGTCTCTGTCATGTATGTTTATGTTCTCCTTTACAAACAAATTTTAGGTTCTCTATGTCACCTCGTAAGCCATTATGGTTATCAATTTAATTCTATATCTTTCAAGAATGTGTTTGTATATTAAGGTAAAGCTCATCTTTTGTGTTGGTTTGTACAGGTTAATTCATACTTTTCCTGTCGTGTCATCTGTTTGTCCATATCTAGTTACCTAGAAACCAAATTGTAGGCTAATTTTTTTTTTCATGATTCTGCATATGTAAGTGTAAACTGAGCTTTTCTGGGTGTAACATGATAGTTACATCACGAAGAGGGTAGAACTATGATACTTTCTGAAGGGGATATTGATTTCAAGTGTAGTTTTCCACACTATGTTTGCTTATTGTACTTCAAAGGAGCATATTTTTTGTAAACCATGGGCACTGTAGAGTGCTTCAGTTGTAGGGTTGTGATGCATCTAGTTAGTCTCTATGACTTTCTGCAATAGAATTAGAATAAGAAGTCATGCTGTGCTCATTTAGTTTTTGTTAATGAAATATGCATTTTCATGCCCATTGAGAAGATATCCGAGACGTGGGCTTAATTTAGATCCTTCCATTGCGATCTATGACATATTTGGATAGTAGTAGAGTCTGTGACGCCTGAATTGGTCATCAAAAGTAAAGTAGTTTTGGAGCAAAGAGTGTGTAAAAGAAAGTTGCTCCACCATGTTAATCTACTTTCAGCCTCACCATTGCCTGCCTCTCAGTCAGAAACAACCATTTAATTTACGGTGAAAGCTGTGAATTGTTAATGTGTGTTACTTTCAGCCTTTTAGCTTCTAATATTTCTTTCTAACTTTTTACCTGTCTTACTTTTGTAAATTAGATCCTGTAATCTTAACTGATTAAAGATCTCTTTATATGTGTCTTAAGTGGTGATTTTATTTGCCTGAACACTTCTTTTGTTTTTGTTCTGGAATGATGAAGTGCTGCAGATCCTGGAGTTGTGAAAACCAATATTATGCGAGAAATTCCGTCATGCCTCTCATGGTTGGCTTTCTTCGTTTTGAAACTTTTGGGCCTTTTGCAGTCTCCCGAAGTAGGAATTACCTCTGTTCTAGATGCAGTACATGCGCCACCAGTGAGTCTTCCCTGCAGCCCTCCTATCTTCTGTTTTGTGATATGTATCAATTGGCTCTCAATTTATTGGTTCATTTCTTTGATTTAATTTCCTGTTTGGTCAATGCTTACAATATTCTCGTAGAAGCTGAAGCACAAAACTCTTTGGAACTTGTTTCTCTATGAAATTAGGCCAAGTACTCGTATAGTCAATGGATTCCCCTCATTTTGTATTTTTAATGAAGAATAATGCTCCTGCAGAAGAAGTTCTGCTATTTCAACACAGAAAATGAGATTGACAAATCATGTGGATTGTGAAATATCTGATCAATAAAAAGTTAAGACTCATAAAAGTAAGATAAAAAAAATAAAGAGTTCAGGTAGCGTTGCAAGAGGGTGGCATATTGTCATTTTGGAAGCACGTATCTATTGAGGGGAGTTCTGCACCCATACTGAATAGTACTATGTTCTAGATTAATTGGTTTCCAAAAACTAACAGGGTTGTGTTTTCGTTTCATTCATAAAACCACAGTTGATGCTGTCAAATATAGTAGGGACAGCCTGACACAGGTCAGTAACTGTAGAGCAGTTGCTCAAAGAGTATTGTCAAAATCCAAAATACGGGACCTGACGAGCTTACTAGTTGACATATAGTTAGGTAATTACTCTTTAAGTTCATTAGCTTCACGTTTCTTAGTTTAACCATCCATGTCTGCGCCCAACTTAGCAGCTTGGTGAACCCATCCATGTCCACTTTCAGTCACCGAGTATCTAGGGATACCATCCACATTAACTTTCAATCATCAAGTAGATGGGGAATCTCATCATACCTATGGATTAGCATCTCACTACCATAAGAATGAGTAAACTATTCAAGTTTGCTCCCAATCGCCGTGCAGCTAAGGGACTTCCTTTATTATTCTCTTTTCATGATTTTTCGGTAAGTTGAATAATTCTACTAATGTTGGGAAAGGCTCCCGTATATGAGCAGTATACCAAAAGTAGGGAACCTTCGTTCAAATATGGTTTGTCTACTAAAGACACGGGATCTCAATGGGTGCACCAAATAGAAATTAGATACAAGAGACTTCTCAAATATACGAACTCATATTCAATCCCTCAAACTCTTTCCTTCCATACTAGCCCACATTAGGACTTAAATGGAAACCTCCCACGCCCTTGATCTTCTCTTCCTGCTTTTAGATGTCCAACTTTGCAATGTCTCTGTTACTCTACCATGCATCACTGACCGTCTTTTGAAATAGTTCAGAACCATCCTTCACAGATCCAACACCACCTTACAATGTACCCTGAACATCTCCACAAAGTACTAACTGATATAAGTAACCTTTATTTCCTCAGGTTGTCCATTGTCTATGTCAATCTTTTAACCACCAAGCAAAAACCAATTACCTCTTCTAGTCAATGACTCAATAAATTCGTTTTTGAGTTGTGAATTTCTCCCAATGATGAATATATTTAGTTTCACGAATTCATGGTAAGGCTCAAGTTTTGATATAATAAGAAGTTAAAATAGCCAACTCCTAACTCACCTTAGTGGTTTGGATTGAATGGAGTTCAGTTCTCCCCTTCATAATATGTGTCCTTGCTATTTGGAAAGTGTTTTTGGGTAAAATTTGGGAAACACCCGCATTAGTGCTTTCTTGATAATGGGTTGCATTAGCGATGCTATAGAGATCATGTTATATTCTTGACACAGTAGGGCAATCACTACAGTGATCACTGTAGCACTATAACAATCTTGTTGAATTTTGTCAGCACGTTTACACAGTACACTACTGCCTCATCTAAGTCCTTACCCCCTCTGTGCACAGTGTAGTGATTGACTCATGCTATAGCAATCCAGTACAATTCCTTGATCGCTCTAGCAATCACGTAGCCCTATGCTACTGTCCAGGGTTATAGCCCAATTTATGGTGCACGTGAACCATGATTTCACCGTCAAACTAGGTATTTTATGCACATATTTTCTAGAATTGATCTAATATTATCTGCTGACACCCATGCTCCTAAAAAGGCTTAATAGTGCACTTGGTTGAATGCTGAGTTATTTACCTAGAGGAACAGGGATCAATTCCCACAGTAGTTTCTTTTTTCTCTATTTTTAGTGGTGCACCCAAAATACAAAAAGTCTAATTGTTGCATGCTATAAGGTGCTTATATTATTTTGCCTAATTCCGTACGTCTGTACTGACCAATTGCAACCAGTATCATCTTTCACAAGTCCATAGCCCATAGTTTCCCCTTATAATCAATGTTGAACACACTCTAAGTCCTATCAAACCTGAAATGGATGTATGTTCTCATGCCATGTAATAAATAAGCCACGGATGCAAGTACATTCACAAGATAGGTTATTACAAGTATATATTCTACAAATGTGCAGTTTACTCTTATGAGTTGCATATTGTTTACGAGATAAATGCAACTGAAACACATCGATATCGTCCTATTTACATGTTGCCCCTATGAGACTTCATTAACCATTGTGTAGTGACATATTTATGCCGTCTCTCTTCAGCCAATGTTCATACTAATTTGCCTCTCTCTCTCTTCATTTTTTCTCTGAATCTATCCACAGATTTTAGGATCTTGATTTCACCATACATCTCAGAGGAGGGTGCTTAACGGAACATCTTATAATATAATTGCTATTCTCGTTAGCTGCTTGCTTTATGTATTCAGTTATTGGAACATTTGTGCTATTGCTATATACTACTACTTCTATTTCATCTTGAACTGTGATAAAATGTTCTTGAACGTTGATGACTGTACCAGGAAACCTCGGGAGTATACTTCTTTGGAGGAAATGGTAGAACTCTAAGATCTTCTCAGCTTTCTTATAACTCCAAACTCGCAAAGGATCTCTGGGATGCTTCGTCTCAAATTTTCCTTGAGCGTCAGCTTGCTTCCCGGGATACAACTTGAACAGAGACATTAAACCTGGTAATGCTCCTCCAAGTATATATGAAGCATGAACTTGAGTTTTGATATGAGAAATTATAAATTTCTTTCTGTATTTAGTTATTATGGTTATAAATTAATTATTCATTTGTTTTCTAAACCAAAATAGCTAATTTTGTTATTAGAAGCTGACATGAATTTGTTTTATTTAACAGATCAAGAATTTGAAGAATAATGGTGTTCTTGAAGAGTGTAGGGATGTTGTCATTTGTACAGATACTACTATTCAATTTTCTCTCATTTTAGAAGATGTAGAGATAGTCACATAATTTAGATTTTTAGTTCTTTATAATTAACTATTTAATTTTATATGAGTATCGTATTTGATTATTTGTTTTATAATTTTGAACGGTATTTATGACAGGATAGAGTTACCGGAGATGACCAATTTTTCTCTTGTCGTTATTGACTTATAGTGACATTTCACGACTGAATTTTTCCTCGTTAAAAGTCATTTTTCTTGTAGTGTATATAACTTTTTTGTCCTTGGTTGCTTTGTTGACGCTTGGAGACGTTAGGGGTATTCGAGCTAAGTCTTTTTATAATATTGATGTACAATAAGCTATAACCACCAAAGATCATAGTGGAGTGGTAGGTATTCCTCATTCGTAATTACAATTTTCGAATTTGAACCTCTAAATATGGATATCGAACATCGAAAAAACGAGAGAAGAAGATGTATTCCTGTGCGCACGCGTGATTGGAAATAGGTTAAAAATGATGTTTTTGTTTGGTAGCAGTCAAATATCTGAAGTAGACAAAGATTTATTAGAAGGTTTTTTCAGTGGAGACTTCAAGGTGAAGATGTTAAATTAGGACAAAAAGTTGAAAAAATGTTGTTTTTTATGATAATGGAGGGGACAAGGTTATGATTTTTTTCTACAATCTTTTTAAATTTTTTTTTTATGATAATTGATGAAGAGTGGAAATCACGCTCAGATTTGTGGCCACAAAATGGAGGACAAAAATAATAATATTGCAACGATAACTATGATTTAGTCCAAAACAAGTTAAGTTTGGTTGCATGAATCTAGACTAGATTCTTATATTTTCTATTGGTGAAAAAGTCTCTTAGAGAGTACTTTATCTATCCATTTTTAGTTGTCATATTGCACTTTTCGAAAGTCAATTTGAATACTTTTCAAAATTAAATTAGATTATATTAATTCGATATTTTAAACAAAAAAATTAGATATTACTATATGAAAAGTAATATAAATTGCAATTTTTTCCGTATCAATATGATGAAAAAATATATCATAAAACGTTAGTCAAAATTCTTAGCATTTGACTCTAAAAAAGGAAACCATAACAACTAAAAATGGACGGCGAGAGTATATGATTGTTAGAGAGCGAACTTTTCTTTATTTAATTATAACTTCAATCTGCTTCCTTTATATGTGTGTTTGATTCTTTCTTTTGAGCGAAGCACAATAGTATTCTTTTCAAAGGGGGTGGGGTTGAGATTCAGATGCGGAATCTCTGTCTGTTCTGATATCAAATTGAAATTCTTTCAGCATCATATTTTAAAAAATAAGTTGATTGAAAGATCACACATTTGTTCTCCTCATAGTTTGGGGCATCTTGACAATTATGTACGTGTTAATTTGATATCCACCCCTCCTCATTTTGTGACAGAATGGTGTTTTCTACCGATCCTTCGTAGTATACTTGACTCTCTTTCTAGATTTTGAAAGTAAATTAATTAAACTTTTTATTTTATCATTAATGACAAGTATTACAATTGTACAAATAATTTAATGCAACATATTGACTATAGCTAGCTTCGCCTATGAAAAACTCTCCTCTTATTTCGAATAAATTTTATTTTAATTCACTTTGCATTTGTCCCGCCCCATTGCCATCTCTCACGAGATGTGACAACGAGTGGTAGTCCACAGGAAGTTGCTTCACACTTTTCTTAAGCCAGCTGTTTATGCAAATTTACCAAAAAAAAACACATGTAAAATTAATATGTGGAAAATTAGGAAGAATATACCATTAAGATTATTCTCAATTTTTTGTTGTTCCCTAAGGCGATGCTCGTAGAAAATTTTAGGTAACTTCTCATGAATTTCCTTATCCAATGAGATGAAAAAGTAGATGCAAAAGCAAGTCACCCACAAAAGAAACACAATAACATTTTGGTACATAAATTATTTTACGTTCACATAAAATTTGAGAAAGGATTACGCTCTAAGAGGCTATTTGTGTTAGGATTTATCCTAAATTTCGTATTTGAGTTCAACATTATAATTTTATTTTACTTCAACAATATTTTTTTGGTAGAAAAGATTTCTTTGTCAGAAACGAGGAATATTTTTGAACTCCTATAAGTTGAAGGTTCTTTCTTTTCTATAGAACACAATGTAGTTATTAAAAAAATCTTGTTTAAGAGGAGATTTATCCTCTTAAATATAGTTTTTAGAATATTTTTTATATTAATATTATCATATGTAAGCTAATTGGTCAAATCATAATTTTATGTGTCATCTGATTTATCGTTGTCATAGTTTACAATCATTAGCTTCCGCATCCACCTTGATTATTTTGATCCTAAGTCCTAACAGTTTAGTGTATATGAGGGATGAGATAGATAAAATTATCTAAATTAATTATTTTATTATATATATGAAATACCTTATCCCATCATTATAATAAACAAACAATTTCAAAACTAATTAATAATTCAAATATCGATAATTAATTTCATAATTTGAACCAATAATTTATAAATAATCCAAAAAAATAATTTTAACAATAATTCATCAAAAGCAAAGGCACATACATACAAAAAGTAAGAACATTGACATGACACAAAAAGTAATTAAGGCCCCCTTGTGATAGGCTGACATGTATACACATAAATTTTGGGATGATTTGCACCAATAGAATTATTTTGTTATTTAATTTTTGACTTCGTTAAAATAAGTTGTGCAAAAATAATTTTCGAATAAAAAGTTTGAGCTTAATTACCAAAAAAAGTGTCTGACTAACTAATTACGAATCTTATCAGGAGTTTAGTACAAAATATTATAACGAATCATCAATATTTTTGGATGGATGAACTTACCAGAAGTTCAAGTGAATTTACTAGGGTCGGTAAAGATTATGTAGTAACATTAAACAATTATATAGTGAACCATGTAATATAGGTTTTTTTTTTATTTATTTCTCATTCTTGTTCGATATTTGTATTTGAGTCCAATTATTCTGCATTGGAACAAATTGTTCACCAACTCTGTCTTATCACCATAAACTTCAAAGAGAATTCACTAATACATTTTTATTTCAAATTTGATTTTAAGTAAGTCTAAATTTCACAGTCAAGCCTTTTAATATCAATTTAATTTAAGAATTTTCAAATTGTTCAATTCAACTCTAAATTTCAAATATCAATTGACTTACTTTGTCTTCTTGAAAAATAAAGCTCAACAAAAATTTAATAATAATATTTTTAAATTTATTCAATCAAACTAATCAGAAATAAGTAATGAGTCTTCAATATTTTATAACTTCAAAATTCATCTCGAGCCTTTCCTTGATCAAGCCTGCATTTTCCGAACGCTATATATAAAATGAGGATTTTTTTTCTTCGCTTTTTATATGTATCGGCATGACTATATGTTAAAAAAAAATGAGAAAGAAGTAAGACCATAAGAAGAAGAAAAAGAAAATCTAGTCAAAGAAAAAGTTATCCAACTTTTCAACTAATAATAATAATGTGAAATGCAAGAATGCAAGAGCAAGAGCAAGAGAAAACAAATGGTAATTTAGTAGACACATTAGAAAAAAATAATATATGTATTGACTATTTGATATTAGGTTATGTATATATATAATTAATATACGATTGCATTAGAAAAATAATAATATATGTATTAACTATTTGACATTAGGTTATGTATCCCATAATGTAATTAATATAGGGAAAAAGCTTTGAAAGATATTTCAATTTTGGCCGAAATTACTGTTACGATACCAAATTTTATGGAGGACCTTTTACCCCCTGCACTATTTAATAGTGTATTTTAAAGGTATATATGTGTTCACATAAATACGTTACTATTTATAATTATGCAATATTTATGATGTCCACGTAAGCACATATATACCTTTTAAAATACACTATTAAATAGTGTAGGGGGTAAAAAGGTCCTTTCCAAAGTTCGATATCGTAACAACAATTTCGGTCAAAGTTCAAATATATTTCAGATTTTTTTTTCCCATTAATATACAACAAGCTATGGTATTAGTTATATAAGAATTTTAAATGCATTTATTAATATGGTTAAAAACATAACTACTCCTTAAAGTCTTTTTCATATCTTTTCCATCATATTTGTGGAGGATACCTTTTAATAAATATATATAGATATTATGCAATTGAATGTTTTTTTTAATATATCAAATCAAATGATGTATAAGAAATAATTTTAGCATATCAACATTATTAATACATTCTTTTTAACATTATTTGTGTATACCTTACCAAACTGACTCTTAAATGATTTATGTACTAGAGATTCACAAGTTAACCCAGGATAAGTTATCATGGAGTTAGCTATCCTGGAATAACTTATCCCACAACCATATATATGGGATAACTTATCCCATCACTATGATATAAATGATGGGATAAGTTATTCCAAACATAACAACCAAACAAGATAATTTTTTTTTAATCCCATCACTATTATTTTTAATCCCTCGTACCAAACGACCCGTAAGTTTTAAAGAAATAAACTTAAAAGACATGATTCAAACCAATCACATCAACCACCTAACTAATAAATTAGATGGGGTATAATAATGGGCAAATTACAACAATCACATACTTTTAAGGAAAAATTACAATCTATCCCTTAAAAGTTTATAATTACAGAAATCCCTCAAATGGATACAATAATATAAACGATGATACATTAATCTGATGCGTGAGATACACTAATATACGCGCTGATACATTAATCTGATGCGCGAAAATAAGGGATTTTGGAGATTTGTAAAACTTATAGGGGATAATGGTAATAAGTAAATTAAAATGTGAGATTTCTGTAATTTTTCCTATAATGAAACTTCGGATATGAATTCATAAAATTTAAATTAATTTTTTTTTTGTCAAGTGATATACGTGATAGGATTGAGATGACACCTATCAAGAGTGGGACACATTTAGGGATGGAATAATTAGCCCGTGAAGACATAACTCGTCTTACGTAATTTAGTAACTCGTTTATTTATTAATTGAGAGAATTACACTAAAAATAAATGAAACCATAATTAATCCTTCTAAATGTAAAAAAAAAGAAAAACTATTTTTACTCGCATAAAAAATAATAGGACAAATTACTTAACTACACTCCTTTGCTTACCTTAATATCCATTTATCCCTACTTATTTCAAAAATTTCAAAAATCCCATATTTACCTATGTATCCCGCATGTATTCCGTGCACAACGTTATGTATCCCGCTATGTGGAATGTATCAAACGCTATGTATCCCGCTTGTATCCCGTGCACAACACTATGTATCCCTCTATGTGAAATGTATCAAATCTAATGTATCCCGTGCACAACGCTATGTATCCCGCTATGTGGAATGTATCAAACCTAATGTATCCCGTGCACAACGTTATGTATCCCGCAAACATCATTTTTAAGAATTTTTTGGTAAATAAAAAACTAGAAGGGATAAGATATTATTTAGTACTTATAATATGTGGTTCCTATAATTTATACAAAATAATAATTAACAAAAATAAAATACCAAATAGCCCAAGATAGGAGAACTCTCTAATGGAAGGAACCCCAAATAAGGCCTGTGGCCCAGCATCACAACAAATTATAATTAGTCATTTTAGTACTTAAAAAGGTAAAATATAAGTGACAATATTATTCAATATATAAAAGAACTTTATAGATTATCCGATATATGTTATTTGGTAATTTTCAAATGAAGTTTTTTATCAGCAATAACAGGTAAACATAATCTAATAATATAAAAAGAATTATATTATTAATGTATATTATGTTAGTTAAACACAATTGTTAATGATAAGTTTAAATCAGTAGGGCAAGTAAAACTTTGCACTAAGGGAGTAAAAAATTTTAAAAAATTAAACACAAGACGAGGTCAAATAAATACAACATATTTTATATATAACTAAAAATAATTATAAACTTACATGTGTATTCAACATAATTAATTAAAACATATAAATATGTAAAATTCCTTACATCATTAATGCATATAAATTTGAGAAAAGTATTGAAAACATCTCTAAATTTAATATCAATTAATAATTTTGATCTTTGATTATTGACAGCCTTAAACACATCCTCCTACTTGATTAACTAAACTTAGATACACCCTCTATCACATGGCATAGCAAATGGTCTCAAACTCTTATAGAAGCACGAGACTCATAATAAAAAATTGAAAAAAAGTGTTGAAAATATCCTTAAACTTGACGAGAGTTTAGGAGTGTATTTCATTCATATTATAAAATCAGGATGTATTTAAGTTTAGTTAGTCAAGTAAAGAAGTGTTTTAAAACTGTCTCAAGCTAATAAATCACTTCGAATTTAAAGGTGTTTTCAAGTATATTCAATAAATAATATATAATAAATTTACGAGTCGAGTCAAATTAAGGGAGAAATGTTGGTATCAAAGTTACACAAACCTTTTTCCTCTTTAAATGGTCAAAGGAGTTTGAGCATTTATATATTAATAAATATTAATGATAAGTCTTTATACAAACTAAATAATTTCCACCTCTATATTTTTGTCTCTATTGTTATTGCCAACAAACCTTAACTAACTTAGTAGAGAAGTCCATGAAAAAATATTAATAGTTTTAAGGTATTTTTTTCATTTGGTGTTTTGTATCTAATGAATTTGCGTTGTATAAAGCTCCATTCAGAGAAAAACGCTTTCTATCAATGATTTTTTTCATACCAAGAGCTCAGATCCGAGATCTTTGGTTAAGAAAAGAACAGTTCCATCTGTTGCAACTTATCTTTTGATAGTATTTATATATATATATATATATATCAATTGCGGTATAAAAATTTCTTTATACTATATCAAATCATTAAAAAGAATATATTTATAATAGCATAGTAGAATTTTTCAAAATGATGTCAATATTTATTATAACATAACCATTATATTAACATAATATATATATATATAAAATACAATTCAAATGTAATATTACAATTCCCCTTTACAAGTTTTTTTTTTTTTTAATTTTCAATTATTACTTATTAATTATTAGAGTTGAAATAATATATTCTTATCTATTGTAGTCACAATTAAACTAGTGTTGACCAACAGATTTAGTTGAACTTTATTTATTTGAATTCCATTTTCCACAACTTTTATTTAATTGACAAATGACTAATTAATTCCAGTTGTAGAAAATGGAATCGAATAAAGTTCTATTATATTAATTGGTCAACACTATGTTTAATTTGCGACCACAAATAGGTCATCCAACTATAATTAAATTAAGCCTCCAAAAAATATAAAATAATGTTTTTATGTATATTTCTGAAAAGTTAACGGATAGAATATATTGATTGTATCTCGATTTTAATCGATCTCACAAAATCAGTGAAGGCAAAATCGTAGCGGTTCAAATCACTAGTGATATTGTCCGCGAGGCTTAGACTTGCATGACAAACGCGTCACTAATGTCAGATAGACCTACTTACGTATATATCCAATGTCTTTGTTGTGTTTTGCTGAGACCTAACTTCCTCACAAAAGTTTGCTCCACCGCATAAAATTTGCCTAGACTTAGCACTGAGATTTGCTTCGTCATATTGAAATTACCTAAACTCAATTTAACTCTAATCCAGATCGACAAGGCTGACAGAAGGAGTTACTTCGATACCATCTGTAACAACCCATCTCACTAGTTATATTGTTTGTTCTAGGCCTAGACCATCACGACTTTAAAACGCGTCACTAGGATGTATAAACCATGCTTACTTATATACTGAATATCTCTCATGTGTTTTATCGTGTGACTACTTATCCTAAATTGAGTTGCCACAAAAAATTGACGATATCCAGTCCATCGATTGAGCGTTGATTTTTCTTTAAGAAATCGACCACATTTGCCGGTTTTGACTCAATTTTTTAATAGTAACATAAGAAATGAAAAATATTGATCTAATTAATAGTATTAAAATTAATTAATTAAGTTGACTATTAAGTGTTTTTTTTTTTTTATAGTATTAATAAAATAGAGAGACAAGAAGTAGACAAAGATTCCTATCTTGATGTTAACTAGGATTCCATATATACATTTGACGCGGTATATATATATATATAGTGAAGTGTGAAAAGAAAAAATATTCAAACAATGAAATTTCTCAATACTTGACGTGCTTTTTCTTTGTAGTGAACATTATTAATATATACTATATATAACCGTTCATTAATCACTATCGATAATTATCAATAATGAGTATCCCAGTATATTTCACCAATTGTTACCGCTATCAATCACTAGCTACTACCATTAACTATATATTACCACAATTTTCAGTTGTGATTGCCAACAACAACCATCATCGTTAGCTATTTAGACGATGAGATGGTTAAACAACATAACATTGTTGCAAACATCATCGTCAGCTATTTAGACGATGAGATGGTTAAACAACGTAACATTGTTACAAACATCATCGTTAGCTATTTAGACGATGAGATGGATAAACAACATAAAATTGTTCGAGATCTTTTATACAATATTCTTAATATTTGGAATTAGACATATATTAGTCTTAGTAAAGACAAACGGGTCCTTAATTGACTTGAATATATAGTAAATTCCTTTTTCCTGGTAAGATTAAAATTTGACTGAAGAATATATTTTCAAGCTTCTAGGAATCAACATTTTCTTTCTTAATTATACTAAAATAATAGTATAGTATTAAATTTCAAGCCATTATGCATACATGAAACCCTAGGATTTGATCAGTATAACCAAAACAAATATTTACATTATATATTATGTAAAAAAAATTCAATTTATATTAAAAGTCTATCTAAATTCTGTCTAGATTACTAAGTAGAACTATATTTTCATCTTCATGGTTGGATATATATATATATATATATATATAGGAGATTGCAACCAGGTTAGCGGGTGGAGTGGTAAGTATTCCTTCGTCCTTAACCATATATATGTATCAGATTCGAGCCCTGTTGATTTTTGTTAGGAAGCATTTTACCTCATTGTTAAACTTTTCGATGCAAATCTGAATTTGGTCAAATCCATTTGACTAATTTTCTCTATGAGAGGTTTCACCATAGCTAGTTATTAGTTAATTTCATGCATTGAAAACTTAGGTTGAAACAAAATCAACTCATTCAAAATACACTTTTTTTTTTATATATAAACGATAATTTGCAATATAAACTATCATATTTTGTAATAGGAAACTACGAATGATAAATAAATAGTTTTAGGGTGTCAAGAAAACAATTATCTTGTAGAAAGTTGGGGTTGAGGAAATAATATGCTCAAGAACGTGGCTTAATAATTAATGAAGTGATTATAAATCTTGGAGATCTATGTCCAAATCTCATATGCATATGATGGACAAAATTATTCATAATAGGAGACAAAATTACTCGATACATATGCTGATGAAAAATAGCAAGAAAGTGAGCTTATAATTAAACTTAGTTAAAGGGGTAAAACTAACAAAATCATATAGGGTCTGTTTGGAAAGCCACTAGGTAATTGAAATTGGTGTAATTACTAGGGTAGTAATTACCAGCCTAGTAATTACACAGTCTAGTAATTACACTGACCTGTTTGGTTGCCACAGTGTAATTACACTGTAATTACACATGTCCTGTTTGGATGCCACAGTGTAATTACACATGTTCTGTTTGGATGCACAATTGCAATATAAAATTATAATAAATTTTAAAAATAAAAATTAATCATTTTAAATTTATACTAGACAAATAAGAAATTTTATAAATGACATTAAATTAAATATTTAAGATATATATTCTTTTTTGAAAATGTATTAATTAATAAACATATTTATTGTAACTAATATTATGAAAAAATAATTGATTTATATTTTTTCAAATTAATATATTTCAATTGTATTGATCATAACAATTAAAAGTATGAAGTTTCTACGAACATTGTGAAATGCATGTTTGATAAAAAGAATAGTAATATATAAATAAAATATCATAAATTATTAAATGTTTGACAAAAATATAATCTATCAAGTCTAATTAAAAAATGACGTGCAATGTAAATTCAATATTACTAAAACAAATGAAACTGAAAATATAACATAAGTAATAAATTCAAAACAAAAATTTAACAGAATACTCTTATAACAAATTTCAACATAGCAATAAATATGATTTATTTTTATTTCTTCATAATAAAGAAAATGTAAGTCTATAACCTTACTTAACAATAAATTCTATTTTAATTTAAAAATTAGAATACTAATAAAATTATGCTAATGAAAAAATAAACATGGCATAAAGAAATAGATAATACGAGAAAATTACATAGAATCACGTAAAGTAAGGTTGGGAACAAGAATAAAATGAAATATAATAATAGTAAATAAAAAATAGACTTTTACAATTTTTTAGAATAATAAAAATAAAAATAAAAAGAAATTAAAATAATAGAAGTAAAAATAAATAAAAATAGATATTAAAAAAAAAGAAGTAGCAATTCACAGTCTTTGCCTGTGAATTGTAAGTGTAATTACCCCCTGCCAATTACACCAATTATCTGTTGACCAAGTAATTACATGTCCTTCCAAACAGGATAAGACAGTGTAATTACACCAAATCCAATTATCAAAGTGTCCTTCCATACAGGCCCATATTGCTTGGCTTTTCTTTTACTTAGCATACAAATAGATTGTTGACTTTAATCTTACCTTTTCCACGTTCTTGGTTAAATAAGTCAAGGAAATAAGATCGTGACTTTGATTTATTTTTTTAATACAAAGTTAATTATATGGAATTTTTTTTTGGATAATTCTTGACTTTTTTGTTATGCAAAAGATAATACTATTATTAATATTAATAACTAATTTGCGTCATAACATATACAAGGTGATTCTAGACATCATGTCTTCGATGCATGATAATATTATAAATATCTATTTGAATTTTGAACTAATACTATGTGTTTGTCCAACAAAAATAATTCCTAATTTATTTGTTTTTATTGCATCATATATAATCAAATACATGAGTAACAAGATACATGGGCAAAAATATGTACTCTGGATGGTCGATTGCTTAATATCCTTCACCTGAAAATTATATATACAAAAAGCATAAATATGTACAAATATTATTGCTTTTCCACACTCATATATATATATGTTATTATCTTTTACTGATCGTAACGATTGACTTGATTCTGTCCCTGAAAAAGAAGATTGAAAAAGATCATTGACCTAGGTTGAGAAGGCCATTGTATTCGCTCTTCTTTAGAATTTTAGTCCATAACAACGCCCAAAGACCTCCAGATGGATTTGAAATGGATCAGTTCAGACATTATTAATTTATACATCATGGATGGACTAGTAATTTTCTCTATTTTGTTCAACAGTAGGAAATAGACCTCACTTATGAGACTATACACTGAATATTCAGATCACTAATTAAAACTTTGAACACTATTAACGAAATTTCTGATTTCGTCAACATTCCTTTGCTAGTAACTAAAAAAAAAAACATGTGCATGTTTTTGAAGTAGAAATTACTTGACTAATTCCACATATTTCTTAAAAAAATGAATGTACAACTACTCAATACACAAAGTACAACTCTTAAAAGAAGGAAAATGTATTAAAGTTTCCTCTTGTACGTTCACCGCCGTTGAAATTTCTAAGTCTTCTTTCCTTATCTTACTCGTTTTATTATTCACTCCTTTCCTACCCCACCCCCCTAAACCCTCCCCCCCCCCGCCCAAAAAAAAAAAATTCTCACATTTTTACTCTATAAATACTAAGCTAGAACAAACCTTGACATGCACAAAATTAATAAGTGAGTGAGAATTTCAATATTAGTGAGTTAAGAAAAAAAAATAGAGAGAAATTCTATATATACATAAAAATATATTTTTTTAATTGGAAAAATGGAGAATAATATGTATGATAATAATAATAATAATAATGTGTTACCACCAGGATATAGATTTTATCCAACAGAAGAAGAATTGGTGGAATTTTATTTAAGAAATAAGCTTGATGGAAAAAGAAATGATATTCAACGTGTTATACCAGTTGTTAATATTTATCATCATAATCCATCTGAACTTCCAGGTTTGCATATATACATCTTAATTTATTTTTGGTAATTTTTTTATTGTTTGTGCATGATTATGTTTTTGAAAACCTAGATATATATATCATACAATATATATTAAATTTTGTTTTGTAATTAAGTTCCAATTCGCTATGTTTGTAATTAATTTCTTTGTCATATGTTGAGAGAAAGTTTTAGCCCTAATAAAATTTGGTGATTCAAATGTTTTTTCTTAATGATTTCATAATATTTTTGAAGATCGGACGATATTTTTGAGTGAAATTATTTTAAGTAATTCTTTTGAGAAATGACTTTAATTCTCTCTAATAAAATGAAAATTAAACCATTCAAGTTTAAGTTAGCCTTTTCTTCAATTTTTGTTATATTATGGTTTAATTATTAAATCAAGCATTTATTGCTGTAAAAAAGATCAATTATTTGTTACTTAATCTTCATTTTATGTAACTTTTAAGTCTTTTCTTCATTGATCGATTCTTTCAATAGATATCCAGAATCAAATTGAAACTAAAAGAATCTAATAATTCAAATCATAACTAGACATAAAGAACAATTTAGATTTTGTGTGTTTAGTATATGCACCAATATACTTGATAGGATGATTGATAAACCTTTTTAAAGAAAATAAGATTTAACATTTTAACCTAAATATTTTTTACAATATTTGTGTTTCCTGATCTATTATAAAATGTTATAAATTGATTTTTTAGGTTAATGTTGAAGCATGTAATATTTTATCTAAATTTAATCTAGGAGAGGAAGCACGTTTTTATTCACTTAATTTTATCTTCAATAATTAGTAGTCTTAGTTATTAATTAATAACACTACATGTAATTATATAATATCTTTTAGGTATTGTAAATTTTTTTGTGAGTTCGCTTTTTTTTTTTTTTTTTTTTTTGTATATTTTGAATCTTCTTGACGAAAATCTTGAATCCGTCGATGTCTATAGTGTGAATCTTTTTATACTGTCAGTTTATAGAATTGTATTGTATTTGCTATACATATTTGATTTTTGTCATGCTTTACTTGAGTCGAGGGTCTATCGAAAACAATATTTCTACCTCCACGAAATAGGTGTATAAGATTGTGTACACATCATCGATCCTCCTCAGACCTCACTTGTAGGCTTAAACCGAATATGCTATTGTTGTTTTTGTTGTCGTCGTTCATATAATTGCTCTTTATTTGCTTTACATATTTGGTTTTGTTATGCTTTCCTTGACTCGAGGATCTTTCAGAAACAATTTCCCTACCTTCACAAGGTAGGAATAAAACTATGTATACACACCATCTTTCCTAAACGCCACCTATAGAATTACACCGAATATGTTATTATTAACGTTGTAGTTCATAGAATTGTTATTTAACACTTGTTTTTCTAAACATGTGATTCTTGAAAATGAACCAGAAATGGCAGGAGAAGTGATTAAACATGACACTGAGCAATGGTTTTTCTTCATTCCAATTCAAGATAGGGAAGCAAGAGGAGGAAGACCTACTAGACTTACAACACAAGGATATTGGAAAGCTACTGGTACTCCTGGTTTTGTATATTCATCAAACAATAATAGAATTATTGGAGGCAAAAGAACAATGGTTTTCTATAAAGGAAGAGCTCCAAATGGGAAGAAAACACAATGGAAGATGAATGAGTATAAAGCTAGTACTCATGGAGAACCTTCACTAACCAATAATCATATCACAAATTTAAAGGTTAGTTTTGCAACCCTAAAAATATTAGTTGTACTAGTACTTCTAGGTTTTTATATCATGACTTTTAACTTTAATATACCAATAGGATTCTGGTGGGATGGGTAAGATCTATTCATCCTTTTTGTATCTGAGCTCTAGGTAAAAAAATAAAATTGTCGGAATAAGTTCTCCCTCTTACACAACGTGAATTTAAATTAATCAAAGCATCAATATAGATACCAAAAATCAGGTGAAAAAAAGACTTAACACATTGAATTTTTATATCATCATGTCGCCAAAAAGATATATAATAACTATAATAATTGTTCATAATAAGCAAAACTAGTTGTGTTGTTGAAACATAATTATTAATGTAAAGCTTTTAGATGAAATGATAAAGGCAGCTGATCTAGAGGTCCCTATATGTTATTGTTTATAGTGAACTCAATTATTATTATTATTATTATTATTATTATTATTATTATAGTATTATCATTGAAAGAATTATAAATTTTAAATCGTGAATCTACTTCTAAGTATATATTTCAATATGATATTACTTAAAAAAAGTACTATAATTTCAAATAATATATGTTATTCCTTTCAATCTGTCCTAATTTTATGCGGCACCGGTAGAACTTTAAAAGTACTCATAATTTTTTTATGTGTTCTTTAACTTTTTTTAATTATTGTAATTTATAATATTTATACGTAATTTTCAAATATATAACAAGCTAAACAAAAAAATAATACATATAAATTAAAACATAGAAAATACTAATTTTCAAAAGTACCTTCAAATAAGAACAGATACGTCGATGAACAATTGTCTGCTTGTAGCCGCTTCTATATAACAGTAATATTTTTATTTATTTTTATTTTTGTAATTGAAACTTCTACATGTGTTAAACCAGTGAATTCTTCAGAAAATTTGGTTTGTTGGTTCTGACAATAAGGCATAATAAAAAATGTTGTACTTCATTAATCATTTCTTTATACAGATACAGAATCATATGATGATATTTTTTAGGAAAGGCAACTTTCAAAAATTATATCTAAAATATACATATTTATATATAGCTATAAATCACATCGTTAACAATAAAATAGAGAGTCTAAACTAAATTATTTTTTTGTTTGATATTTCATTACTAAAATAATAAGAATTAGTGATATTAGATAAATTTTATAGCTAAATAATAAATTTATTATTACTTCCATACATCCATGGATTACTAAATTTTTTTTTTAACTATAAGCAATTTAGTGATGAATTAGCAACGATGTTTACAATTTAAGTTTTTCATAATGATTTTTAATTCAGACCAAAAAAAGTATTTTATTTTCGATACACCTTTTCTTATGTACATGGGGCCTGATTGTTTTTTTTTTCCTTGGTCGAACACGTGAATTAATTATTATTTTTGATAAATAGTGGCGGTAAGGTTTAATATGAGGATTTATATTTGTTTTGATATCAAATTAAATGCGTGATAACAAATAAAAATCCGTGATAATCTTATTTAAATATTTAGGTTATTTAAAAATTATTTATTTAAGTTTATATTCAACAAGTACAATACATGGGCCCCTAGGAAAATTATTTATGGTTTGAATATATTGTCAACTTGTATTGAAAAAAAAGAAAGAATTAGCATTGGATTATTTGCTTGTTTTTAAGTAGATATCATCTAGTGTTTGGCATATGCTTCTTCATGATTATCTTCTTTTGCTTTTCCACTAGTTATTGAGTATATGATAAAGACAATACATTATATTAGGGCTAACCCATCGGTGGCCTCCTAAATTTGGCACGATCTTTCACTTAGACACCTTAATTAGGCTTTGTTTATTTTAGACACCTCATGTCACGTCCAATTGTGTCAATTTGACACTTTTTCGACAATCTGCCAAATTTGTAAGGTGTGTGTAAAACACTCGATGATGATGTGTCAAAGTGACGAATTAAATAAAGACATGTGGCATATATATATAAAAATATTTATTAAATGATGAATCTTGAGTAGGAAAAAAACTACCAATGACTCGTTGACATGTGGCATTTCTTTAACTAAATAATTTTAAAAAAAAACACTTTTAATAAAAGAAAATTATACCCCCACCACCCCCAAATTGTCTTCTCTACTACCCACCTCCACCTCAAACCCCAACCCCTCTCTCTCAATCAGATTTTCTTCTCCACCCACCACCACACCCGACCCTCCCCCACCAAATGTAGGATTTGATAATTGAAAATATGATTTCTTGCCATTTTTGAGTGTTTTTTTCTTCTTGAAATTTATGTTGATTTTCTCAAATTATTTTGAGGAGGGAGAAGGACAACAAAATAAGTGAAAGTATTTAAGCTTAAAATTTATGGGCGCTAGAATTCACTTTTTGTTTGTGACATCGTCAAATTTATTTCACCATGGAAAGAGTTTAAGCTTGGAAATTGGTAGCCAAAAAATGGGGAAGAAGAAGAAGAAAAAAAATTAAAATTTGGTAAAATGAGGCTCTCACGCGCGTCTAGTGAGTGTATCACACTTGCTATGCCATCTCAGCGCGCAGAAAGTGTCAAATTGACACAATTGGGCGTGACATGAGGTGTCTAAAATGAACAAAGCCTAGTTAAGGTGTCTAAGTGAAAGATCGTGTCAAGTTTAGAAGGCCACCGATGGGTTAGGCCATTATATTAACTAATAAAATTATTTTTGTTCACCACACATGAAATATATACACACATGTTTTTTTAACTTAATATTTTAAAATTTATGGTTATTGTTTGATTGTTAATTACCCCCAAATTTATATATTTTTGAAGTATTGATTTACTTGGAAAGTTATGTTTTTGGTTCAAAGGGATCGTTTGGTTCATGAGATATGATGATATATTTTATAATTAAGTTTAAAATTAAATTTATATTTATTTGGTTAAAAATATAAATTTATCTTATACCCTCAATCAAATAAAATATATAATTTTAATTTATGCATGTCTCACCTTATTCAATCCAACTTGATATTATTTTATTCTATCTTTCAAGTGAAATAAATTAATATAAAAATTATAATTTCGAAATAACTTAATCCATGAGTCAAACGAATACCTCCTTTTGTTGTGTAAAGTTTTTTACAAAATTTATGAAAAAAATGTCATGATTAGATAACATTGTCTTTTTCTTGAGAGAGACACCATCGTGCTCCATTAATAATAAAAACTTTCAGATATATAACGTACGAAGTGACAAATTCTTTTCACCTTTTTATGTTTAAATAAACGTATATATATTGACAATGTAAATTTTTTATATATATGATCAGTGTAGTTTTATTATAGTAATTAATTTATTATTTTTATCGAGTTACCTATTAGTTCTTGTTCTAGAAATTTATGTATAATTATTTTATAAGTGACCTAACTTATCACGTATATATTTGTTGCACAGGCAAATCATATAATATATTTTTTTTTAAGTTTTGAATTTAAGTTATACACATAATATACATTACATTACAATTTACAAATAAATAAATAAATCAATATTAGTGAATATTAACATGTGAATCACCTTTATCAAGAAATTTACTTGTAATTACCTATTAAATGACCTAATGATGTAAAAACCTTTTGAAATCGATACATATAACCTTATGAGTTGATTTGTTTAGTATAGCTATGATTAAATCTGAAATAAAATTTATATTGTGTTTGATTTACATTATCGATACATATATATAACTTTTTTTTTTAATTTTATGCAGTTACAACATGAATTTAGCTTGTGCAGAGTTTACAAGAAATCAAAATGTGTTAGGGCATTTGATAGAAGGCCAGCTGGTTCTGGATTATTATTACCCCCTCATCAACCACTAATTAATAATAATAATAATAATAATAATAATAATAATAATAATAATGATAATAATAATAATAATAATAATAATAATAATAATAATAATAATAATAATAATAATAATAATAATATTGGAACAAGTTCATCATCAAGAGAAATAATACAGCCAATGGGAAATTACAATGATTTGTCTGATACCCCATTATGGGATTTTGAGGACTGGAATTTTATTTAAAAAATTAATGTTATTTAGATAGGATTAATTATGATTTTATATGTATAATGACTTGATGGATTATCTAATAGGGTTAAATAACTCTAAATATATCCATCAATTCTTAGATCTCAAAAAATTAGAAATTAAAATGTACTCTTTTGTAATAATTAAGAGAGCTAAGGTTTCAATAAATCTATTAATGTTGTTGGAAATACTTTGAGTGAACCTATGATGACATTCTCTTGGATTTTAATTTATGGGAAATAATAATTGGAGTATGTACTTTAATATTATATATATTCTCTTTTGTACACTTTGAATGTCTTAATTAAATTGGTCATTTTTTTATGGATAGTAAGTCAAATCAATCGAATTATTTTATAAGAGAGAATCGTCTAAAGAGAGGAATGGTCGTGAAAATAGAGTATATGTTTTTCATGTTTATATCTCCATCTTTCCATATATCGTCATTGTCATGTGTTGGTAAACATACAATTATATTTTAAAAAGGCGTGATCAATATCTCAGCAGTCTCTTTGAAGAGATTTAATCAGCTGCAGCTAAATCTTCACTGATCCAATAGTAATACTCTCGACTTATCTCCTCAATAAGTAAATATACAACAACACGACAACGTCGTATGTCTATTCAAACAAACATTAAATAAATTGTCATATCGAAAGCTCCATAAAAAAGAACATCTTCCTTCAACAAACTTTTTTATTTTTCAAAACACTAATCTCACTTTCTCATAATTCACTCTACAATATTTATATAAAAATGACTACTATTTATAATTGTTGAAATTTTCAGTATCTTTACATAAAAAATTGGAAGAGCATGGGTCCAATAATATATCTGAGGTTTTTGATTTTTTTTGTCTTTTCATAATTCATAGGACCCCAATATAAGTTTTCTTGACTGAATAATATTCCAAATATAATTTACACAATTATTTAGTCATGTATTTGTCATGTTTAGACTTTTTAAAACTTCTAAAACCACTATATATGATTAAATTTTTTTATATATAATTATAATATTCACATCAAGTGTGTGAGCTCCATAATTAATTTCAACCTGTTAACTATCTTTCACAACATATATAGCAGAAAGTGATCGATAGAATTAACTTTTTCACCAGAATGTGTTAAAATATAAAAAAGTAATCGCACCAAGATGACAAGAAAAGTCAATATATAGGAAACAATTTTTTGTCTAACTATATAGTATAGTAAAAGTAGATTTATCTATGTCTATGTATACACAAACATGCTTATATTTTTTCAATGCAAGAAATTTTTTTTCTTCTAGGGATTATTGTTTGTGCATTCTTTTTGGGGGATTTTATGAACAGACAAAACTGATATATTGACTAGAAAATTTTGTGCAATTTGACTAGAATATTTTTTGCAAGTAAACCAAAGGACAGGAATAGAAATACTGAAAATCTTACAAATTTTTATTGATAATTTGTCGCTAAATAAGACGATTAACTATAAAGTTATTTAGCTATAAAATTTATCTGATGCTAGGAAATTTATTTTTTTAGTGTCTAATGGTTTTGTGCTATCGGGTTTGTAATGGATTTTTCTATAAATTTTTCTTTTTCTGTAGTTAATAAAGCTCTTGCTTTGATTACATTTTTTCAGTCAAGAATTTACCCGAAATAATATTTTTAGCTCATGAAAGATCCGTATGCATTCTATTCTCTTCAGATCTTATTTATGATATTATACATTTATACTGGATTCGTTCTATTGTAGTTAATAGAGCCTTTATAATTTAATTTATTTTTTTGGATTGCGGTGTTTCCAGTTCTTTACTTATTATTTAGTGTTTAATAAGTTTGCAAACACTAGAAACTCGGAATGTTATTTATAAAACTTATTTTCACAAGTGAAATCATTTTCTTTATTTTTCAGAAATTTATTTATTTTTCAAAATATTTTAACCAACCAAATATAAAAATAAAGTTGAAAAAAATACACCATAGATTATTATTTCATTTCTTTTGCTAATTTTACTCCATAATTCTAAGGCTTAAAGTATACTTTTATATACAACAGATAAAGGAATTTTTAGTAATCTTGGAACAGTCCATGATTCAAACTAAAATTCTAAGATCATATTAATATGCAACAACAACCAATAATTTTTTTTAATTCAACTAAAAATAGGCTTTTGAAAATGCACCAATTATGATTCAAATAAGTCGAAGAGCAACATGAATTGTGGTGCAATGTGGGACTGCTTCACTCTTAACTAGAGGTCTCGTGTTCGAGCCTTGGATATGAAGAAAATCTTGTTAGGAGCATCACCCCACAATGAGCCTACGCGATCCAAATTTAATCGGGGCTACTGCAATGTGCGAGCTGAATTTAGTCGATGCTCCAGACACCGGGTGAAAAATCGAAAAAAAAAAAGGCACAAGTTCAAGAAGAAGCATCCTCAGAATTGAGTATTTATGATCTATTAGAAACTATCTATGCAAATAGTAACTAAAAATATGATCTTTGTTCCATACCGAGAAAACAACTCTCACATCAAGAAATTATAAACGTGACATTTGACAAAGTTATACACATTGGTAAATCAAATTTCTAGTTTCATTTCTAGCATTGGTTCCTTCTCAGCTACCTTTTGTTTGCATTTTTTTTTCTTGTTTGTTAGAACCAGGCAACGTAATTACAGTCGAGGAACTTAAAGCACAATGCCTCGATTTATATATCACCACTCGTCATCAAGACTGGCACGATGATAACACATGACTGTGCAGACAAATATGAAGAATGACACGAATTCGATGAACATTGCACCTGTCTGGATAAGATCTGCATGTCTGAGAATAATGGGGATGGCTATGCTTCCCACAGCTGATGCCCCTGTTAAGAATTTAGCAGCATCCATCCAGCTGCAAAGATGAAAAAACGAAAAGGCCTAAAATGAGAACAATTTGGTGAGAAGTACACAACAAAAGACGAGAAAGCAACAAGAAAGGAGAAGGTCTTCATAAAGTAAAACATCAAATCATAGATACTCGCGACATATATCTTGTTTGACCAAACTTTCAAAATCGCCATTTTGTAAAGTGTTCTTTGTCAGAAGTGCATTTTCGAAAAAATACTTCAGAGAGAAGCAATTCAGTTTGAAAAACACTTTTGTTAATATTAGAGCAACAATTTGTGTTTGGCCAAAATTCCAAACACTACGTTTTTCAGCAACAACTCCTGGTACTACTCAAAAACACTTACCTTTTTCCTAAAATCTTGTTCAAATGCCAAATCTCTTAAATAAGTACTTCCGGCTTCATCTAGTGGCAGGTGGCAGTTTTTTTTTTGTTGCTAAAATGGCTTCATCGAGTGGAATTGAAACCTTTTATACTTCACGACATCTTCCTAGAGAGGTTAAAGGCTTAATTCACTAGACATAAATGAAAATTCCCTTCTCTGAGGAGGAGAAATGATTAATGTAATTTTTTGGTTACTTAAAGTTGCCCTCATCTTTGAACAAAAGGGCATTGAGTAGGACTATAGGTTTTCGAGCTTGATGTAATTTCCGTATTAGAGGCCTTGGTCCATGTGCCCCTCTAATTATGTAACTTTCTGCATATGAATAGACATGGTAGGGCTCAAGCCTAATCCCCACATCAAGGACCCATGATCCTTGGTGATGGCTTAACTAAAAAAAATAGTACTTCCTCCGTCCCATTTTATGCGGCACCATTTGACTTGGTATGGTGTTTAAGAAAAAAAAGACTTTTGAAACTTAAGGTCTAAAACAATCCTTAGACATTTGTGTGGTTGAAAATCATTAAGAGTAAAAGGGATATTTTAAAGTTAAATTGTTTCTAATTATAGTAATGTGACATTCTTTTTGGGACATACTAAAAAGGAAAGGGTGCCACATAAAATGGGACGGAGGGAGAAGTACTTTTGGCTTACTAGAAGCTTTGTCAAACAGGCTATTAGAGCATCATGAATAAAAGAAACACAACCGATCCTTTCATTCTTCTTAAAGCAACTTTTTAAAACATAGTTACATTCCTGAATTCTTGTAAGTCTAACCTCAACTTCTGGTATATAAGTTATATATGACTTTTGTTTCAAAGCACTCCAAAGTCCAAACTGAATCACAGTAGCACACTATATAAAGAGTTTGTATTATGTAGTTTTCAATCATTAAAAAAGCAAGGGATGAACCCCAATTTTCACATCCATGGTAGTGGGTGCAGCAAGATCATCTTTTATCAGACAACATACTTCACATGTGCCCCGTTTATTCAACATCACAAAAGACAGAGTTTATCCTCAGTTTTCATAAGAAAAGAAAGCACGTTTTACAGCAGTATGCAAGAAAATTCATGAGAGAAGGAGATTCAATAAACTTCTGCATATCGTAAAAGTATCTTACCCCCCGCCATCTCGACTTATTAGGAATTGTGTGGATCCACCGCCAAAGAATAAGCATGGCATGGGAACCACAACATACATAAGAGCTGCCAAAACCAAGTGATCTTCTTAGTTAGCCAACAGATAAGAGTCTTACTCTGCTTAAGAAAGAAATGAGTAATAAGCCAACTACGTAGATCTCATTTCTTTCACAAACCTGATAACATTGGCCACCAGTTATTGTATAAAGCACAAGCCTACAAGAAACAATATTGAAGCAAAAGCATTACAATTAACTCTTTGGATAAAGACCAAAGACACTGTTTCCTTTAAAAAAACAGATTAGATGCACAAAAAGCAAACAGAATGATCCTCTTGTTTACTTACAACACACATATATATTACACACATGTTATGGTAATGCATGGTGGGGGTAGATTGTTGGAATACAAGGGGTAATGAGAAAGTAGAGAACCTTAATTGAACTTATTTCTACACAAGCAAATACACTAAACTCATTTGTACTTGCACAACCCTTGGAAATACAGGGGTACACACACACTCATTACGAGGAAAACATTTATAAGACCTACCAGAATCTGTAACAAGATGCTGGAAGAGAACATGAAGGCAAGCCCCGCAAGCCTGGATAAGACATTATATCAGAACACAGTCTACCAGAAATACAGACCAAAGGCAACTATTAGTTGAATCACTTACACTTTATCCAAGAAGTGAAAACCAGCAAATGAACCATAAAGATGACGCAGAGAACCAGAAAAAATCAAGTTAGTAATTGTATGAACATAATGATATTCGACAATTTAAAAGTTAACAAGCTACATGGAATAAGAAATATGATCAAATTAATTGTTTTGGTGATACCATCATTTTTGTAAATAGAAAACTCAAAGAGAAACATCAAGTAAATAAAGCAATGCCCCACTCTATTCACCCCAGTCTAGCCAGATAGACCCAACCTTACCTAGTAGCTTCATGAACAGTAAATTCAGTAGACTGATCAGTTCGAAAATTATCAGAGTTTTATTGATTAACAAGTAGGCTTGTGATTAATTACAAATGAGTATCACAGTTTCATTAGAAGTCAGAGTAAGAGGCAGTCATAGTCCACGATCCACAGCCGCAGCTGGTTGTACTTACATATGGCAGAAGCAGTCACCACGCACAAGAGGATGAAATACTAAACTACAATCCCCTTATCAAAAATTCTTAGTATAATTTCAAAAGTGAATTGAATACAAAGGTTGGATGATATCTCCAAGATGTATTGCTCTCATAAAACCTGACACATTTTGCGAGTTCTCCATTGCTTCCATGTGTTTAGACACACAGCCAATAACTTATCTACTAAAGCAACACTGGAAAGTTGAATTGCACCATAGGTCAGCTTACCATCCGCAATCGGATGGCCAAAATGAGAATGCCAGTCCATTCTACATCCGCTTAAATGGTGTTTGGATCTATGTGAACTTTCTGCAGTTCAATTCTTATTGATAATACAATGCAACTTGCTCAAATTCTAGTGCAAACTGATTTTTTATTTGAACTCAAGAATCAAGCTTCGATTTTCATTATTATTTTTAACTCAAGAATCAAGCTTGGGTGAAAAGGAAAATGATAAGACATATCATAAGCTCCACTGGAACCCAGAATTAAAGATTTTTTAAGAACTCTATTGCCAGCCAAAAGCTAAGATTAAATATGAAAAATGTAAAACTTGTTTGAACCATAACCCTAAATGTTAATCAGAAGTATTTCGGCTGTAGTAAAATTATTACAGAACTCAAAAAACTAAAACTGGGTCATGGATGAATCAAGAATTCTATTTCCAGCAAAAAGCGAAATCAAAAGATGAGAACTTTTTTGAACTATAAGCATAAGCTAGCGTTTGGCCATAAAATTTGATCAGACTTTCAAAATCTGATCTTCAAATATTTTCAAGTTCACAAAAACAACTCAAACCAGTTTTTGGTACTTCCACTAACAAAAAATCAATCTTTTTCAACTAAAATGCACATCCAAATACAACTTCAAATTCCAAAAATCACATCTTTAAACACACATATTTCAAGTTTCAACTTCAAAATCTATGGCCAAACAGGAGCTTAATGTTTAATCAAAATTATTTCAGCTGTAGTAAAATTAGGTCATTTCTATTCATCCAACAAAGAACCCCACCAACCATAATCTAAAAATCAACTACCTTAAACCTCAAATTTATGATACAAAACAACTAGAAAAAAAACAAGCACTAAATAATATAACTAAAAAAAAAGAAAAATTTAACAAAAAAGTTAAAAACGGTTTATTGCTAATTCAAAACTGAAACTATAGTAGCAAAAAGATTGTACCTTCAATGGTCATCGCCATTTATGGTTAATTTTGAAGGGGCAAAATAGGATGAAAAAATTGTTTTTGATCTGCTGATCCAAAGTCTGATTCTTGAAACTGAAACAATTGAAATAAAGCACTCAAAATTTGGGCTTTTGTAAATTTGGATATATTTTCTATAAGAACCCTGTAAATAGTATTAATGTAGGAGATTCCCCCATATTTTGTTATTTTGTTGTTTTGTGCTTTAATGTTTGGAAAAAAAAAACTTCTAAGGCCCCAAATGTAGTTTTTCTTTAGTAGTGTGATGTATATTGCTCAAGAAAATGATAAAAATGGTATATATTCTTATATAAGGATAGATTTAAATTAATACCTTAAATATATTTTGATCAATTTATTTTTAAAAATTATAAACAACGAGCACTTTTAGCTTTTATCATTTTTTTAACAAGCTCTAGTGTGAAGAAGATAAAAAAAAAAAAAAAAAAAAACCACAAAAGTCTTATTAAATTTTAGAAACTGCAGTGTCAAAAATTGAATCAGACAATGAAATTAATTTGTTCGTGACAGATACATGTCCGTTTGGAATATCACGAGAATACTTTATCGATATTTAATTAAATAGTCATCATAAATACCTAATTGTTCTCAACAGCAACATATCTAGTGAAATCTCATAAGTAGAATTTGTAAAGAGTAGCCCTACCTCGTGGAGATAGAAAAACTATTTTCGAAAGATCCTCGGCTTAAGGTGCAACAAATCAAAGTGTATGAAAAAAAATGATAGTGAAGATAACACAACAAATAATAAGGAAAGTGAAATCTTATGAGTGGGGTCTGAGAAGGGTAGAGAGTTTACACAAACCTTATCCCTAGCTACCTCATGAAGGTATAAAGATTGTTTTCAATAAACCCTCGACTCAAGTACAACAAATTAAAAAGTATGCAAATTTTTAACGAGCACTAAAAGCCACCAACTTAGAACTATGCTAGATTGGATCGACAAACAACCTAATAAAAGTCAGAATTAACCAAATTTAAATTACAATTCACATCAACAAGAAAAGACCTCAGATATAAATGGATAAATAAAGTAAGAAGAGAAAATAAATAAACTCAACAAATATCAACCTTCATAAATGTCATTTGACTAATTTTTGTTGTTTAACAAAAATTAATTATTAATTCCTCACATACTTCTCATAAAATTCAACAAATAATTCAGCAAATTTTATTAAATTATACAAGACAAATATTTCTTCTAACCGCTCCAATTAATCTTTTCCTTTTTAATATCTTATCCACCAAATGCCTTTTATATACAACTTAGCCAAAGAACAAGTTTATATATAAAATAAAATTAGTTCAAAACTCTAAAATTAGAAAAAGACAATTAGCTCAAATATCACAAAGTGTAGTGTCAAAAACAAAGTTAAACCAAACTATATGGGCGTTATACAAATTTATACAAATTACAAGGGGAGTATATGAAAAGAATACTCACGCGGCGCAAAAACAGTGGCAATATCGTGATTATGTGAACAAATAAGGGTAATTAATGAAGAGTCCTTCTGTATATGTTTGCCATTGTAGTTAACGGACGAACACCAGGGGCTCCGGTGCTTTGGCAGACATCAAACCTCAGTGTCGGAAAGAGACCCTCCTACTTGTCCCCTACCCGACCCCCCACCCACCCACCCCACTTAACCTACCACCCAACAAACAGAAATCAAAGAAGCTGTGTATTGATGTGTGGGAGTTATGGTGAAAGCATAACAGCAGTGAAATTGATTGAATAGGTGAGGGTTTCAAAGTGTTTGCCCTAATTTTTCTTGAGTTTTATTTGGGTTAATCATGATCAGTTTATGTTTTTGTGTAATGGGTCATGTTTAGTTTCAGTATTAGAGTTGATTTTTGTGAAAAAAAAAAAAACTGTCTTTTTAGTTTTTAGGGGTTTAACTGATATGGGGTTTTGGTGAAAGTTGAGTTTTTTTTTGGGTAAATTGTGTTTGTTGGATAGTAATGTACTGTTTCATTTATTGATAAAGTTAGGGTAAACTAGTAGGATCGTCATACTAAAAGTAGCAACATTTGCTGTGGTGGAGTCTTTGTTATTCATTTGAATGTTGAATTAATTTCTTTTTACTTGCTTAGTTTCGATTTGTTTGTCTTGCTTTCATTTTTAGTATGTTTAAAAAAAGAATGTTGATTACCCATTTTAGCAATTCTTTATTCAACTTTCTAACTTTCCACATGACATGTTAAGACCATGAGATTGAAGGACATTTTTTGTATTCTATGTATCTTTAGTTTAAGACAACAAGTTTAAAAAATCTTCTTTAGTTTCTTAAACTTCATGCCAAGTCAAATTCAGACAAACAAATTGAAAAGGAGAGAGTAGTTAAGAGTTTAAGCTTTGTTCATCTGTTTGTAATTGATACTCATGTTTGTTTAGAATATCACGAGTGTGTACTTAATTGATGCTTCATTCAGTAGTGAGCATGAACACCTAACTGTGCTCAAATTGTTGTAACTTTTATTTATGGCGAGGTGTCGTGAAGGAGTCAATGTGAACTAGATGTTAAACTTTACTTGGGGATTGTTACAGCTAACACGACCTTTTCTTGTTACTTTTTTCCTTGGTTGTTTATTAAAAGAAGCTACTTTTTATTTGACAGGTTCAAGTGGTTCTGCAGGTTTAGGTAGATGGCGTGGACGGAAAAAGATGTCGAGAATGGAAAAGAAAGTGACTCACTTGGTAACAATGGTTTTCTGAAGGGAGGCCAATCTTCTTCTGGTTCCAAAGGTTCTCCTGGTAGAATAAGTCATGTAAAGAAGATTTTTGAAGACAAGGATGCCATCACTTACGCAAATATTCTTCGCTCTAGGAACAAGTTTGTTGATGCACTTGCAATCTATGAGAGTGTGTTGCAGAAGGATAGCGAGAGTATTGAGTCTCTGATTGGCAAAGGTATTTGCCTGCAGATGCAAAATATGGGGAGGCTTGCTTTTGAAAGTTTTTCTGAAGCCATCAAAGTGGACCCACAAAATGCATGTGCCCTCACCCATTGTGGAATTTTGTACAAAGATGAGGGTCGCCTGGTCGAGGCTGCTGAGGTATGTGCATGGAGTTATTTTTACTGATATTAACAATAGTCATCTGATCACATTTAGTGGTATCCAATAATAATGATCACATTGGAGATGTTATTGGGGAGAGGTGATTAGACAGGACATGACACAGTTGCGTCTTACTTATAACATGACCTTAGATAGGAAGGTGTGGAGGACACGAATAAGGCTAGAAAATTAATAGGCAGGAGTGCGTCCATACTAGTAGGTTGGAATGGATTGTCTTGTTGCCTTACCAGTAGTCATAAAACTACGCTTGTAGTTTCTTGCTCTTCGATTTCTGTTGATATCTGTTGTTTTGTTTAGTTCGATCATAGTATTATTTGTTGTAATACTTTTCTACTACTATGTTATTTTTGTTACTAGCTCTCGTCTCTTTTTTTTTTGATGAAGTAAATGTTCCATTGAAGGCATCAAGAAGATGCAAATTAGTTACAAAAGTAGAAGCAAAAACAGTTGGTCTGCTGGCTCAAGTACAATTATGCTAAAACTAAGGAGCCAACAAAATTTGAAAAACTATCCAGGGAATCTACATAGGACAAATTAACCCAACCGTACAGACACATAAGGCATTCCGCTTTGAGAGAATGTAAAGGAGTTGATAGACCTTCAAAACATCTTCTGTTCCTTTCCCTCCAAATACTCCAAAAAATTGCTGCAGGTATCATCTTCCAAGTCTGTTTGATGGTGCTGTCAACTTTCCAGCAACACCAACTCTCATAAGCTTCTTTGATACTATGTGGCATGACCCAACTGAGTCCAAAAAGAGAGTAAAACATGTTCCACAATTTTGCTGTAACAGTACAATGCAGAAAAAGGTGCCTATTGCTCTCTGCTGCTTCTGACATAAGTAGCATCCATTCACAATGATGCGTTTCCTTTTATAGAGGTTGTCTTGAGTTAGGCATGCTTCATATAGTGCAGTCCAGCAAAAACAGACGATCTTGGGCGGTAGCTTGATTTTCCAAATTAATTTTTGTGAGAAATATAGGAAAAGAATATTATTGAATTGTTGTTGTGTACATTATTACATTGAGACCCTATTTATAGACCCTAGAATACAATCCTTTACCAAGTAGGATACTATTTAGTATTCCTATTTCTATTTCTATTACTATTCCTATTCTAATAGGATTGTATAAACCTATTCCTATTCTAATAGAATTGTATAAACATATTCTTATTCTAATAGGATTGTATAAACCTATTCCTATTCTAACACTCCCCCTCAAGCTAGTGCATACAATTCATGTACCTAGCTTGTTACAAATGTAATTAACACGAGGACTGATGAGGGGCTTGGTGAAATCTGCAAGTTGATCACTCGACTTCACAAAATTGACAATCAATCTCAATGTGCTTGGTATTCTCATGAAATACTGAATTTGATGCATAATGCCGATAAAACACAGAGTGATAAAATTACAGTGTTGGAACTTTCCAAACCAAACTTGCAAAGACTGTTTCAGACCATAGAGTGACTTACGTAATCAACATACAAGGCTACTAAACTCCCCCTGAGCAACAAAATTAGGTGGTTGCTCCATATAGACTTCTTCACAATGCAACGGTCGTAAGTGCTCAAAATCTAGTGTAAAGTATATGGATCATGTTGGAATCACTAGACGAGTTGATATCAGACAAGTCACCGAAAAACTAGCCAGAACATGCTCATATGCCGGAGTATTAGATTTGATGGCTAAAAGTGGTCACAATCTAAGAAATAAAATTATATGGGTAGAGTCGGAATGATGTCACAACCCAACTAGAAAATATAAATTATATAGGATAGTTTGAATTTATGGAACGACCCCATTGAAAAAGAGAAATAATATGGGTAGGGTCAGAATGTTGGCACGACCCTACTGAAAAAGAAACGGGTAGGGTTGGAATGATGGCACAACCCTACGCAAATCAGATTTGAGGAGTCACCGGAAAGACGAATGGAACTATGCAAATCAAATCTGAGGAGTCACTGAAAAGACACATGATGCTATGCAACTCAGATATGAGAAAATAGTTCGAAAAAATCCACGGTACTACACAAATTAAATATGAAAAGTAGTCCGAAAAGATGCACGGTGCTACACAAATAAGATATGCAAAAAAGGTAGTCACCGGAAGGATGTCACGGTGCTACACAAATTATATATGAAAAAGTAGTCACTGGAATGATGACACAGTGCTACACAAAAAAGTAGACACCAGAATGATGGCACGGTGCTACAAAAATTAAATATGAAAAAGTAGTCACCGGAATGATAGCACGGTGCTACACAAATTAGATATAAGAAAATAGTCACCGGATAGATACACGGTGACCCAACTTTTGTTAACATAATCATTGGCCAGACGGGCAGCATCTATGGGTGCCACCCGCCGGCAGCGGAAGCTCTTTAATTCTCTACCAAGTTCGTAGAGGCTCTGATACCATGTGAGAAATATAGGAAAAGAATATTATTGAATTGTTGTTGTGTACATTATTACATTGAGACCCTAGAATACAATCCTTTACCAAGTAGGATACTATTTAGTATTCCTATTTCTATTTCTATTACTATTCCTATTCTAATAGGATTGTATAAACCTATTCCTATTCTAATAGAATTGTATAAACATATTCTTATTCTAATAGGATTGTATAAACCTATTCCTATTCTAACCATGGCCAGTGGTCAGTGACTGCATTAAATACTCTTGACTGCTTGTAGGCTGCACTCACTGTGTAATTCCCGTCTCCTGTAGTACCCCATTTGAACTGATCTGTTGCCTGAGTGTTGAGAGAGAAACTCTGTAGAGTCTGTAGTAGTTTGATCAGGTCATTAAACTCCCAATCCTGCATATTCCTTCTAAACATAATGCTCCAGGTTGTTCCATCTCTATTTTGAGAAATTGTTGAGTCTGGATCCCTAGCTAAGTTGAAAAGACTTGGATAATCATCCATCGGAACTGTGTTGCGAAGCCATTTGTCTTTCCAAAATCTGATATGAAGTCCATTCCCCACTGTGAAGTGCTTATGCTGAGAAAATTTCTCCCATAGCTTGCATATGTGTTTCCAGACTCCGACTCCATAAGGTGCTTTTGAAAGACTGGTGCACCAATGACTCTGTATCCCATGCTTTGCACTGACCACATCCTTCCATAAAACATGTTCCTCCTGTGTGTATCTCCATAACCATTTCATAAGTAGACACTAGTTCTCGTCTCTTGCACTTCCATTACGTCTTTTTCTAGACTGTTTTTTGTCTTGAGCCAAGGGTCTATCGAAACAACCTATCTACCTCACCTTAGTGGTAGAGGTAAGATCTGCATACACTCTACACTACCCAGACCCCACTTTGTAGAACTGCACTGGCATGATGTTGTTGTACATTCAATCTGTTATGGATATAGTGGAGCTTCTGATGTTAATAACTCATGATTCCTTGTTTTGATAGGTTTGACGGAAACAAACTGCAAGTGTGATAATCTCATCTTCTCTTTTTTTTTTTTTTTGGATAAACGGTGCATCATCCACAAAAGAGCATAAAGTAGATGCGTAGTTAGAAGGAAAGGAAAAAGTATTAACAAATGCACTAATGAATCCCTTTTCAGTGTCAATCTAAGACAAGGGACCTAACAAATCCAACAACTGATTAATGCTAATTACAATAGTCATATTAATCCAGCAAAAAGGATAAAGTAATCACTTTGTTTTGAGGGAGTGATTTGGAGTTGAGATTCCATCAAAACACCTCATATCCCTTTCATTCCATATGGATTAGAAGATAGCAGCAGGGATCATCCTCCAAATCCTTTTGATAGCTTTATAAACTCTCCACAAGCTCCAGTTCAAGTGTGCCTCTTTTATGGTCTCCGGCATGACCCATTTTAAAGCAAAAATACAGTAATGCATTATGGGTTCCAAGTGTGCCAAAAAAGATGTGCTTTTTTCACATGGCTAGCTACTAAAGGGGTGATTTTGACAGTAGAATATCTTAGAAAGCGGAAGGTTATTTGTGTTAGTTGGTGCTACATGTGTAAGGAGTCGGGTGAGACATGGATCATCTTCTTATACATTGCGGGCTAACCATGAGATTATTGTGGGATATGTTTAGGTGGTTTGGCACCCTTGGGCAATGCAAAATACTGTGAAAGAGTTGGAAGAGCGGGAGAAGGAGGAGAAGACGAAGGAACGTAGTCTAATTCTTTGGTACAACAACAACATATCCAGTTTAGTCCCACAAAGTGGGGTCTAGGGAAGGTAGAGTGTACATAGACCTTACCCTACCTCAGAGGTAAAGAGACTGATTCCAATAGACCCTTGGCTCAAGAAAAACAGTCCAAAGCAGTCCCAAAGTCTAATTTTTTTGTAGTTACTTTAATTTTGTATTGCATTGTATCCTTCTCATTGACACAAGAGACCTGTAAGAAGCTTGGAAGTAACTAGTAATAACTTATAGTAATATGCTTGCCGAGTAGCCAATGCTCTGTCAAATTTTTTGAAGGCAGAAATGATTAGAAGCAGGTGGGAAGAGATTTAAATTTGGAGAAAAATATGGTATCAATGAGAGTAGATGAATGCTTACCTTTTTAGCAGCAAATGAGTTGAAATATTATTTTAATTAGTTCAAAGATTTCAGATCTCCGACAAACTAGGCTGATAAATATCAAGCTAAAAGCTAGGTAGAAATAGTTGAATACAGAAATGGACTTCTGTTTTTGGTGAAGTGGAGTCTTAAAGGCCTTGAAGATAGAAATATGCATCAAGGCAATTTCAAAAAGAAAAGAATAGAAATGCACCAAGGAGTTCATTCTTATGGTGCTAATGTGACTGGATTTCGAAGTCTGCCTTGATGGAAGAGCTGGACAAAATTTGCTCTAGAGATGGTAAATTGACCTCTTATATGATCGTTTTGACAAGTTAATTTTTTTTGATACCGAGAAATTTGTTTGGATCCTCTCAAATCCCTCAACATTTGCCAAGTGAGCTGAGCCCTGGGGGCATCATTTTGACAAGGTTAATTCAAACTAAAAGATTTAGGAAGTGATCAGGATTAGATGGAATTCTGATTAAGCAAATGATCTAGCTTCATTAGTTTACTGCAAAAGTTTACATGAGTTGCTTTAAATTATTCTGGTGTTTTTTTCGTGACGAAATAACCACTGTTCGAAGCTATTAATCTTTTCATTTATAGTTCACTTAATTTTTATGTTGAATTTGAATCAGAAGCTTATCACTAATCAGAGCTCTCTTTTGCTTCATTTATAATTTCAGTTAATCTTTATCTTTAATTTGAATCAATGCAGTCCTATGAGAAAGCACTTAAAGCTGACCCCTCATATAAACCAGCAGCAGAATGCCTTGCAATTGTATTGACTGATATTGGAACCAGCCTGAAGCTTGCTGGCAACACTCAGGAGGGAATTCAAAAATATTATGAAGCTATCAAAATTGATTCACACTATGCGGTGATTAATTCCACTTTCCAGTGACCTTTTTTACTTTGCTTACCATGGCTTTATCACGGAAGCCCAAACTTTAACATGTTGTGTTGTATTTGCAGCCTGCTTACTATAACCTTGGCGTTGTATATTCAGAAATGATGCAATATGATATGGCCCTTAATTGCTATGAGAAGGCTGCACTGGAGCGGCCCATGTATGCTGAAGCTTATTGTAATATGGGTGTTATATTCAAAAATCGTGGGGATTTGGAGTCTGCAATTGCTTGTTATGAGAGGTTGCTTCAATGTTAAATTCAGTTTATTTGATTGAAGTTTGTATTTTATATGAGGTGGCTATATATGATTTGCAGTCTCCATCTGATTACTTTTATTTCTCGTTATGCTTATTCAGGTGTTTAGCTGTGTCCCCAAATTTTGAGATCGCAAAGAATAACATGGCAATTGCTCTGACTGATTTAGGCACAAAGGTAAATTAGTGTGTGAATAGTCCTAACTTCATTAAATGGCATTCAAATCCTTCAATGTGAAGACTTTTTACTAATTTAGCAGTTATTACTATCGCTATATCGGCTTCCTGTACTGTTAATCTGACAGTCCATATTGCAATTTCATAGTGAAGAGCATGGTAACCATGTTTAGAAGCATTTCACATTCACTTTCTGCCTTATAGTTCACATATCTATCTTTTGCTTCTTGTTGAACATTAGAAGATATGTTTCAAGTTTATTAATTTAAGTATTTAATTTTATTTTTGTTCTAGATGAACATACTTCAAATTTTAAATGAGAAATCCATACAAATTTTGATAAGATTTTTTTCATACAATAAATTGGACACAATTGTTTTGAATCCTACAAGTGTTTGATTCAAATTGATACCACAACCAAATTCAGCCTTACGTTTCAAAGAAAAAATCCTTGCTTATTTCAAAGTCAAAAAAGCCATTGAAGGATAAATATTTTGAGTGGTGAGCATTTAGCAGATACTGCTTGCTATGAAGGCTGAAATATTATCTTAGCAGCATAAGAAGTTTCCAATTGACAACTCCCCGCCCCAATCCATTGGGAAAAAATGGAGGTTACCTTGAGGTGGAGGTTCTAATAAACATTATTGTTGAAGAATGAGAAAATCCCACATCGGTTAAAGAGATGGGTGGTCTCCTTATAAGATTTGGACAATCCTCCTCCCTTTGAACTAGCTTTTGGGGTGTGACTTAGGCCCAAGACCTAATTTAACAATGATCACGTTTTCAAGGGAACAAATATGAAGACATATGCTTGTTCTTATCTTTTATTAGCAGTTTTAAGTTTTAACAAATTAGATTTTTTCCTTCTTCATTATAATAAATCAAGTTACAGCTTTTCTGGTTTCTCAGGTCACTTCTTCTAGAACTTCCAAAATCTTGTCATGTTTACGAATTCTTGTTTTTTCTATTCAGGTTAAGTTGGAAGGAGACATCAACCAAGGTGTGGCATATTACAAGAAAGCTCTTTGCTATAACTGGCACTATGCTGATGCTATGTATAATCTGGGTGTTGCCTATGGTGAAATGCTGAAATTTGACATGGTAATTTTGTGCTCAAGTCCCTCCACTTTCACTCTAATATGACAACATTTTAGAATAATATGTGCTCTTGCAGTTGACATAAGGGCTGTGTAGCATAATGCAGTAATAGGATTGTTGAGTTATCAGCTATGAAGTTGTTGGTTAGTTTTGTGGGGTATCTAGATCAACATTGAAGAGCCACATTTTTCAGGGATTGCACTTATTTCTGCAGCCCACAATGGCTGAGGTTCACTCTCTACTATTTCCTCTGTCCCAATTTATGTGGCACACTTCTCTTTAGTCTATCCCAAAGGCCAAAACGAATGACCACTTCTTGTGTTTAGAAATCATATAACTTTATAATCCCTATTTTTCCCTTTAATGAGATGATTTATAGTCACAAATGTCTATGGCTTGTTTTAGACCACTAGTTTCAAAAGTCTCTTAAACTCTATGCGCCGTCAAACAAGGCCACTAAAATGGGACAGAGGGAGTACATAGATGTATAGTTTTCAGTACGTTTCCATTATCTTCTCTCTTTTTCCCCTCGTTCCACTCTTGTTAGTCATTTCTTCTCCTGGATGAGAAACTTATTCTTGTTGCTTCCATTGTGAAGGTGTTGATGATTTATTTTCATGTGCAGGCTATTGTGTTCTATGAACTTGCTTTCCACTTTAATCCTCATTGTGCTGAAGCATGCAACAATTTGGGAGTGATATACAAGGATAGGGACAACCTTGATAAAGCAGTTGAATGTTATCAGGCAATTATCTTGCACGTGTTTTTTTATATTTGGGTTGGCTGAGGATATAAATATTTTATTCAATTTGCAATTGCATGTTTCACAGATGGCTTTGTCAATCAAACCAAACTTCTCTCAGTCATTAAACAATCTCGGAGTAGTTTACACTGTTCAGGTGAACATTGATTGATATCTACTAGTGTCTGTGTAGCATTGTTATGTCCTGTCGTTAGTAACATCTTTCTTGATTGCTCGCAGGGTAAAATGGATGCTGCTGCTAGCATGATTGAGAAAGCTATCATTGCAAACCCAACATATGCAGAGGCATATAATAATTTAGGTCCTTATTCCACCTCTCTTTTATGTGTGTAAACTTACAGTCTGTTCTTGTTTCTCTATGCATCTCGTGTCTATTTCTTTCTCATCCCAGTTTCTCTATAATGTTGCTCTGCCTAGCCCCTCAGGAAAAAAAAGAGAAAGAAGAAAATTAACTATCCAGTTACACTTTTGGTTGTTATGGTACTACTTTCTCTAGAACATTATTTCCGAGATTTATAATGTAACTACTTGAAACATATAGGAAGCTTTCTCGTCGCATCGCTCGAGAAAATGATTGATTCGAGGTTATTGTCCCTGTATTTTATGGAATTACCTGTTTCCACTCTTCTGATGTTTTCATCCACAAATTTCTCATTAAGCCATCCAATTTTATTGATAAGTTCTTCCAAAGTGTTGGAGCCATCTTTTAGGTTGTTTATGCTGTCACATTTGTCTCAGTAATCCATTTAGTTGTGGAAAGTGATTAACCTTGCAGATGTATATTTTAAATCCTTGAAGAAGTATTACTCCTTAGGTTATTGGGATAATCAACTATTTGTTGGGAATTGTACAGGAGTTCTTTACAGGGATGCAGGCAATATATCCCTGGCCATTGAAGCATATGAGCAATGCCTCAAGATAGATCCTGATTCCCGAAATGCAGGCCAGGTATTGCCTATTCTCTTATGATTTTGGAAGTATCCTGACTTTTTCTGCAAGACCCTTCTTTTGATATAAATGCTGATCTTCAAAATATTTGTAACAATAGATGAATTCGATCATTAGATGCTACTTTTGATGGATGTTTAGCCTTGGCTACTTATCCTTTTTTTTTTTTTTTTTCTCAAAATAAAAAATAAAAAATAATTGTCAAATAGGATAAACTGTTATATTTCAAGTCCTTATAGACAAAAAATGAGAAGTTGGAATGCAATATATTTGAAAGTGAGTCAATGTCTGATAATCTCTTGACTATGCATATGAGAGGGGAATTTCTTACTTGACCAAAATGAGATGGCAATTTTTGCGTCTTCGTTTAGAAGTTTTTGGATTTGCTATACCTCCTTTCATGTATCTTTATTTTGTGTTCTGCAGAACCGGTTACTTGCCATGAACTACATTAATGAAGGAACTGATGACAAGTTATATGAGGCTCACAGGTTTTATTTACTTCTTTCTTGTGGGATCTATTGTATAATATATGATGCTGCAAGTGCTACCTTAGCATGGGAGAAAAAAGGGAAATTAACAAGTAGGGAAAAAGGATAAAGAAAGAATGGTGTGCATGCTGAGAGAGTAAGGAAGAATTTGAGGAAGTCTTCTTTGCACAGAAGATAGCCAATAGGCATAGTACTAATAACAATAGCCTTGTGAGATTTTTATCAAAGAAAATGCCAAAAGCATAATACGAATAACAACTATATTTTAACTTTTTAAGGACATGACTGACATATGAGTTTCCTTTGATTGTGCATTAAAAAGAATAGTATATATGTGGTCAATCTTACTCATCAACAAAATATATATATGTGGTCAATAATGTTTGCTGTATAATCTTGATGTTGATGTGTGATATGTACGATATGGTACCTAACATGGACATGGGAACCTTTATTGTAGTCTGCTTCACAGAATCACAGGTATCAACTTCCCCCTTTGCGACACTAAGTAACTACAGGGCTTGTGCCCATATAAACCTCTTTTAATCCATTTCATGAGATCAATCAGAAGTTCCATTAGATAGGAGAGAGTTAAACCACATAAATCTCATCTTTTCAGTTTCTCAGTAACTCCTTTTCCTATCTATACAGTGGGGAAGCCAGTGCTAACAATAGAACTCTAGTCCTATGTTATATGGACTTTTATATTTCACCCACTAGGTCAAATGCCAATATGATATGATTCTAATATAGGTAGGAATAGCTTGCAGTTTTTCTCTCCTTCCTGGTGCACTTTAGTGGTCTCTAGTGTGCACCCTTCGCTGGAATGGCAAAGGGATGATTGAGAAAGATGCAAACATATCGGACCTTAAGCTTATGAAGAATGGCAAGCAATCTGCACCTACCATTGGATTGGAAACACTGATAAGCAAGCTTCCACGGGTGACCCTAATGACCCATAGCTGGCACTCCCAAGTAAGAGTGGGAGTAAGGCTACCTCCCATCGGGAGGCCAGGGAGTTATGATGCAGCTATAGAATGTTCGTGTGACTGCATGTGCAGAGAGTGTTAAGCCAGTAACTACAGAACCAGATTCGCAAGTTGTAGATGGAACCGTGACTGGGTCGGAGAAGGTTATTGAGTTATTGGCGATTGATGAGGTCGGGACTGTGATCAATGGAGATACTCCACTAAACCCTAGTCCCCAAATGTTGGGGTTTGAGTCGACAAATGGAACAGTGACATCTGGTATTGTAACCCAGACCCCAATGGAGGAGGGCAAACTGAGGCTGGCTCTAATGGTGGATGGAATACTCTATTCACTGGGAACAAGCTCGCAGAGAAAGGTTTGAGTCTCAGAGAAACTCAAAACTGTCATAGAAAGACCGGTGGAGATGCACAACTTGCAGATGGCCTACACCAGGAGCTCGTGGAGACTGAAAAGGAGGTCAGGGCACAATTTGAAAAGTGGTCCTCAACTGAGGAGAGTGTTATTAGGAAAAAATACTGAGTTCAATGGCTGAAGTTGCGGGACCCAAATTCAGAGTACTCTTTTGCCAACATGAAAAGCAGGATTGCACAAAATAGAATTTTTCCAATTTGACTACTGAGTGTGGGACTCAAATACACGGTGAAAATAATATTGAAAAAGATGAATTCAACTTTTATAAGCAATGTCTTGGTTCTGATACTAGTTCCTTACCAACTTTACAAGCTGCATCTAATTGCCCCTGTTACATCGGAGGAGGTTCTTAAAGCTTTAAATGACATTGATGGAATGAAGTCCTCAGGCCACAATGGATTTAATGCTTGTTTCCTTGAAAAATCAAGGCCAGTTATAGACAGCAATGTTACTGATCCTGTATTGAAGTTCTTTGAGTCCATTATGCGGGTTTTTCTTGAATAAGGGCTGATCAGTCTCAACTTTCCTGATGGTTTTGTCAAATGGGTTTATGACTTGTGTCACTATTGTCTCTATGCAATTGTTGTTAATGGTATGCTCACAACCTTTCCTGCTAAGAGGGGATTAAGATAGGGTCATCTCCTCTCACCTTTCCTGCTAAGACAACATTACCTTACCATGCTTCTGAGGAGAAATCCTGATTTTAATTCACCCTAAATGTGAAAAGCTTAATATTATCCCACTAGGATTTGGTGATAACTTATTGCTGGTCTGCAAAGGGGATTAGATCTCTGTGATGAAACTGTTTGTTTGCTTCCAGAACTTTTCTGCAGCCTCTGGCCTCAAAGCCAATGTCAACAAAAGTTCTGTGTATTTTGGAGGACTTGACACTGCCACTAAGCAGAATATTCTTAACATGTTACACAATATACAAGGGATGCTTGCCTTTTAGGTATCTTGGTGTACCATTAAGCACTAAAAGGCTACTAATCTGGCAGAATTATCAGAGGGCTGCACTGAGTTGGGAGGATGATTGCAATGGATGGTCACTCATGTGAATAGAAGGAAGGCTATGGCAGAAATGTTCAGGATTGTTGTTGCTGGTTGTGTGTATTTTGTATGACAGGAGAAGAATGCAAGATTTCTCCAATGCCAGAGAAAGGGACCCTGAGTCAGTTACCAGAATGATTGTCCAAGAAACAGTCAAGAGAGAAAGCCTAAAGCCCAAGCTAGCTAGTAGAATTCATGCTCTTAATTTCTACCCTGGAGTTATTGGCATAGCATAGTGTTCTTTAGTTATTTTGTCTGCTGGACTCATGAGACTGTCCATAAGCCAGTTTCCCTTCGAGCTTTGTACATAACATCATTTTGGTTAATAAACCTCTTTATCACCAAAAACAAAAAAAGATAAAAGTGAGCTGGGGGACCTTTCTCTTTTTTCATGACCAAGAAATTATTCTGAGCAAACCCTTAGCACCAATCACAACCTTTGAAACTCAGGTTATTGGGGCCTCTCTTCTACCCACCCTTATCTACTTAAATACCAAGCTTAGTTCGAATGGCACAAGGCCCAACCCTGTGACCTAAGTCACAAGTCCCTCAACCTTCGCCACTTGAACTAATCCCTGGGGGTTTGACAACTTTTGTTTCAATGGTGACGCAAAATAACCTTACTGATGACCTAGTAAATATCTTCCTGTCTACCTGGAAAAAAGGTGATTGAAATAGAGGAAAAAACGGTAACTGGAGAAGGCTCAATGATCTCAACATTTTGAGGTTGAATTTTCCAAGTCTTACAATAAAGCTCACCCGCCCTCAAGTTTTTCATTAACTCTGTTGCTGTTAGCATTAACCCGTGGCCTGCTATAACTTTCAAGCGAAATGAGATAACAAGTTTCGTCCAGCAAGTGTTTAGCCTTGCATGTTTCTGGATTAGTCAGGAAGTGAGTTTCCTGGAAGAAGTGAGCCATCGTGTTCCAACTTTCATTAAATTTAGAAGACTACGGATAAGAATGTTTTCTTTGAGTTTTTCTACTACTTGATATGCCTGTACCTAAACATGACACTGTATTATTCCTATATTTTTCTTTTCGTCACTTGGTGCTTGGATTAATAGGACTTCCCCAAAATCCCATATATGACCTTATTAAAGATAATGGAAAAAAGCTTCAGGTGGCCTTTGTCATTATGATTAGTAATATACATGTACCTGTAGTTGGCTGTATTTTTGGTTTCGCTTCTGTTTCTGGATCTGTTAGTGCCTATCCTGACTGTAAGTTGCATAATGCAGAGACTGGGGTCGGCGTTTTATGAAATTATATCCACAGTACACTTCATGGGACAACTCAAAAGTTCCGGAAAGGCCACTTGTGATTGGATATGTCTCACCTGATTATTTTACTCACTCTGTTTCATACTTCATCGAAGCACCACTTGCCCATCATGATTACACAAACTACAAGGTGGTGGTTTATTCATCTGTTGTAAAGGTATTCTTTTCAATCCCCAATCGCTCATTTATCTTTTTTTTAAGACAGCTCTTAGTTTGCTGTTCGGATTATATCATTAAGACATTCTTTGGGCAAAATCACTAAGGCATGCTCTTATATGGTTCTTTGTTTGGAACTGCAGGCAGATGCAAAAACAAACAGGTTTAGGGACAAAGTCATGAAAAAGGGTGGTCTCTGGAGGGATATCTACGGGATTGATGAGAAAAAGGTATCCAGCATGATCAGAGAAGATAAAGTTGATATCATGGTTGAACTTACAGGCCATACAGCAAACAATAAACTGGGAACCATGGCTTGCCGACCTGCGCCTGTACAGGTAATCTTTATCTTATGTCCTAAACTTAATTGTTTCCGATTTCAATATTACTGCTCTGACTGAAGCCCAACTGCATCACATGAAATATGTCTGGCTTTTAAGGGAATGTTCTGGTCTTTCATTTTTATTTATTTTTTGATATTCTTTTAACGGGAAATGATTAAGCTGAGCTCGCATACAATGAGAAACTGGAATTTGGTGGTTCTTCTGTTTTCCTTTATTAGGCTTATTAATAATCCCAAGGGAATATCTCCTTTCATCATTTCTTGACTTTTATGCTTCCAAGAGCTTGATCAATGGAGATATATGTGTAGCATGGTGTTGCTATTACCAAGTTCATATTTCTAAAGAAGGTTTGGAGATTGGTGTGCATCATGTAATAAAAAGTCATGAGTGTGTATGCACTCGATAGCATTCCGAATTATGTTAGAGTGACTTTCGTCCATGCTAGCCTTGTAATTTCGTATGATTCAAATTGTGGATCTTATCGAGTAGAAGGAAAAATACGTACTTCATCTTCTTTGGTCATATGGCAATATATTTGTAAGATACATGGATAGCGGTGTTACTAGGAGAATTGCATGGGTGGTTCGAATTGTTATAAAACGGCTGTCCAGCAATTGCCTGTCAATTGAAAATTTTCATTTGAAATTGGTAAGCTAATTAGTTTATGAAGACATCTGAAGCCAAAGGTAAATCTTTTCCGAAATGGGATAGTTAGTTTTCATTTTACTGTCATTTTGGTTTTATGCTAATTCAACCACTCTTATTGAACGTCTGAAAAACATGTTTATGCTTTTAGTTATCAAAGCTTCCCTGCTATAAACGAAGTCTTAAACTAATCTACTTGCTATGACAGAATTTTTGAGCTGTTATTGCGCTGTCTCATGATTCTATATGTTTCTCCTGCTAGGTGACTTGGATTGGATACCCTAACACAACTGGTTTGCCCACTATTGATTATAGAATCACTGATGCTATGGCTGACCCTCCTAATGCAAAACAGAAGTAAGTGGGAGAAAGGTTTTTTTCATGTTGACCTTACCAAGTTGGATCTCACGACAATCTTGTGGCTAATCCTATAAATTTTATTGGCAGACACGTGGAAGAGTTGGTCCGATTGCCAAATAGCTTTCTTTGTTATACACCCTCTCCTGAAGCTGGGCCAGTGTGTCCAGCACCTGCTTTATCCAATGGCTTCGTTACATTTGGTAGCTTCAACAATCTTGCCAAGGTATTAATCCGGAAACAAGTGTCATTGAGAAGCGTGTGATGGGATTGTTTTTTGCTTTTTAAAGTTCAATTGTATTCATTCATTCATTGATAGCATTCTGTGGTTCTTTCTCCTTTTATTCATGCTGACTTGCTTTCAATACAGATAACACCGAAAGTTCTACAAGTTTGGGCAAGAATTCTATCTGCAGTTCCACATTCTCGGCTAATTGTTAAGTGCAAGCCTTTCTGTTGCGATAGTGTGAGGCAGAGATTTCTTTCTATTCTAGAGCAGTTGGGATTGGAGCCACAGAGAGTTGATCTTTTGCCCTTAATCCTTCTAAATCATGATCATATGCAAGCATATTCCCTCATGGACATTAGGTAATGCTTTTGCTCATGTGGCCTTATATTCAGCAATCTGTGTAAGCTTTTGATTTCATTTGTAAATTGTTCACAAGGCTGTCTTTTTCAGTTCCACTTCCAAATTTATGGGGTATCAAGCTTCACTTTGAAGATACCCAACGAATACAATGCTATTACTATCTCCATCTCTCTTCTTTCTCCTAGAAGATACCCAACGAATACAATACATATGCTCTTCTCATCTTACTCATATGTTATATCTAAATTAAAGTTCATGATCCCTTTGTTCACTAGTGTTTTCTTCACTGAAGTCAACTATTTCTTTGCATTATTATCAAATACAAACATACAAATTTGCTGCAAGACTGTCAACAGCAAGTCGCAACATAGCTTGTCATGGAAGCTGCAGAAACATTTCGTATTTGATAGATCCCTGTTCATCAAGAAACTAAATAGACCTCCTTTTGTAGCTTGGATACTTTTCCTTATGCTGGAACAACCACCACATGTGAATCACTATACATGGGAGTTCCTTGTGTCACTATGGGAGGTTCCGTACACGCTCACAATGTTGGTGTGAGTCTTCTTAAGACAGTCGGTAAGTATGTTTTTTTGATCTTGCTCTTATTAACTTGCTGTATATTACGAGCTCTTGTGCTTGCATTTGCCAATTGACCCCGAGAAATAAGTTTCAGGGGGAAATCATAAGTTTGTTCTAACACATTGTACAATTGGTGGGCAATTTTGCATTTTAGGGTTAGAAAACCTTGTGGCGAGGAATGAAGATGAGTACGTTGAGTCAGCTATACAGCTGGCTTCAGATGTTACATCTCTATCAAACTTGAGAATGAGTCTGCGAGAACTGATGTCAAAATCACCACTTTGTGACGGGGCCAAGTTCACCCGAAACATCGAGTCAATATATAGGAGTATGTGGCGCAGGTACTGTGATGGTGATGTGCCATCTCTGAGGCGTATGGAATTATTACAGCAGCAGCAGACAAAAATTGAGTCGGTGGTTCCAGAAGAGTCACCTGTTAATTCATTGGAAAGAACCATCACTTCTGCTCCTACAGGCGGGTCAATTAAAGAGAATGGATTCACTACGATACCAGCCTTGGTACTTAACTCTTCCACTAGTGAAGAAAATGGGGTGCAGTCAAATCAAAATGGTAATCATGGTAACCTGAGTTGAGAGTTAGTTGTTTGCTCTGTGAGTCTGTCCGTTAAGCAGTGGGGAATGATTGGTAATAGAAGCCAAGATTCAAGGACACAAGTCTTCAATAGCATGTCTGAAATGAGACCAAGCCTCTTGTATCATATAATTTACGGGGCGGTTATGCACTAAAATGAACGGCTGACATGGTTAATGTCTGCAGTCGTCTCTGTTGCGGAGTGTGCAGGCATAATTCTTTTTGCGGGGAAGAATGTTGGAAGGGCTAGTGAAATTATTATTTGTTCCAAAAAAAAATTAGAATTATAGTGTATTAGGATGTGGGTTGTACTAGTTATCTCTCTCTATGCTTGAGTTACAAGTTGGAATTTGTAGATTTGGATCATATTTCTAATGGAATGAATGATTTTTGTCTAAAGTTTTTTCTGTTCAGCTTTTAAGAATGTTATGTTCCAAAGGGAAACATGACATTGATCAAATTTAAGAAAATTGACATGTACTAATTAGTCATTTATATTCTCAAAAATTTATGGATTATTACACATGAAAAATTAAAAATATTTTGAATTCTTTTTTCGTGACCTCTAATTGCTTAAAAAAAGTGGTGTGAATCCTATAGAAGCTATGAATATTGTTCACTAGGTCATTACGAAAGGTCTAATACATGTGAAACTTAAGAAAATTTGAATTCTTATTTCCTCACCTTTAAAGGCTTATAAAGAATGGCGTAGACCCAATAGAACCTATGATATCGTTCACTAGGTATTGCAGATTCTTGAAATATTGGGTAAAAAAATTCGATCAATCAAAATCCCAAAAATTCATGTACTAATACACACTAAAATAAAAGAAAACTTATGACTCACAAAATTCGAGCTCAAATAAAGATGGTCACACATATTTTGAAAAATTTAACGAAGGATTCTGCAAAGGTTTCGCAAAGAAATCGTTCAAAAGCCATATGACCAAAATATTGATGGGCTAACATACGACAAATTGAAAGTTTGCCTAAATCCTGTAAATTGGCCCCTAAATGCTCAAAAATGACTTAGAAAATGGTGATATTGTACGTAGTGCTCCCCCAACTCCATACAAAGGGTTCCGTAGAAATGAGCTAATACAGACGAAAAAAAATCGCATAATCTAAAAGTTGGCTTGTCAATGCGAAAATATGCCTGAAAAAATATGGTGGGACTGTACATAACGCTTCCCCAACTCATTAAGGAGGTCCTCATAAAATTTATTTAGAAAATTATTTTGGGTGTTCTGAAGCGCCAGATCCATGAACTAATACACATGGAAAATCAAGAAAGCCACGTAATTTCTAAAAGTTGACTTGTAAATACAAATTATGCCTGAAAAACATAGTGGGATTGTACGTAACGTTTTCCCGACTCATTTCAGAAGTCCTCATAATGTTTTTTCAGAAATTTTTTTTTGGTGCTTTGAGGCGCCAGATCCATGGGCTATTACACATGAAAACAAAAAGTGCATAATTTCTAAAAGAAGGCTTGTAAATGCAAATATATGCCTGAAGAAATTGTGGAACTGTACGTAACGCTTCTCCAACTTATTATAGAGGTCCTCATAAAGTTTTTTCAGAAATTTTTTTTGGGTGCTCCGAGGAGACAGATTCATGGGCTAATGTACACGAAATATCAAGAAAGTCGCATAATTTCAAAAAGTTGACTTATAAATGCGAAAATGTATTTTAAAAAAATGGTGGGACTGTACATAACGTTTTCCATACTCATTACGGAGGTCCTCGTAGAGTTTTTTGAGAAAAAAATTATAGGTGTTCCGGGCACCAGATCCATGGGTTAATACACACGAAATATCTGAGAATTTGGGCGATTCTTAAAAAGAGGCTTGTAAATGTGGAACTGGGCGTTAAAAAAATGGTGTGAGTATATGTGAAGGTTCCCCAAATTATTACGGAGGTCTTCATAAAGTTTTTTGAGAATTTTTTTTTGGTTGCTACGGGCGCCAAATCCATGGGCATATATATACACACGAAAAATTAGGGAATTTGGGCAATTTATAAAAAAGGCTTGTAAATGCGAAAATGAGCATTAAAAAAATGGTGTAACTATACATGAATGTTTTCCAACTCATTACGAATGTTCTCATAAAGTTTTTTTGAGAAAAAATCTTTGGGTGCTTCGGGTGCCAAATTCATGGGCTAATACACACGAAAAATTGATGAATTTGGGTGATTCTTAAAAAAGGGCTTGTAAATGCGAAAATGGACTTAAAAAATGGTGTGATTATACGTGAAGGTTCTCCAACTCAGTACGGAGGTCCTCATAAAGTTTTTTGAGAAAAAATTCCTGTGCTCCGGGCGCTAGATCCATGGGCTAATACACACAAAAAATTGGGAAATTTGGGAGATTCTTAAAAAGGGGCTTGTAAATTCGAAAATGGGAGTTAAAAAAATAGTGTGAGTATATGTGAAAGTTTTCCAACTCATTACGGAAGTGCTCATAAAGTTTTTTGAGAAAAAAAAATTTGGGTTCTTCAGACGCCAGATCCATGGGCTAATACACACGAAAAATCAGAGAATTTGGGCGATTCTTAAAAAAACGCTTGTAAATGCGGATATAGGCATTAAAAAATGGTGTGAGTCTATGAGAATGTTCCCCAACTCATTACGGAAGTCCGCATAAAAATTTTGAGAAAATTTTTTTGGGTGTTCCAAGCGCCAGATCGACGGGCTAATAAACACGAAATATCGGGGAACTTGGCGATTCTTAAAAAGGGGATTGTAAATGCAGAAATGAACGTTAAAAAAATGGTGTGAGCATATACGAAGGTTCCTCAACTCATTACAGAGGTCCTTATAAAGTTTTTTGAGAAAAAATTATAGGTTTTCCGGGCGCCAGATCGGTAGGCTAATACACACTAAATATTTGAGAAACTAGGTGATTCTTAAATAAAGGCTTGTAAATGTAGAAATGGGTGCTAAAAAATAGTGCGAGTATACATGAAAGTTCCTAAACTGATTACGAAGGTCCTCATAAAGATTTTTGAGAAAAATTTTTTGGGTGCCCTAGGCGCCAAATTCATGTGCTAATACACACGAAAAATTGGAGGATTTGATCGATTCTTAAAAAAATCGTAAATGCAAAAATAGATGTTAAAAAATGATGTGAGTATACATAAATGTTCCCCAACTCATTAGATACGTCTCATAAAGTTTTTTGAGAAAAAAAAATTAGGTGCCCTAGGCACCAGATCTATGGGCTAATATACACGAAAAATCAGGAAATTTGGGCGATTCTTAAAAAAAGGCTTGTAAATGCGAAAATGGTTGTTAAAAAATTGTCTTATTATACGTGAAGGTTCCCCAACTCATTACGGAGATCCTCATAAAAAATTTTGAGGAGAAAATTTTTGGTGCTCCGAGCACCAGATACATGGGCTAATTACACACGTAAAATCAGGAAATTTAAGTGATTCTTAAAAAAAGCTTGTAAATGAGGTAATTGGAGTTAAAAAAATGGTGTGTTTATACGTGAAGGTTCCACAACTCATTACGGAGGACCTCATAAAAGTTTTTTAGAAGAAAAAAATCAGACACTCCGGGCGCCAGATCCATAGAGCCATTCACACGAAAAATCAGAAAAGTTAGGCGATTCTTAAAAAAAGGCATGAAAATGTGGAAATGGGTATTAAAATGGTGAGTATATGAGAAGGTTCACCAACTCATTACGAAAGTCCTCATAAAGATTTTTGAGAAAAAAATTCCGGGTGCTATATTCATGGGCTAATACACACGAAAAATCAAAAAATTTGGTAGTTTCTTAAAAAGACGGCTTGCAAATGCAGAAATGGACGTTAAAAAATAGTGTGAGTATACGTGAAAGTTCCTCAACTCATTACAGAGGTCCTCATAAAATTTTTTGAGAAAAAAATTATAGGTGCTTCGGGCGATAAATCCATGGAATAATACAAACGAAAAATTAGGGAATTTCGGCGATTCTTAATAAAACACTTGTAAATGCGGAAAAGGACGTTAAAAAATTGGGTGAGTATACATGAAGGTCTCCAAACTGATTACAGAGGTCATCATAAAGTTTTTTTAGAAAAAAATTTGGGTGTTTCGGGCGCCAAATCCATTGGATAATACACACAAAAAATCAAGAAATTTGACCGATTCTTAAGAAAATCTTGTAAATACGGAAATGGGCGTTAAAATATGGTGTAAGTATACGTAAATGTTCCCCAACTCATTAGAAAAGTCTCATAAAGTTTTTTGAGAATTTTTTTTTGGATGCTACAGGCGCCATTTCCATGGCCTAATATACACGAAAAATTAGAAAATTTGGGTGATTCTTAAGAAAGATCTTGTAAATGCGGAAATTGGGAGTTAAAAAAATGGTGTGAGTATACGTTAAGGTTTCTCAACTCATTACGGAGGTCCTCATAAATATTTTTAAGAAAAAAAAATTTGGTGCTCTAAGCGCCAGATCCATGGGTGATTCTTAAAAAAGGGGTGATTCTTAAAAAGGGCTTGTAAATGAGGAAATAGGCGTTAAAAATTTGTTGTGAGTACATATGAAGGTTCCCCAACTTATTACAGAGGTGTTCATAATGTTTTTTTGAGAAAAACTATTTAGGTTCTCCGGGCGCCAGATCCATTGGCTAATACATTCGAAATATCTGGAAATTTAGGCGATTCTTAAAAAAAAGTTTGTAAATGCGGAACTGTGCGTTAAAAAAATGGAGTGAGCAAACGTGGAGGTTCCCCAACTCATTACGGAGGCCCTCATAAAGTTTTTGAGAAAAAGATTTTGGTTGCTCCGGGCGCCAGATCCATTGGCATATACACACGAAATATTTGGAAATTTGGGTGATTCTTAAAAAAAAGCTTGTAAATACAGAACTGTGCATTAAAAAATGGAGTGAGTATACGTGAACGTTCCCCAACTCATTACGGAGGTTCTCATAAAGTTTTTTGAGAAAAAAAATTTTGATTGCTCTGGGCGCCAGATCCATTAGTATATACACATGAAAAATTATGAAATTTGGACGATTCATAAAAAAAGCATATAATCGCGAAATGAGCGTTAAAAAATGGTGTGATTATATATGAATGTTTCCAAACTCATTACAGAGGTCCTCATAAATTTTTGTTTAGAAAAAATCTTTGGGTACTCCGAGCGCCAGATCCATGGGCTAATACACACGAAAAATCAATGAATTTGGTAGATTCTTAAAAAATGGCTTGTAAATTCAGAAATGGGCGTTAAAAAATTGTGTGATTATACGTGAAGGTTCCCCAACTCATTACGGAGTTCCTCATAATGTTTTTGGAGAAAAAAAAATTTGGGTGCTCTGGACGCTAGATCCATGGGCTATAACACTTGAAAAATTACAAAATTTGGGAGATTCTTCAAAAAAGGCTTTTAAATGCGAAAATGGTCGTTAAAAAAATAGTGTGAGTATACGTGAAAGTTCTCAAACTCATTACGGAGGCCCTAATAAAGTTTTTTGAAAAAAAAACATTGGGTACTCCGGGCGCCAGATCTATGGGTTAATTAATACGCATGAAAAATTAGGAAAATTTGGGCGATTCTTAAAAGAACGGTTGCAAATGCGAAAATGATCATTAAAAAATGGTGTGAGTATATATGAAAAGGTTCTCCAACTAATTACGGAGGTCCCCATAAAAATTTTGAGAGCATACGCGAAGGTGCCAGATCCATGTGCTAATACACTCGGAAAATCAAGAAAGTCGCGTTATTTTTAAAAGTTCGCTTGAAAATGAGAAATGCTTGAAAAGTTGTGTGATTGTACGTACTACTTCCCTAACTCATTACCATTGTCCTCAAATAATTTTTTCAGAAAATTTTTTTTAGAGCCCTGAGGCTTGAGATCCATGGATTAATACACACGAAAAAAAGGGCTAATACATACGCAAAGACTAGAAAGTCGCGTAATTCCTAATAGTTAGCTTGTAAATGCAAATATATGCCTAAAAAATGGTGGTACTGCACGTAAAACTTCCCCAACTTATTACGGAGGTCCTCATAAAATATTTTCAGAAAAAAAAATTAGTTGCTCTGAGGTATCAAATTCATGGGCAAATACACACGCTAAACAAACAAAGTTGCGTAATTCTTGAAAGTTGGCTTGTAAATGCAAAAATATGCCTGAAAAAAATGATGGGACTATACGTAAGGCTTCCCTAACTTATTACGAAGGTCTTCATAGAGTTTTTCTAGAAAAAATTTTAGGTGCTCCGAGGCGTCAAATTCATGGGCTTAAATACACGAAAATCAAGAAATTTGAAAATTTTCAAAAAGTTAACTTATAAATGAGAAAATATGCATGAAAAAAATTGTAGGACTATACGTAATGCTTTCCCAATTCATTACGGAGGTCCTCAAAAAATAATTTTAAACATTAATTTTGAGTGCTCTGAGGCGCCAAATCAATTGGTTAATATACACGAAAACCAAGAAAGTCACGTAATTTTTAAAAGTTGGCTTATAAATACGAAAATATACCTGAATAAAATAGTGAAGATGTATGTAACACTTCTCCAACTCATTACGGATGTCCTCATAAAATTTATTCAGGAAAAAAAATTGGATGCTCCAAGGCGTCAGATCAATGGGCTAATATACACGAAAAATAAAAAAAGTCGAGTAATTCCTAAAAGTTAGTCATGTAAAATCGAAAATATGACTAAAACAAAATTGTGGGATTGTACGTAACGCATCCCACACTCATTAACGAGCTCCGTATAAATTTTTTAGAAAAAAATAATTAGTTGTTCCAAGGCGCCAAATCAAGGGGTACTACACATGAAAAACCAAGAAAGTAGCTTAATTTTTAAAAGTTGGCTTGTAAATGCTTAAAGATGCTTGAAAAAATGGTGGGACTCTATGTAACGCATCCCCAACTCATTACGGAGGTCCTCATAAAGTTTTTAGAAAAAAAAATCCAGTGGTCTGAGAGCATCAGATCTATGGGCTAATACACACGAAAATAACTAAGAAATGAGTCATTTCTAAAAGTTGACTTGTAATAAGAAAATGTGCTTGAAAAAATGGTAGACTGCTCCCCCAACTCATTATGGAGGTCCTCATAAGTTTTTTCAGAAAAATAATTTGGGTGCTCCGAGGCGCCAGATCCATGGCTAATAAACGCGAAAACCAAAGAAATTCGCGTAATTTCTAAATGTTGGCCATGTAAATGTGGAAAATATGCCAGAAAAACTATGGGACTGTACTTAACGCTTCCCGAACTTATTATGGAGGTCCTTATAGAGCTTTTTTTTTTTAAAAAAAATTAGGAGCTCTGAAGCACCTGATCAATAGGCTAAAACACACGAAGAACAAATAAATTTGCGTAATTCCTAAGAGTTGACTTTTGAGTACAAAAATATATCTGAAAAAAATGGTGGGACTGTACACAACACTTCCCAACTCATTACAGAGGTCCTCATAAAGCTCTTTTAGAAAGAAAAAAATTGGGTGTTTTAAGGCACCATATCTATGCGAAAAACCTTAATAGTCGAGTAATTCGTTAAAGTTGGCTTGTAAATGCGAAAAAATCCCTGAAAAAACAGTGGACATGTATGTAACGCTTCCCCAACTCATTACAGAGGTCTTCATAAAGTTTTTTCAGAAAAAAAATTTGGCTGCTCCAAGGTACCAAGATCCATGGGAATACACACGAAAAATCCAAGAAAGTCGTGTAGTTCTACAAACTTGACTTGTAAATGCGAAATTTTGCTTGGAAAAAATTGTGGGACTGTATGTAAAGCTTTCCAAACTCATTACGAAAGTCCTCAAAAAGATTTATCACAATAAAATTGGGTGATTTGAGTCGTCAGACATAGGCTAATACAAACGAAAAATCAAGAAAGACGCGTAATTCCTAAAAGTTGGCTTGTAAATGCGAAATTATGCCTGAAAAAAATGGTGGAATTGTACATAACACTTCACCAACTCATTACGAAGGTCCTTGTAAAGTTCATCTAGAAAAACTTTTTGGGTGCGCCAATGCGTCCGATCATGGGCTAATACACACAAAAAACTAAGAAAGTCGTGAAATATTTAAAAGTTAGCTTATAAATATGAAAAATTGTCTGAAAGAAATGGTGGAATAGTACGTAGCTGCCCAAACTCATTACAGAGTTCCTCAAAAAAAAAATTAGTAAAATAATTTTGGTGCTCCGAGACACTAAATTCATGGGCTTAACACACGAAAAAAAATGTCACGTAATTTTTAAAAGTTGCCTGTGTGAATGTGAAAATATGCCTGAAAAAAAGGTAGGACTGTACGTAACACTTCCCAAACTCATTATAGATGTCCTCATAAAAATATAAATTAAAAAATGGGTGCTCCAAGATGTTAGATCCATGGTCTAATATACACAAAAAATCAAGAAAGTCACGTAATTTCAAAAGTTGGACATGTAAATGCGAAAATATGCCTAAAAACTATGGACTGTATGTAACGCTCCAACTCATTACGGAGGTTCTCAATAAGTATTTTTAGAAAAAAAAAATATGGTGCTCCGAGGCGTCATATCCATGGATTAATACACATAAAAAATCAAGAAAATCGCAAAATTCCTAAAACTTGACTTGTAAATGCGAAAATATGCCTGAAAAAACAGTGGGACTGTACGTAACGCTTCCCCAATTTATTACGGAGGTCCTCATAAAAAATTTTCAAAAACAAATTGGGTTAAAGAAGGGGCCAGATCCATGAACTATTAGAGGCGACTAATACATGTTTTAGCGGCGATTATTGTTGTAAAAAATATTGTTATTTAGTGGCGACAAATATACCTTTTAGAGGTGATTTAAGTCAACACAAATACAAACTTTTAGTGCGACTTATATATGTCTTAGCAGCGATAATTATTGTCACAAATGCTTATTTTTGGTGGCAACAAATAAACATACCTTTATGGAGAGAATTGTTGTCAAAAATATTTGTGTTTAGTGGCAAAAAGTATACCTTTTAGCGGTGACTTAAGCTTGCCACTAATAGAGATTTTTAGTGGTGACATGTTTTAACAGCGGCAATTGTTGTCACTAAAGCTCCTTTTTAGTGGCAACAATATATCTTCTAACGGCGATAAAGTTGCCACTAATACTGACTTTTAGTGGCGACATATAAATGTTTTGGCAACGATAATTACTGCCACTAATACACACTTTTAGTGGTGGCTGATATGTGTTTTAGCGGCGACTACATTGCCACTAATACAAACTTTTAGTGGTGACTTATCTATGTTTTAGCGGCATTTAAAGTTGCCACAAATACCGACTTAGTGGCAACATATATATGTTTTAGCGGCGAACATAGTTTCCACTAATACGGACAATTAGTGGCAACATATATATATTTTCGCGGCGACAATAGTTGCCACTAATACAGACTTTTAGTAGCGATTGACATAAGTTTTAGCAGCGTTATAGTTGCCACTAAAACAGACTTTTAGTGGCAACTTATATGTTTTAGCGGCGACTACAGTTGCCACTAATAACGACTTTTAGTGGCGACATATATATGTTTTCGCGGCGCCTGATATATCTTTTAGCGGCAATTATAGTTGCCACTATTAATGACTTTAGTGGCGACATAGATATGTTTTAGCGTCAACTATAACTGCCACTAATATAGACTTTTCGTGGCGACTTGTAAAAGTTTTAGCGGCGACTATTGTTACCACTAATACGGACTCTTAGTGGTGAGTGGTGACATTTATATATTTTAGCGGCGACTATACTTGCCACTAATAGTATCGACTTATATATCTTTTAGCGGCTACTATAATTGCCATTTTAGTGGTGACATATACATGTTTTAGCCGATTAAGTGTGCACTAATACAATCTTTTAGTGGCGACTTATATATGTTTTGGCGACGTTAAATGTTGTCACTAATGCTTGTTTTTAGTGGCAACAAATTTACGTTTTTTCAGAAAAATATACGTAATGTTCCCCCTATTCATTACGGAGTTCCTCATAAAAAAAATTCAGAAAAATATTTTGGGTGCTCCAAGGCGCCAAATCCATGGGCTAATACACACGAAAAAATATAAAAGTTATGTACACATTTCAAAACTGATAAAATTGCCTAATTCCTATAAATTGCCCCTGAATGCCCAAAAATGACTCAAAATGATGAAATTGTACCTACTACTCCCTCAACTCCTTACGGAGGCTTCATAAACGTTTCGCAAAAAAATTGTCTGGAAACCATATCACCATAATATTCATTGGTTAACACACAAAAAACTTAGAAAATTGTCTGATTTCTGTAAATTGGCCTCTGAATGCAAAAAAAAAATGGTGAGAATGTATGTAGCACTCCTCAAATTTCCTATGGAGGGTTCCGTATAGATTTCACAAAGAATTCATCCAAAAACTAAATCACCAAATTATTTATAGACTTACACACGAAAACAAAGAAAATTGTCTTATTCCTTTTATTTGGCCCCTAAATGCCCAAAACTGTCTCAAAATGTTAAAACTATACATTTTGCTCCCCCACCTCCCTACGAAGTGTTCCGTAATGTTTCATAAAGAGGTCATATGACAGCGATATCACCAAAATATTCATGGGCTAACACACAAACAATTGAAAAAATCGCCTAATTTATGTAAATTGGCCCTTGAATGTCCAAAAATGACTCAAAAATGATGAGATTATACATACTGCTCACCCAACTCTCTACGAAGGGTTCATGTAAAAGTTTCGCAAAGAAATCTTTCGAAAGTCATATCACCAAAATATTCATAGGCTAACACAAGAAAACTGAGAAAATTGTCTAATTCTTGTAAATTGGCTCCTAAATTCCCAAAAATGTTTCAAAAATGGTTAGACTGTATGTACTACTCCCAGGACATCCTACTCAAGGTGTCGTAAAGGTTTAGCAAATAAATCATCGGAAGCCATATCACTAAAATATTCCTGAGCTAATACACACGAAAAAACAGAGAAATTTGCCTAATTTCTATAAATTGGCCCCTAAATGCCCTGACTCGAAAAGTTGTGAGGTTGTACATATTGTCCCCCAACTCTCTATGGAGATTTATGTAGATGTTTCGCAGGATAATCGTCCAGAAGCCGTATCACCAAAATATTCATAGGCTAATACACATAAAACAATGAAAAAATCATCTAATTCCTATAAATGCCCAACATGACTAAAAAATAGTGAGACTGTACGTATTGTTTCCCCAAATTCATCTGGAGGGTTCTGTAAAGATTTCGCAAAAAAGTATCAGAAAGTCACAACACCAAAATATTTATTGGCAAACACACACGAAAAACGAAGAAATCACCTAATTCCCGTAAATTAACCCTTAAATGCCCAAAATTGATTCAAAAATGATAAGACAATACGTACTGCTCCCCAACTCCCTACGAAGAGTTCCGTAAAAATTTCGCAAAGAAATTGTTTAGAAGTCATATCACCAAAGTATTCATAGGTTAAACACATGAAAAACTAAAAAAATTGTCTAATTCTTATAAATTGGCCCCTAAATGCCCAAAAATGACTCCAAAATGGCGAGAACCCTACGGAGGGTTCCATAAAAGTTTCGCATAGAAATTGTCTGGAGGCATATCGCCAAAATATTCATGGACTAATATACACGAAAACTGAGAAAACCGTTTAATTCCTGTAAATTGACCTCTAAATGCCCAAAAATGACTCAAAAATGAATAGATTGTACGTATTGTTCCCTCAACTCCATATGGAGGGTTTTGTGAAGGTTTATCAAAGAAATCATTTGAAAGCCATATCACCAAAATATATTGACCCCTGAATCCCTAATAATGAGTTAGAAAATGGTGAGACCATACATACTGTTCCCTAACTCCCTACGGAGTGTTCCATAAATTTCTTTTTTCGAGACTCTTATCTCCAAAAATAAAAGGCATGCATTTCTCTACAAAACTAAGAGTGTCATTTTGCACAAACTTTGAGCTCAAATAGAATCGGTCACACATGTTACGGAAAATTTATAGATATTACACACAAAATTTAGATAACCCTAAATTACTGTTTCATGATCCATTAACTCCAAAAAGCAATGTCTTCCCTAGAAAAACTATGAGCATCATTTATGAGTCAAAGTATTAAGCATTACATGTTATGTTATATAATCACGAATTCATGTTTCAAGATCCCAAAACACACACACATCATTAAAGAAAAACGAAAAAAGAAACTTCAGTCATGGCAAGGTCTAAAATGTCAGAACATTAAGCATTACATGTGCTTAGGACGTACAGCCGTACGTTCGGGGCATAAGCCTCACAAAACTAAGCCCCACACAAAATAGCATATTAGTATCATTTTGGTAGCACAAAATTTGTATCCACGTTCCCACATACAGACCTAAATCAGTTTTTTCTCACTTAGAAAGCAGATGATAGAATGGATCTTGGTTGTGATGACAAAAATTAAAACAATTGTTATGCTCTAGCTAGTATAACATTTTTTTTAAAGATGCAGAAGATCAATCCTTGACAGTAGTCCTCAATATCCTCACATCATGGATTGGTCTGCATTGATATCAAATGGAACTGGAATTAGAGCTTTCATACTCAATAGTACGATTTTAAAGATAGGACTAACAAACGTTAAATGCATGGATGAGTTTTTTCTGCATTCAAACATATAACAGAGAAGGACAAGTTGACAAGAACATTTACATACAAAGTAATAAATTATCTAGTCTTTCTACAAATTTCATTCTCCAAACAAAGACGACCTTGATTATTGATGTTTTCTGTACACATAATATTTTTTGCAATGCTAGAGCATGACATTTGTTCTCATTCTAATGTAAACACAAATATTATAAGGAAGCACATTACCTGTCAGTATTATCAGTCTGTACACTGCCAAGTCTCTTGACAATTTCCATTCCCCGACAAACTCTTCCAAAAATAGTATGTTTCCCTAACATCACATTGAACGAAAACTCATCAGCTAATAGTGTGTTACAACAGTGCACCATAAGAAAAAACTACAAACAAAGAAGAGATCACAACTGTTCTAGTCAGGCTTATGCTAATTGCAGACTAGAGAGACACATCAACAGAGCTGGGGCAAGAGTATTAGATTCAGCATAACCAAGGTCTTAAAATATATTTTCTATCATTGTAAAAATGAGAATGCCGTCACAAGAATTGATCTTGGAATCATGTACCAAATATTTTAAGGCAGCCTTGACATGGTAGCTCATGAATTTTAAGACAATCTAGGAAAGGAGAGAAGATTTCTTCCCCCAACTTGGTTTGGTATGAATTCATCATCCTCAATAGAAATCAAAAGAGAGCCAGCATCTCATCATGGAAGTCATCCATGAACTTAAGCTCCTCACATACATGGATAGACAACCATGACTATCCTCCACACATACATGGATAGTCATCCATGAACTTAAGCTCAATCATGTTGACAAGGGGATTCATCTGAATTTTTGGAACACCTTTTTATCATCACTTCAAGTTCCATTAGAAATTATTTTTTACTATTTGATATACAAACAGAAAAATAGTGTTAACGGAGCAAGGTACCGAAAATAGATCAGCACATGCACTACAGCCAGCTGATTCAACATCAAAGAGCCTATTCATACAAATTGATGGAAAACAACCTGGATATGTATACTTACCATCAAGTGACTGTGCAGGTGCCAAGGTGATGAAGAATTGACTTCCATTTGTATTTGGTCCAGCATTAGCCATGGATATGATACCTGCTCCTGTATGCTTTAGCTGTGGGTTTATCTCGTCTTCAAACTTCTGGCTGCAAGGTTAACTTAAGAAGTCACTAAAAGGTCAAGTATGCAAAAGATGATCTTCTTCTTCACTATGTCAGACAGACAAGTTTATGTATGACTATAAATGATAATCAATAACAGTAAATGACACAACTATTAGATGCCCCAATTAAATCTTCACCATCAGTCCCTTGTTAATGATGTATCTTCTTCGAAGCCACTGGAGATAATAAACTAGATGCAGAACGGCAAGAGCTTAAGCATGTGGTCAAAAATATTACGTTTGTTTGCAGCAACCTTGAACAGATAGCCCTTTATTTACATTTATTTGACAATAGAAACGGTTTTAATATACCTTTAACAGATGTATGCCAGCAGTAATATAACTATGTATTTGGCATGCTACTTCGAGCACAAACTCTAGTCACGAGAGATTACCCATTCAGTTTCATCTTGTCTCTCCTTTTATCCTTCTTTTCAAAATTTTAAGAAAAATAGATAATTCTATAGCTACTTTCCACAATTGATAATTCATATATAATAACATCGATTTATAAAATATATAAGATAATCCAGGTTGTTAGTGCAACTGCTGAAATAATAATACTTTAAGGGTCGTTTGGTAGGATGCATTAGTTTTGTGTATTACTAATACCTTGTTTGGTACACTTCTACAACCTTCGTATAGCTATTGCAAGCACTAGTTATACACTTTATTTGATATTATGTCATATACAACTAATACATGATATGATATTAGCAATGCAAGGGGTTTTAATATATGCATTAGCATGATTAAAGACACAATTGTCTCTCAAAAACCTTTTCCACATCCTTTCCACCATATTTGTGGAGGGTATTTTTGTAAACAAATACTTTTTAGAAATTATATTATGCATGTTATTTTAATACACCAAACCAAACAGTGCATAAGAATAATCCCAGCATTACTAATACGCCATATTCCACATTATTTTTATGCACCGTACCAAACAACCCCTAAGAGAAAGAAGTTATGGCTAAGTGGTATTATCCTTTGCATGACTTCCTGGTTAGGGAAAATCCATTGGAACAAAAACCTTGATCAAGGAAAAGAGAGTACAACATGTAATCTAATCCCGTTGATGAAAACATATATTGTTTTGGAGACGACACATTGCAATCTTGTATTTATTGGCTTATCAAATGTTGAGGTTGCCAATGCCCCAGTGAACTTATTACATTATCACTTAAACAAACTTGTTGAACAACTATTCACCAGATCTTTTGAATACAATGAGTGAAATTGTTTTGGTGAAATGTGTTTCGGTCTATTATTTCTGTATGATTTAAATAATTAATAACCATTTTTTATTTGTTAAATGCCATGATATGATTTTGCCGCCATACGTGAATAAATAGCCTATCTGAGATCAAGCTTCATGTGGATCGAACAAAAAAAATTCCTCTACGTAACCAATTAGCGGTGAGTTGGATTAATTAATAAGACAAACTCATATCCGAATTGTTCCTCTAAGATATCTAAACATGTCCACAACAAATCCCTGTGAATTTTCTATAGGACTAAAACTTGCTAATAAACTTCCAGGAAAAGCTATTTATGACTGTGTAGATCATTACTCATTGATCTTCCCAAGCCCCCTGCTTCCTGCAAATTCACCCCACATCTCCTCCCTGACAACATTTCTGCACTTCATAATGCTGCTATAGCCGATTTTTCTGATGCGCAATGATGAAATCTGTTCTTAAAAAGGAATTGGGAAATTGCAAGATTTGGTTCTATGTTACAGTCCCAAAGCACAATCCTCCCAAATAAACACAGGGATGCTTTATTATATGAAGGTTCCATTCAGGTGGAATCTTCTAAGTTGTTTATAACATGTCATTGACTTTTTCCGACATTGATCTTTGGTCTTGGGGGAAGATTTGACACAAGTCACAACTAAGCACCCTTTAAGGTTTCTTGTTTTACTTGGCTTATGGCTAAGGAAGCAATGCCTCACTTAATCAAAGTCTCATAGAGGAGAAATGCAATTATGTAACGGCTGTTCCTTTTATAAAGAGAACCCTAAGATAGTTGATAAGATAATTTATCATATTTGGAGCATGTTGTTTGCCATTATGGACATCTCCTATAATAATAACTCCGTAGCCATATTGGATTTCTTACATAGTTGTAGAAGAGATAGTCTCAATAGAAGACACATCGGCTTTGGGGCAATATTCCCATGGTCATTTGGTGAACCATTTGGACCGAAAGAAACAATAGAATTTTCAAAGGTAAACCTGGAAAGATACATAGCCTTAAACACAAATGTATTTCTTTGCTAGCTTTTTTGGTACAACATGACCTTTATATATGATGTAGATACCATGTAGAAAAGATCGGAGCTTTGCACACTATTGTTAATTTTTAACATCATCCTTGTGTTGTGTTGTACCATTTATTAAAAAATAAATTGGCTTGTAAGTTTTTGAATGTCAACAATTTAGAAATGTATGAATTAAGTAGATTCTAAAGATATATTTATGCAAAATCAAGCTATTTATCAACATTGATGTGAATATAGGTTATTGCATTTTAATATTTTATTATGGTAACACTCTCTATACCATAAAACTCCACGCATGCTCATTCAATCTTTTTGAGATATTTGATAGATGGCAATAGGCAGCAGTGTTTTCCATCACATGAATACCATAGATATGGCATGCTGCCACACAAGAGCAATAAAGTTCATGTTCACTAGTTTTAATTATAATTCTTGGATCGCATAACATGAACAAAAGCAAGTTGGGATTAAAAGGTTGTCAAAACATGAAAGAGACATTCTTTTGGAAACAGACAAAAAAGGAAAGTAAGACAAACAAATTGAAACTGAAGAGGTAGTAGAAAGTACAAGTGAAACAAGAGAGGTAGAGTAAACTGTAAAGCTATTACAGATAGACTTGCATTACTTCTTAGCATCTTTTATTTAGAGTAAAGAGAGGCTCCTATTTTGTAGGAAACAAAAATGTTTGATCCCCAAAACTAACTAGATTGATTTCCACTTAACTTGCTCTCCAACAAGAACTAACTTTACTATCTACTCTCCAACAAGAATTGAATTAGCTATAATGCCCTACTTAGCCTACCTTCTTCTATCTCACATAGGATATCAAATGCAATTTGAAGTAAATACATACACATATAACACACTATTTACAACATCTACATACCCATAGATAGATTCTCCGCCTCTTCCGGTACCAGTTGGATCTCCACCTTGCACAATAAAATCCTATACCCAAATAGAAAATAAACCCATAAATGAAAATGATAAAACAATATAAATAAAGATCCAAACGCACAACAATCTAAAGACTCATTTGGTACGAGGGATAACTAATCCTGGAATAACTTGTTTCCGAACCAAATGAACCCTAAAATAAGAAAAAAAGCAAAACCTTAATGATTCTGTGAAACTTGACATTATCATAGTAGCCTCTTCGAGCAAGCTCTATGAAATTCCGGCAAGTTCTTGGTGCTTGTTTGTAATACATCTAAACAAATTGCAAAATTTCAACTTTATCATCATTATGCAAAAACACAACTTCAAAATCAACAAAAAGGAAGAAGAATAGAGTACCTCAAGTGTAAGAGAACCCATGGAAGTTTCTAGAGTGACCTCCGGTGGTCCTCCTTCTGCACTCGGCCACATCTCTGCTACACTCTCTCTTCAGTGAACAAATTTCAAATAATGGTGAAACCCTTGTCTTTAGCCCCAAATATATGAAGTAAAATATTGTATTATTAGTAATATATGATTTTATAATTTATATATAAATTTAATTTTTTTTAAGAATTTAAACAATCTTTTAAATTTGATATCGGCGGGGTTGAGTGAGTTAAAAAGATTTTTTTTTCCTTTTATTAAATTAAAAAATAATGTATTTATCTTCTTATTAATTTTTTTTATAAATAAATTAAAAACTTTAAAAATCAATTTTTCTCACAATTCTACTTTTTAATTTTCAATTCAGTTTTCATTAATTAGTTGTCAATTTATGTCAAATTTGATTGATTCATACATCATAAAGTAAGTTTTTTTGTTTTTTTTTATTTTTCTACTTCTCAAAGACAAGTGTTGCGAGGTTCAAAACTTGATAAATATAGGCTTACGTTTTTACTATTTTCACTTCATATATCATATTTTTGTGTAGGGGAGAGAGTTTAATATTATAATATGTATCTAATCTATACATCATGCAGTGCTCTCTCAAAGACAAGTGTTACGAGATTATTTTTTTCTCAATTTTATATAAGTTTTATGATAGAACTTTTAGCATCTTTTGATATATTTTGATTCACTGCCTCATAAACATGATATACAACAACCTTATTCACATTTGGTAATTGAATAACATATTCATTGTTTTAAATATTATTGTCTTTATCTTAAGTGGGATTCTATAAGATTTGATCAATAATGGCAAGATGTTCAAGAATGTTTTTCATCAAGTCGCTACTTTGGAGGTTTGAAGAGAACTTTTAATGAAGATTTGAGGCTCACAAATGTACTTTTCACACTCCAAGAAAGTTCAAGTATACATATTCAAGCTATACTCTCTTTGATCACGAAGATGAAATACTTCAAGGTTGTGAAAGGTCGATAATAATATTTACCATTTGAAAGATAGTGTTTCAGAGTGCGTTTTACTTGAAAAATAATTAAAATTTTATGACTCACTTGAAATACTTCAAGGTTGTGAAAGATCGACAATAATATTTACCATTTGAAAGATAGTGTTTCAGCGTGCATTTTACTTGAAAAATAATTAAAATTTTATGACTCACTTAAAAACTAATCAAAACCAACAAATTTGAAAAACTCAATTCAAAAACTAAACAAAAATCATTCTAATGCATAATCAAACAATAATAGAATGGTTTTCAAAATCACAAATTATGTATCAAGAGAATTTGTGTAGTAATAGGTGTTTGCTACAAGTCACATAGACATCATAAAAATGAAATATCACATAGCTTAGTTTATAATATAGGTAGAAAAAAGTACAAGAAAATTACAAATCAGAATATTAATTCTCACAATTCACCAATTGTAATGTTACAATTTTTTTACCTCTCCCTGTTTAGTGAAAAGTTACAAACACCAACACAACATTACAAACACACTCCCCCCTCATCCAAAATAAAAACATCATAATAAATTAACACTTACACAAAAGTACAATTACAAAAGTAACAAGAAGGAAATACAAATTACAATTTAATTTTTTTTGGTCAGTTAATGTCTCTTAAGAGCAATAGCAGACAACACAATCAAGATAAGCAAAAGCACAATTGTGATAAAAGCAGCCACAACAGCTCCACTAGTTGTTTGGCAAAAATCACCAAATTGGTTACAAAATGCAAGCCAATTAGCATCTTGGTTACCATTGTGTGCTAAGTATACTATGGCTGTTGATGCCCCTGCTGCTGATGTTGTCAATGTGATAATGACCTAAAAAAATGTGCACAACATTAATTAAAAAAAAATGATGTTTATATATATAATGATATTGTGTTAGTGGTTCATACAGTGTCAAAAGTACGTCATTTTAAAAGATAGTGTCAGATAAAGTAAAAGTGAAGGAGTATTTTGATAGTAATAATGTCTTACCGTGTCAAAAATAATGAGGAGCAATCTTGGAGCAACGACATGAGAGCGTGCAATGCACACTATAGAGAATGGTATGGAGAGGACTAGGTAGGCAACCACTATTGACATGGCTATCACAAAGAACCTACAAAATATGTCCAACAAATTAACCATTACATTAATAAAGTCATATATGATATTTGTATCATATATACACAAGTTTAAGTTATGTCTACTGAAAAAAATAAAACTAACTGTGAAATTTATCGATAATCCCTAGTTAATTAATTAGAAGCTAAATAGCTCTTAGCTAATTGAATTTTTTTATAATCCGTCATTAATCTGTAGCTAAATGAGATTAGCATGAGATTTTTATTGTTTAGCTATGAAATTTTGTTTGGTCACTAATTCTTTGTAGTCTAGTAGTGAATTATGTACGTCACTTTACATTATCACGTCACCTGAATGATATTTACACGTTAGCTTCACTAAGATGTGGAAATTGTAATCATGAAAATAAGACAGACAAGTTACTTACGTAAAAGTAGGAAGATCGTCATAACCAGCTTCGAATTGAAAGAATTGAGTGAAGAAAGGAAGAGTTTCTCCAGCAGTTGCCATGCCAACAGCAGCACCAATAGAAGTAGCAACAGATGCAATTCTCAAGATTAGATCAAAAATAGAAATTCCTTTCTTGTAATTACCAACTCTTTTATTATTTGCAACTATAGGAACACTTGATGAAATAGCATGAGATGGTGATCCTAAAAGTGGAGCTTTTCCTAATTTTCTTTCTAATTTGCTACTCTCTCCCATTTCAATTTTGGTTGACTCACTTTTATCCATTTTGATCTAAGAAAATTAATTTGTGGGGGTGATTTTGTTTTCAATTGATTGCTTAATGCCTATGATATATTTTGCTTGTTTGTGATGAGAATGATTAAGTGGAATGGACCTTATATAGTGCTTAAATCAAGTAAATTATTAGGAAAATAATTGTCATTTTTAGGCTAATGGAGCTAGCAAGGAGGTTAGTTGTTTAATTCTTTTAAGTATACTATATCTAGAATTTGATAGTGGAATTTTAAAAATCAATTCAACTTTTTATTTTAGTAAGATTTAGCTTTATTTAGCCAAAAAGAGAGAGAATAGTGGTTGTTCAATTCTATCAAAAAGGAGGGTGGTTGTGTAATTCTATTAAGCAGGCGGGGCGGAGCTAGTAAGGGTTTCGGGGGTCTCATTTGAACCCCTTTCGACAAAAAATTACATATTTTAATACATGGTTAAAATTTAAATTATGTAGATATTGAACTCTCTTCGACTTCTACATGTGTTTATTTTTTCATTTTTTGAAGTCGTTAATGAAAATTCTAACTTCACCACTGCTATTATGTATCTCGGATTTTGATAATGGAACTTTAAAAAATAATTCATAGCTTAAAAGGAGCAAAAGAGTGGTTGTTTAATTAGTTAGCATGGTAGTTTATTAGTAGTAAATCAACTTTTAAATTAGAAAGCAAAAAAGGTGATCAATGGGGCAGATAGAACAAGAATGATTGGTGGACCGAGTTAGAAATTAATTGGAATTATCATATCATATTACCTAATCTTATTATTATAGTCCTTTGACTACCTTTGTTACAATTAATTAAATAGAGAACATATTTTTCAAATAATGTTAAGATTATTATTTTTGCATGGATTAGTCAAGTCGAGATTAATTTAATTTATTCCCATGAGTTGACAACTAAACAACGAACTTTTCCCCTAATCCATTAAGCAAATTAGTTGAAATCAGTAGTCCAAACTAAAAGGTGCTTCTTATAATAAACTAATGGAAGTTGGATTATTGAGATATTTGAGCTTCATTAAATCCATCAATTCAATTTTTTCTTAACCGGACTTTTTCTATAATCAAGAAATTTCTGAAGTCCGATTCATAACTAGATACTAGACTTTTAGTGTATAATATCAACACATTATGTGTTGCATTCTTATTTGAGTAAAATTCACCAATAACTAATTTCAATCATGTTAATTAAAAAATAGTTGTTATCATAAAGAGTTTCGAATTCAACATGTGAAACTCGAGGATTTTACCATGAAATTTCACTTGAAATTCAAAATTTTCATGCTATTGACTATTTTTTAAAGACATGACCAACAATTGATCAATGAACGTTTAATTTTATTTCTCTTACCGCTAATCTAAAATCCTAAAGCTTTTAAACCAAGTGTTTAATGCATAATCTATACATCACATATCGAGCTCTACTAAGTACCACTAGATCGAAGTCCTGGGGATTTTTAATGTCAGAATGATTAAGATATTGTCTTTAGATCTGAAATCAAGATTGCTTGTTTTTCAACGTCTAAATATGCATATATAAAAAAAAAATTATGACAAGGGAAACCCGTAGCCGCTACCTTTTGGGTGCGCACAAGATAAAACCATCGCTCCTATGCAATAGCTCGCAAACCACACAAGAGAGGTAACCCGCACTATGCAAGCCTGGTGCAATGAACTCGATCCAAAAGGCAAGCTCCTTGCTTTCACTGGCAAGGGGTTTCGAACTTGAGACCTCCGACATGAAAGTCTCAAGCCCAAACTTTAAACATAATAAATATACAATTTCAATTATAAAAAATCATTCAAGATTAGAAAAAATATATAAATTTATTAAAACATGAAAGATTTATGTTTGCTAATGACAGTAGATCTGGTTTGTAGTGGAGTTGATGGTGATATGTGATGCCAGTGACTAGTAATAGCGACGGATAATAGTAATTGTTATGATGGAGTTGGTTGATGTTAATAGTTGATAGTAATGGCCGAAGAATGTATGGTGATAATTAGTAATGGTAAGGTGAAGGTAGTTAATAGTGTATGAAAAATGTACTGGTAAGAATGTATATAATATGTATATTGTTATGAAATAGTGAATATAAAATATGTAGGAAAAAAATTACCGATAAACTTGTATATCATATGTAGATATATGGTATGAAAAGTGAATATAAAGTGCATATATTAAATTTATTGATAAAAATGTATATAATAGGCATTATGTATATATAAAGTGTATAATACATATATAATAAATAAATATATTTGACTATTAAATGTCAATTGAATTTCTTTGACTAGCTCTCAAATGTTTAGGCCCAGAGTCCATTTGTATACTTGGCCCAAATTAAAATAATTTGCAATTTGTTTATGGTCTGGTATAGCTGTAAGACAGACCCTTGTATACTTGCAAAAATATGGAAAAATTACTTGTGTGAGTATTTTTTAAATAAATAATTATTGAGTTTAGCAATATTTTTAATTTATTATTATTTATAGCAATATATAACAATAATATGGTAAATTTTTAGTATGTACATTAAAAGTAATTATGCATGCAATATAGACGTATTATAAATATTTTTAAAATATATTATGCTCGTTGGTAAGAAATTGACACAATGTATTATAAGTATATTAAAATATGTGATAAATGAATTATTCATCAATAAAAATTGTATTATATGTGTTTTATAAATTATTCTCGGTAAGATGTATTAAAGCTATATTACATGTCTAAGTGGGAAAAAAAAATATTGTTATTATAAATGGTAAATATTTTCTTAATATACCATATTTACGTAAATTTCATCACACTATAAAAAAACAATATAGGAACATTAAAACGTTTAGTCACTTGAATCAAGTTTTGTTACCTAAAAATGTAAATAGGAGGTATATGCAATTTCTCAAACCACAAAATCATTATGCTTAAACTAGTAACTAACATGATTATGATCAAACCACAAAATCATTATGCTTACACTTGTAATTAACATGATTATGATTAATTATGAGATTTCAAAAATTATTCTCATGGTGAACTTTAGTCAAATAAAGTTAGGTAATAGGTATTTGTAGGTCTACATTGCATGTTGAATGCTAATTAGAAGGATAATTCCCATAAATTTAGCGGCTCGAGACCCTACGTACCCCTTCTTTCTATGTTGTTTTTTAGTCCTAATCACACTTGATAAATGTGTTCACATAAATCACAACATACTTTTTTTTCAACTTTCATTTTGGTGTCAAAAGCGTTATATACGCCTATATTCATGCTATCTCCCTAACTTTCCTTTTCTAATGTTTGTCTCACTTACAATTTTTTTTACTTTATTTGAAAATCAGACGCTTTGTCATAATAATTTCTATTACAACTTGAAATTGTTTGTAAAAGCTATAACCAAACATAACTTTATATTCAATTTCAACTTCAAAATTTTTAATAGAGTGAAAAGATATATGTAATATAATAATATATAGAAGCTAGTATATATTAGATCTAATCTATGACATTATATCAGTGACGAAATTTGGAATATTCAAAAATTTGATACAGTCTCTATAACATAGTTTTTTTTACCTACCAATATAATTTTGTGACGAAGAATGTTCAATTGACCACCTTTCGATCTGTGTAGCTACTATGCCTCTGCATGTGACTATCTATCAGTATGATATATTATATGTAGTAAACCCGGAGATATAAATCATATTCGTTTTTTTTTTCCAGTTTTTCATTCGATGTCTAATTCCATACGGTGTCTGATACCCTACCTCTTCTAATTTCTATATTTGTTGTTTCTTAGTCCTAATCACTTGTTAAATGTGTCCATAAAAATCACTACACACTTTTCTTTCAACATTCATTTTGGTGTCAAAAGCGTTTAATACGCCTATATTCATGCTATCTTTTCTAATGCTTGTCTCACTCCCAATTTTTTCACTTTATTTGAAATTCCGATGCTTCGTCTAACAATTTCTTTTATAATTTGAAATTGTTTATAAAGGTTATAACCAAACGTAACTTTATCTTCAATTTCAACTCTAAAATTTTCAAATAAAGCATGTAGTAGCTCGTATATATAAGATTTAATCTATGACATTATGTCAGTAACGAAATTTGGAATTTTAAAAATTTTGACAGTCTCTAAAACATAGTTTTTGACATATATATACAAATATAATTTTGTGACCAAGGGTGTTCAATTGATCACCGTCGATCTATGTAGCTACTACTCCTCTGCATTATGTGACTATCTATTATGATATTTTATATGGTGTCTGATATTTACATTGGAACCCGAATTCATGTCGAAAAGTTCCATATTGGAGGGTAAACAGGTAAAGCACTCCATAATAAAAATGACTATGTACTCAATGAGACTCGAACCTAAAACCTTTGATTAAGTATGAAGAAATACTTATTACTTCGATACAATTCTTAGTGATATATTCATTTTAAATAAAGTGAATTATTTAATTTTCAGACAAACACCTACTTGAGCCAAAAATAAATAAAAAATAAAGGAGTAACCAACCACCTTTAGAAAGATATATTTAATTTAATTGTTTTAGCACCGCCACATGAATCTCCTTAGCTATGCCTCACGCAAATGATAGCGAAAATCAAATATTCCACTAAATCAACGGCGAAAATTATTTCAGTCAAAACAGTTGAGACTTAAGTGGGACCCATTTCAGAAGTTCCACGTGTTCCCCATCAACTGACGGTGAGTCACCCCATTCATTTTTGTCACAACTCCACACCGTTTTTTTGGTTAAATTATGCAAGTAAGTGAGTAGTAATTAAATTATAAGGTTACTACTTTATTAACTAATAAAAAAGTTTCATATCTAACATGTTTATTACTCTCTCCGATCCTAATTACTTGTCAACTTTTTCTTTTTCAGTTGTTTCTAATTACTACTTGTCTATTTTATCAAATCAAGAAAGGCCCATTTTTTTTGGCCTATTATACCTTCAATTAATCACTTTGAAAAATATAGAAATTCTTGAAACTTTTAACTTTTTAATTCATCCACTTCATAATTAATAGGGGTAAAATGGTAAACTTATTATGTCAATCATTATTTTTTTTAATAGGTGTGTCAATTCAAAAGCGGACAAGTAATTAGAGACAGAGGGAGTATAAGATTAAAATTGGTATCATGTGTATTGATGAGATCGAGTCACCTTAAACAAAGGATAGTCTGATACATTTTATGTGAGATAGTTTGACTTGACACGATGTTAAAAAAAGACTTTTAAAACTTATGTTTTAAAATGAATAATAGAATTTTCAATAGCTATAAATCGTTTCATTAAGTGTAAAATAGACATTTTAAAATTAAATTATTACTTAATATTGAAATGTATCATTCTGTTTCAAACTGATTAAAAAAAAAATTAAGTCATATAAATTGAGACAAGAGAAGCAATAACTATTATAAGTGTAATTAAAATACAAATGAAAGGGCCAAGCAACACAACGTTTAAGATGGATCATAAGTAGCCATTAGAAATAGTTCGAAAAAAAAAGAGCATTCGCCCAACTACAATACGGGGAACTAAGATATATCACATATGAAAATCTATAAATTGAAAGCAATTTAGAGGGATAACTAAAAATATAGTAATGACTTATACACAAATTAAAAAGAAAATTATAGAAAAGAGTAAATTATACTCAATTAAGAAGTTTTGTAACTATTGGTTTCCTTTATGTTTGAGGACCTAGAGAGATACGAATAAACTTTAATAAAATTTCTTAAATTTTTAAAGTACTCTTTAGGTATATTATTTGACTATTATAATAATTTTCATAATTCATAAAAAAAATTCTGCTTGCTAAATCTATGACACGCCGACACTAAGACAAGACAAATTATAGCTTAGCGCACACAAATTATGATTAAATCCTTCTTTCCCCTCCGTTAATCTCGCTCATAGATCTTAAAAAAGCAAAAAAGCAAAATTTAACCCGGTCCATCAAAAATAGAAAAACAAACCCGGTCCAACAAAACGGTCAAAATTCAGCTCATCGTTTTCTCAACCAAATCCAATAACATACCACCACGTGTCATAACCCTACTGGTATAACCCCAGGAATCCAATGATCAAAAGCACAACTTTTTTTTTATATATAAAATCAGTCTTATAATCCTCTTTTTACTACTACTTGTGAGCTTCAGCTACACTTCTTTTTCTCTTCTTAGAGTTCACAACCAAATAATGGCGCCAAAATATACTTCCCTCATTTTCCTCTTCCTTCTCCTTAACTCCTTCCAATACTCTTTCGGAGGGGGTCATGACTATCATGACGCCCTCCGAAAGAGTATCCTCTTTTTCGAAGGACAACGATCCGGAAAACTCCCTCCGGATCAACGTATCAAATGGCGTAGAGACTCCGCATTGCACGACGGTGCCTCCGCTGGAGTAAGTAATAATCAAAATTTATCGATAATATTCCATAGTTACTAAGCTTTTACCTAATTGAATTTCGTTGCAGGTTGATTTGACAGGAGGTTATTACGATGCAGGAGATAATGTAAAATTTGTATTTCCAATGGCGTTTACAACGACATTGTTATCGTGGAGCATAATAGACTTTAAAAGGAACATAGGGAACGAATTGGGTAACGCAGTGAAGGCGGTGAAATGGGGGACGGATTTTCTGTTAAAAGCGACGGCGAAGGAAGGAGTGATATATGTACAAGTAGGTGATGCATTTTCAGATCATAGTTGTTGGGAGAGACCAGAAGATATGGATACTTTAAGAACTGTTTATAAAATTGATGAGAATCATCCCGGTTCCGACGTCGCCGGTGAAATCGCTGCTGCATTAGCCGCTGCTTCCATTGTTTTCCGATCACTGGACTCTTCGTACTCAAATCTACTACTTGATCGCGCTGTTAAAGTAAGGAACAATATCTTTTATTTCCTCTGTCTCAATTTATATGACTTACTTTTCTTTTTAATCAGTTTAAAAAAAAATGACACATTATAGACAAGAAGTCCGTCTCAAGTGAAACTATCTTACATAAAAGAATAGTACCTTTTTTTTAATCTTTTACTACTTGACTTGTTTGTGAATAAAGGAATCAACATGTTTTTGGTGCATTCATATCTTTTTCTTCTTTTTTTTTACCTTTTTAATAAATGAAATAAAATTGATGATGAATGAAATTATGTATTTGGTATTCCATATTTTAGGTGTAATTAAAATGTATATATATAAAAAGTTAAAAAAGAGAGTTTTGATTCATTAAATAATTAAGAAAATCCAGGATAGGCCCATCAATGGTTTGATTCATTCTGTAAAGTCTAAAAAGTAAAATGCTTTGGGCAGTGTTGTGTTAGTGTCTTTTTCTCTGCTTGTTGAACTGGCATTAAATAAGTTTGTTGACTCCTTCCAAGGATTTGGCACTTGAAGCAAACAAACCTCGTGTAATAGTTATACATATCTTAATATTAATATTAGCGTGTATAACTAACGTTTGAAAAAGTTTACCGAATTTGGTACTAATAATACATAAAGTTTATAACTGTATTATTTTTTTTAATACAGTCTACACAAAACGTTCCGTTTAGTCACTAGCTAGTGTGGACATATAAAGTTTGTTTTGCATGTGAACAAAGACTTGTGAGAGTTAATTATGAAGATTGATTACACATGCATTTTTATCTATATATGTTAAAATTTAAATTTGATGAATGCTTGTGTGTATAGTCACAAAAATAGTTTGTCTAACAAATTATGTAAAAGTTCTAAATGTCACTATCATCCAGCAGAAAAAGCTAAAAATAAAAAAAAAAATATGACCGTTGTATTAAAATCAGTCTTTTGGTTGTTTTGTAGGTTTTCGATTTTGCCAATAGGCATAGAGGTGCATACAGCTCCAGCCTACACTCTGCTGTTTGCCCTTTCTATTGTGATTTTGATGGTTACCAGGTAACTCTCGCATAATACATAAACGTGTCATTCATCTTGTCTTAATTTATATCTATATCTTTCAATATATATATCCTTCAATTTTGCGTATGTATAAGTAGACACACACGTTATACGTGACATGATATATGTAGGAGGCATGCGTTTATCTCGCATAATACATAAATATGTCCTAAAATTGGTCTTAGCTGATATCTATGTCCTTCAAATTTGCGCATACACAAGTCGACACTTAAATGTGTATAAAGTAGAATAAGTAGACACGCACGTCATACGTGACATGATATATGTAGGAGGCATGTGTTTATCTCGCATAATACATAAACGTGTCCTAAAATTGGTTTTAGCTGATATCTATGTCCTTCAATTTTGCGCATACACAAGTCGACACTTAAATGTGTATAAAGTAGGATAAGTAGACACGCATATCATGTATGACATGATACATGTAGGGTGCATGTGTTTATCTTGCATAATACATAAACGTGTCCTTAAACTGGTCTTAGCTGATATCTATATCCTTCAATTTTACGCATACACAAGTCGACACTTAAATGTGTATAAAGTAGAATAAGTAGACACACATATCATGTGTGACATGATACATGTAGGGCGCATGCGTTTATCTCGCATAATACATAAACGTGTCTTTAAACTGGTCTTAGCTGATATCTATATCATTCAATTTTGCGCATGCACAAGTAGATATTTAATTTTGTATAAAATTAAGCAAGTAAATACACACGCTCTACGCGACGTAATACATGTATGACACGTATCTACTTATTCCGAGTCAAAATTAGTAATGTTGAAATAAAAATGGGTGAATGTACAGGATGAATTGCTTTGGGGTGCAGCATGGTTACACAAAGCAACAAGAAGAAGGCAATATAGAGAGTACATAGTGCAAAATGAGGTTATCTTAAGAGCTGGAGATACCATTAATGAATTTGGTTGGGATAACAAACATGCTGGTATTAATGTTCTCATTTCCAAGGTTAGTAATTTAATTAATTATATTATACTATGGATAAGGAGATATTATTAGAACTTAATTAATTGCATTCCTTTTTTCTCATTACATAAATAATCTGTCCTTGTCTCATTTATGACTTAGATATATTCTTGTGATATCTATTCTTGACTTGTTCAGTCTGCCAATCACATGCTGTAGATAGATATAGTTATCCATGTCAGAATGTCCATTTAGTGGGCCCACTCTTATTTGAAAATTAACGTAGAACTGCTTCATCTTAAAACGTTAATCAAATAATTCACTAAATAAAATATCGAAATTGCTCATATGAAAAGACTAATTAGACCTTTTTAGGAAAAAAAAAAGTTCAATCATAACAACTAAACACATTGATATTTTTTCCCCTTAAAAATCATCATTAATTGTGTGAGTGTAATTATTCCACATGATAGAGTTTAGGTTATTATGGGCTCCATATGTGTTTGGTGTCCAAACTTAACTTATTTGCACCAATATATATACATACATATACTTAAAAATCTATAAAATGAAAAAAAGAATGTGAAAGCTATATATAGAAGTACTCCATGTGAAGTGTATAGACAAAAAATGATATAAAATTAAAATGAGACAAAAAAAGTGAGGTTGGTAATAGTCCTTCATGAAGTAATAAAGGGTAAGAGAAGTGACTTTACTAGTGGTAAGCATGTGCCAAAAGGCAGTTGCTTATTTTATATATATAATAATAAAAGTGGACCTCTCGATAGAAGTGTGATTATGACATACCATTGTAGTAGTAAAGATTTTCTCGGGTAGCGACGAAATTAGAATTTTTAATTTGAAGAAGTAAATTCACTACTATTAAAAGAGCCTTGACATTCATTACATATATATAAAAAGTAATCCTAACTATGTATAGTACTCCCTCCGTCCATAATTGTTTGGCAGGTATACTAAAAATAGATGTCCAAGATTAATTGTCAATTTAAATAATCAAGAAATAATTAGTCATTTTTTTCCAATTCTGCCCTTAATGATTGTGTAGTTCAATTGAAAAGTTATGTGGACTTTTGGTATTCTTGATATAGTAGGGTTATATTAGTCAAATTACACGTTGTATTAAATTTTTCTTGAGGGATGTGCATGACCTTACCCTGACAAACAATTGTGGACGGAGGGAGTATAAGCTAGCTTCGTCTCTACCTTCCTCAGTTTCTGTGATGTAATTTGACTTGACAGGATGTTTAAGAAAGAATATAAAAGGGTTTTAAAACTTGTGGTTTAAAATAAATCATAGATGTTTGTGTGATTATAAATCATTTTAGTGAGAATAAAAAAATGAACATTCTAAAGTTAAATTGTTAGTACATATATAAAAGTGTAATTATTTTTGGAATTGATTGGAAAAAAAAGCGAGTCATATAGATTGAAACACTACTAGTAACATTTTGACTAAGTTCCCCCCTCCCCCTATCCTTATGTTGCTCAGACTTTTCATAAATGTTAATGAATATGTGTTAAAAGTGAAGTGTCGCAAAACTTAACCTCAACGACGTTAAAAGTGAAGAGTCCGCGAAACTTAACATCTCCCACACTCAATCAATACTCTGACAAGTTACATGGGTGTTCAGATTCTCCTTATCTCATGAAATATACTAATCTCAACTAGTTGGAATATGAAGGTTTAGCATTTCAAATATTTTTTTTAAATTTTTGACAGGAAGTGTTAATGGGAAAAGCACCAGATCTAAAATCATTTCAAGTAAATGCAGATGCTTTCATTTGCTCAATATTACCTGGAATTTCTCATCCCCAAGTTCAATATTCTCCAGGTAAATTGGGAATAGTTATTAATTAATAATAAACCATTTGAGTAAATTAAATTAAATTATATTCTAATGTTTGTGTTGTTTGTCATTTTGTTGTTGTTGTGTGTCTGTGAAGGTGGACTCATTGTCAAACCTGGGGTTTGTAACATGCAGCATGTGACATCTTTGTCCTTCCTACTCTTAACTTATTCTAATTATCTAAGTCATGCCAATCATGTTGTGCCATGTGGTTCCATGACAGCCACCCCTGCCCTCCTCAAACACATTGCCAAACGTCAGGTACTACTTTCTTCGTCTTAATTTATCTGATATAGTTCAACTATACACGGAGTTTTAGAAATATAAGAAGATTATACGGTGTCTTGAAGTTACTCTTATAAATAATACACCTTTCTGAACTTTTTGCGTGTGTTTGGTATAGAGGAAAATATTTTTCAGTTGGATTGGTCAAAAAGTTAAAAGTGAGGAAAATCTTGATTTCTTTCAAAAAAAAAAAGTAGGAAAAACAAGTTACATAACTGTTATTCTGAATTTACTGTTTGCTCTCTACTCACTCAATACCTCAACCCTCGAACCCCCACTCCCCCCCATCTCATCTCGTCTTCATAAAGTATTACTAACATATAAATACTTTTAAGATTATATTTTCTTGATTACTTACTTGACAGACACTAGAAAATAAATAAGAAATCTACTTGTTTTTTCATGAAAATATATCCCATGTAATTATTTTTCATATATACCTGGAACTTAACCTGACTAAAATGTTGATAGTATCATTAATTATTTTGAGACTGACTAAAAGAATCGTAATGAATTGTAGGTGGATTATATTCTTGGAGATAATCCTCAAAGAATGTCATATATGGTAGGGTATGGTCCACATTACCCATTAAGGATTCACCATAGGGGGAGCTCAGTACCATCTGTGGCCGCACATTCAGCACGTATTGGTTGCAAAGAAGGATCGCACTACTTTTTTTCACCCAATCCGAATCCAAATCGCTTAATTGGCGCTGTTGTTGGGGGGCCAAATTTAACAGATTCGTTCCCAGACGCGAGGCCCTTTTTTCAAGAATCTGAGCCAACAACATATGTTAATGCACCATTGGTGGGCCTATTGGCTTACTTTTCAGCCCATCCTAATTGATGGATTACTTACTCATATAACATGTGTAAAGAGAGAATGTAGTGGTGTGCAAAGGCCACCCTCTCTATTATTGTGTTGTTGTCTAATGAACAATGTACTAGGACTAATGTTGTTTTTTTCCACTATACATTGTATTATGACAATTGCCAACTATATATATTATTAATACAAAAAGGAATGTCTTATCCATGTGCCTACAAACATCTTTTGTCCAAATCCAAATAAGAAAAGGTTATAAATTAAAGATATCTAATGAACATTGGATGTGTACTTCAAAATTGTAGTGGAAATTGTTGATCTTATTTTAGATGAAATTGCCTTGAATCTATTTTGAATCACTTACAAACAAAACTTTGATTCCACAAAGTTAGATGTTCTAATGTTATTGTGTGTTTTTTTGTAAAAGGATAATTTTTCTTCTTTACACATGTAACAAACCTGAATTCCCTACTATATTGATAAGAGAACTGAAATGAATTACAATTTTAGAATCGTAATTGTAATACTTAAACTACTGAATTATAATGGAAATGGAAATAACAAGTAGCCAAAAATAGAGATAAGAATAAGGATGAGAAACTTAGACTCTAGAAGAAGAAAGGACATACATTTCCTTCAATATGCATAATTCCTAAATCACTGACTACTATCCCTTTTGATGAAACCCGTTTTCACATCTACTACTCAACCCAAATTCCAAATTAGCCTAAATTTATTACTTGTTCTTGGCCCAATAGCTCTTATCAACCCAATAACTACTTGTATGACCTTAGTACCCATATTGGGTTGAACTTGGTTCATAACAACACACATTCACTCTTCTAATGGAGAATATATATAAGAGAACTTAGAAAAATTTCTCAAATTTCTACTTTTTTATTTTAACCTTTGTGCAATAGTTTTCTTTAAGGGTGTGTTTGGTATGAAGGAAAATGTTTTCCAGAAAACACAAGTTGATTTTTGACTTATTTTCTCATGTTTGGTTGGTGAGTAGAAAATATTTTCCGGAAAAGATATTTAGTGTTTGATTCATGAATGAAAAATATTTTTGAGAAATATCTTTTATTTTTACTAGAGTAGAAAATAATTTTTGAAATTGAAAATAATTTTAAAAAAAAAACTTAAATTTTTTTTGGGGGTGGGGGGTGGTAGGGGGTGGGTGAAGGGGGGGGGGTGGGGGGAGGTCGAGGGTAGGGGTGAAAAAATGAAATTTTGAAATTGAAAATATTTTTTAAAAACAAACTTGAAATTTTAAATTTTTTTTGGGGGTAGGTGGGGGGCTGGTAGGGGGTGGGTGGGTGGGGATCGAGGGTAGGGGTGAAAAAATGAAATTTTGAAATTGAAAATATTTTTTAAAAACAAATTTGAAATTTTTTATTTTTTTTGGGGGTGGGGGGCTGGTAGGGGGTGGGTGGGTGGGGGTCGAGGGTAGGCTGAAAAAATGAAATTTTGAAATTGAAAATATTTTTTAAAAACAAACTTGAAATTTTTTATTTTTTTGGGGGTGGGGGGGGGGGGGTGGTAGAGGGTGGGTGGGGTCGAGGGTAGGGGTGGAAAAATGAAATTTTGAAATTGAAAATATTTTTTAAAAATAATTTTTAATATTTTTTTGGGAGGGGGTGGGGGTAGGGGTGAGGTCGGGGTAAAAAAATTGAATTTAAAAACAAGCTTTAAATTTTTTATTTTTTTGGGGAGGGGTTGGTTGGGGGGTGGTTTGAGGAATAAATTGGTTTTTCAATAAAAAATAATTGTAATTTGAAGTTGGAAGAGAGTTTTGGAAAATGTTTTCCTTAAGTTTAGAAGGGAAGTCATTTTCCTTAAATTTGAGGAAAATGAGTTGATTTGGAAAATATTTTCCAAAACATTTAGCCCAACCAAACATGAGAAAATTGGAAAACATTTTCCGGAAAATGTTTTCCTTCATACCAAACACACCCTAAGATGTTACTCAACTTCCTAGGTAACCTCCTTTGGTATTATCTCTCTTTCAAATGAATCAGATCAAGTAGATCAGTCCATATAGACGACCCCATGACTCAAATCAATATCCAACAATTATTATTTTTTCTTTGGGATTTTAGATCCTCTATGGACTGGCTGATAATTATAATATTCCTTGTCATTTATTTATTTTTCATTTAAAGTTGATAATGTTGATGTAGAATATCCTTAGATATTCACTTCTCTAGCCTTATTTTTTTTTAAAAAAATTACATCTGTATCTAGCTATAAAAACAAGAATATTTGATTTTATATACGACCCATCCTCATATATACAATGAATAATAACCCCTCAACCATGAAAACAAATTTAATTTTTTTCTCTTTTTCACTCTTTCTTTTTTACTTTTCTGTTCACTCTATTCAACTTAATTACGAGACAAAATATTTCACTTAAATTCTTGACCATTTTAACTATAATCCACAAAGATGTAGTACTTTCCAACAAAGGTATATTTTAAATGATGAACATTGGGGTGGTACCAATAAAAATGCTCCTATATTTGTATATATTGGAGGTGAAGCAAATATTGAATTTATCATTCAAAACATTGGTTTCATGTATGATTCTGCACCCCATTTTAAGGCCCTCCTACTCTTCATTGAGGTATGTGTATATATATGAATAATTAACTCATCCTTCTAATATATATATATATATATTCTCAATGACGGAATCAGAATTTCTATTAAAGGGTGTTAAAAAATTATAATATTGTCACTAACTAAGATTGAATACACAACCTTAAGATGCCTCTTCAACTTGTGTCAATAGAGGCGTCAACACTAATATATATACTTATAAAACTAAGGGTGTATCTACCATTTTTAAGACCTTATGTCACTTTGATTACTAGTTATAAGGGTGTATTTACCATTCTTAAGACCATAAGGGGATAAGTAATCATTTCTTACAACCTCAAGGGTCTAAATGAAAATTAAGTTAAATCTTTATCAAATGCTAATTTTGGTACTTATCTTTAGTAAAATCTTTCGCAAGTTGTTTTCAATTGTAATATAAATGATCATATTTTCCCCTATATTAGTTATATTTCCCTATGTTATATATTTTTTTTAACAAATATACTTTTATAGTTATATTTTTGAGTCATATTTATCCCTTACTAGTTAACACTAGCTATATTTACTCACCTCTTTAGCACTTGTTCTACGCGAGAGGGTGAAAAGGCAACGACAAAATCTGACACTCTCTGTTCATTTTTACTTATCTGATTTTTACTTAATTTTGCATATTTCTTTAAAAAAGTTAAGAGCATATCTTATTACGATATTCGTACTAATTCTTGTAATCACTTTTAATGAACTTAAGGAATGAGTAGTCAATGCTAAAAGTAAAATAAAAAATAAAGAAATTATTTTTTTATATGTTAAATTGAATAAGTAAAAGTAAATAGAGATATCTGAGTACGATTTTGGAAAATTGGGTATCAATATCTGAGATATCTGTCCCTAATTACTTGACCACTTTTGAATTGACATACCTATTAATAAAATAATTAATGGCATAGTGAGATTACCATTTTACCCCTATTAATTTTAAAGTGGATGAAATAAAAACTTGAGATTTTCAAGAATTTTTATTTTTTTCAAATTAATTAATTGAGGGTATTTATAATAGGTAAAAAAAATTTGTTTTTTCTTAATTTGTCAAAATGAATAAGTGATTAGGGACAACTAAAGAGATAAAAGTGGACAAGTTATTAGGAACGAAGAATGTTAGAACTACAACTAAAATTAGAAACCATAGAAACCTAAAGCTAACATTATAATAAGACGATGATTTTGATGTGAATTTTCTCGATAATAACGACATTTAAATTTTAAGTTTATATTTGGAGTCCACCACAATTCAACCCTAAATTTCCCAGTCCAACAAAGCCAACAACAAAAACTTTAGCCCAGGTCCCCCCACAACTTTTGTATTATTATATATAATACAGTTGAATTAATTATGAAGAAATTTATTATTTTAAGTAAGTTTTGTATAAATAACTTATCTTCTGATTAGCTATCAAATGTGTAGTCTGTAGATATTATTTATGTAAAATTTAATACTAATATTCACTCACTTTCAAATCAGCTATAAGCAACCCCTGCTGAGTTAAACTTCTCTATATATTGATTGCGTAAAATCATTTAATGAAATTACATATAACATATGAAATTAGTAATATGAAAAATTAACATGTTACACTAATTACTATGTTAAATATCATGATAAATTATATTTTTGCTACAATCGATGGATATAAATTAAATCCAAATTAAAACTATATACTACTATTGATAGATTTCTTTTTCCCCTATGACCCTATATATAATACTTTTGTCTTCCTTCTCAATTTATGTGATATTATTTGACTGAACATAAAGTTTAAGACATATAAAGATATTTTGTTATGTTTCGAAGCTGCCCTTAAAAAGACTTAAAGAATACACCTTTATGGATATTGCCAAGTATGTGGGACCTAACACATGTAAAATATTGGTATTATTGAATATTTATCAAATAAAGAAATATGCCATTTTTTTTTGTTGACTGACTAGAAATCGTGTCGTATAAATTGAGACAAACGTTGAATTTGAAAGTGATTAGGACGTGATGCGAAAGCTTACAATTGCAAATCATTATATCAATAAATCAGATGACAAAAACTTATATTAAAAACATAATATTATTATATGGTTTATGAAAAACTAATAAAAAAGTAAATATTAAAACTGTTGAGAGAAAAATCTCCCACAAATAAAACTCATTATGACTACATTGTGGATATTATTGTGTTCTTGATATGAAAAAGGAGTCTTCAATTTATATAGTTCCAAATTTTTCCTCCAGGGAAGAATAACTCAAATATGGAAGAAAATTATATTTTCCTTTCAGGAAAACTCAAATCATTTATGGTAATACTTTGATTTTCCTTCCAGAGAAAAATTAACTTCAAATAAAGTAAAAAAATTAGGACAAAACCCAAACAATGAGAGCAATATATATATATATATCCTCAGTGTGTTTGTTTGTTGGTTGTAGAAACAAATGAAAATGAGATTAATTCTTCTCTTTCTTGTGTGTTTTTCTCCAATCTCCTTTGCCAAAATTCCACCAAGATTATTCCCTTCTTCTTTAGATGATCAATTGTCATCTAAAGGGAAGCTTAGTTATGAGACAAATTACTTCACACAAATTCTTGACCACTTCAATTATAATAATCCACAAACTTTTCAACAAAGATATTTGTTGAATGACAAATATTGGGGTGGTTCTAAGAATAATGCTCCTATCTTTGTTTACACTGGCAATGAAGGTAACATTGAATGGTTCACTCAAAATACTGGATTCATGTTTGAAATTGCTCCTCATTTTAATGCCCTCCTAGTCTTCATTGAGGTACTCATCAAGCTATTTTGTTAGAACAATTCACACTATAGTTTTGTAACTTTCATCAATTTAATCTACATATATAAGAAACACAGTAACCTGTGATACTCTTTTTGAACGCTACAATTTTGGAGTGTGGTCTTTATTTCTGAGTTCTGACTAATACTCTCTCTTTACTTTAAAAAGCAGAAAAGGGCTATTTTGTGCGTAATTTCTTGTAAACTTGTTATAAAAGGCATTACGGCTTTCTAATAACTCGTTGATTTTTGTGTGTTTTTATATATATGTTTACATTGTAGCATAGGTTTTATGGGAAGTCAATACCATATGGAGGCGACAAGACAATAGCATATTCAAATAAGACTACATTGGGTTATTTGAGTTCAACACAAGCATTAGCAGATTATGCAACTCTTATTATTGATCTCAAGAACAACTTGACTGCCATTGACTCACCTGTCGTTGTTTTTGGGGGTTCTTATGGTGGAAGTATGTATATATGTTTTCGAGGATTGATTTCTCAAATGATCGCTCGACTAACAGTTATATTTCAAAAAGTCACGTTTCTTCTCAATTCTATATATATTTTTTCAATAAAGAAAGTGATTTTCTGATATAATATAGAGTATATTATTTGAGTGATTATCTGAGAAATCGACTCATATGATATTTCGAGGTTTGAGATTTATATTTAATACTATATATTCTTGTGACAATGTAGTGCTGGCAGCATGGTTTAGGTTAAAATACCCACATGTGACCATTGGGGCCTTGGCTTCTTCTGCACCAATTCTCAACTTTGGCAATATCACTTCTCCATATTCCTTTAATAATATCATTACGCAAGACTTTAAGGTAAAAAGCAAATCTTTTTTTTTATTTGTTGAATAAAATTAATTATTTAATATTTATGAAGGTATTCTGTGAAATAATCTTTCCTTTCCTTTCTTGTTTTTTTTTTCAAGTGTTAGCTTTCCTAACAAAGGAAAAATGTATTGCCAATTGTGCTTTGCATCAATATAATTAAAATATGTATTTTTAATTAAGTTGTCGAATAACAAAGGACAATTATGAAGATAAGGTTGACGATAAGATAACACGCATTATTAGAAACAAAGATATTTCTTCAGCCCGTAAATCTGTGAAAATTTGTGTTATAGATCATGATTTTTCATCGAACCAACTCACTAAGAAAATGTACGATGAGAAATAGATTTTCACTGAAATAGTGAGAAACTTCTAAATTTTTCTCTATGAGAACATTACTATTTTTTATTTTTCCATAAATCAATCAAAATATCTATAAGAAAAACAACTGAATATTTTTCAGTGGAATAATAATAATTTTTTGGTAGTGTACTTTTTTTTTGTCACTTACTTTTTTTCTTGACTTATATATATCTTTAAAAAAAAAAACAGGGTGAAAGTGAGAATTGTTACAAGGTGATTAAAGGATCATGGAAACAAATTGAAGATATGGCTAAAACAAAAGGTGGATGGGAGAAACTCAGAAAGTCATTTAGAATATGCAAGTAAGAATTAATACTTCCTCGGTTCACTTTTACTTGTCACATTTCATTTTACAAAAGTCAAATTTCATAACTTTAATCAATATTTTAAGATATATAATATGAGAAATATTACAACATATAATATTTTCCGTATAGTTTTTGAACATCTGAATTTAGAATTTATAAATTGAATTACTCTAATTCTTCGAAAATGAGTCAAATTAATTTATATAAAGCAAAACGCCGAACGAGTAAAAGTGAAATAAGGTGAATATTTTAATTAGCATTCATGAATATGGGAAATAATAATAAGTAATTAATATTATTGTTTTTAAATTATTTATAGGAATTATATTAGTCAAGGTTCTCTTGAAAATTGGCTCTATACAGCCTTTGTGTACACCGCCATGACTGATTATCCAACTCCTTCTAATTTCCTTAATCCATTGCCAGCCTATCCAGTCAAACAGGTACACTTTTTTCTTTTTTTAATTTCATTAATATTATAAACTTGTTTAAATTAATGCATGATTTATTTTTATGTCATGGTAAAGTAATTAATATCACTAAAAAGAAAATTAAATAATGGTACAGTTTTAATAAAAGATATAGTTGTGGCTTTCAACCTTTTCTCTTTCTTATTAATTTAATCCTTATGCCAACCAATGCTTAAATTTAATTTGAAAAAAGAAATCTTCCATCCTCACATTTTAAGGTATTTGCTGAAACTCTAGCTACTTTAGCGGTAATTAATTAATGGTAATTTAATTATCATTAAATACATATTTTTAGTAGCAATTTATACTTTTTGTAAATGTTTCTAAGTTCTATAGCGATATTAAATCTAATGACAATTAAATAATATTGATAAAAATTTTAGTACTCTTTGTTAATGTATATATTTATTGTTGCTAAAAACTGTTTTTAGTACAATAATAGTGTGGGTCTCTTTCAACAATTTGATTGGATATATCTAACTTCTCGTGAAATCCAAGAAAAGATGCTCAAAAATTTTACAAAAATAAAATGTAGTATATTATAATCATATAAGTAGAATATATTTTTCACAAAGTTTTGCGTTGAGTTGATTTAATTGATACAAATGCTTAAATGTGTGATTTTCTTAATATAAAACAAAGTTAAACAAAGTTCAATAACTTTGTTACATAAATTCTGAAAGTTCAATAGTTTTTGGATATATTAACTCAAAGTTCAATATATGTATGGTAGATGTCAAACTACCTTTGATTAGTTCATGTGTTTATTTCTTCAGATTTTAAATACCTTAGTGAAATTTTTTTGACTCCTCCCCGATAATGATAATAATAATGTAGATGTGCAAGGCAATTGATGATCCAAAGAGTGGAATGGACACATTTGAGAAAATTTATGGTGCTGCTAACATATATTACAACTACACTGGAAATGCCACTTGTTTCGATCTCAACGATCATTCTGATCCTCACGGTCTTTCTGGATGGACTTGGCAGGTATTATGATATCGCTTAAATTAATTACGAAAAATAACATACAATTGTACATTTGGACTTAATTAAGTTGTTTGTATAAAGTAGTTACATTATGACTTAAGTTTGACTGTACCATAATTAGGTAAGTTAGCTAGGACTACTTTTTTAAATCTTGAACAACTTTTATTTTTTATTCTTAAAAAAACATTAGTACTAATTAATATTCAAAATTTAGTAGCACGATAATTCAATATCATGCCAAATTGATTACCCAGGGGGATGGATACTAAAAAAAGTTGTTTATTTCAAAATGTTCAATCAAGACCTTCGATTAAAGGAAAAGGAATCTCAATTAGTCAATCAGTCTATTGTTCTGATTCTTTATAGTCTAACCCTGAAAAGAGAAAATTCATCGCATTTAGCCTGGTCTAGGTGTGGGAGATCTTTACCATATAGTATAGTAGCCCTGCCCTTCCGACAAGAACAATTACGCATTTTACTAAAGCCATTACCAAATAGCATTGAATATGATATATTAGTAATGCTGACATTAGTAATACTGCAGGCATGCACGGAGATGGTTATGCCGACCGACGGGAACAACAAGGAGAGCATATTTCCACCCTCCAAGTGGGATTACAATGAAAGGGCCCAATTTTGCAAATCAAATTTTGGTGTTGAGCCCAGACCAAATTGGGTCACTACAGAATTTGGTGGATATGTAAGTGGATCTTTATAGCCCGGCCCAAAATAGCAACTTTTCAACCCAGGCCCAAACCACCTTATAACATTTTATTTTGTTTTTTTTGTTTTTTTTCAGAATATTGAAAGGGTATTAAAGAGGTTTGGAAGCAACATTATCTTCTTTAATGGGCAAAGAGATCCATGGAGTGGTGCAGGGTTGGTCACATCTCTCTTTACCCTACTAGAAACAAAAGTTTTTCTCACTACGAATCAGTAAAAAAAAAATTGCTTTAAAACATGATTTTTTCACCCATTTTCCACGGAATTAGCTTACTGAAAAAATGCAGGATTGGAAATATATTCTCACTGAAATAGGGGGAAAATTCTTAATTTTTTCGTATTAAAACATTTTTCAGTGGAAAAATAGTGATTTTTAGTAGCGTTATGTAGCATTCACAAGTTTTTTTTGTATTATATTTTTTGACAGAGTGCTTAAGGACATATCTAAGAGCATAGTTGCTATCGTCGCGAAAGAAGGTTAGTAAGATCCACTAATGTAACGTACGTCTTAAAATTAATATGTCTATCAAAAGTGAGTCACAAATATATATATGTTTATATAATTTATCTGATTTTTAAAATATATTTTTATATTTGTGTGGTTGCTTCTTTTTAATTTCCTTTACATGACTTGTAGGTGCACATCATGTGGATCTTAGATGGTCAAGCAAAGAAGATCCAAAGTGGCTTAAACAAGTTAGAGAAAGAGAGGTCAATATCATATCCAATTGGCTCTCTCAATACTATCAATCTTTAAATGAAATTTACTAATGAAGTGATTCTACTTATAATATAATTCTCAAATGTTCAATAAAAAAAAAAATGCATCCAATTAGTTTGTATTCCTTGAATAATATCTTTAGAATATCAAAGAAAGGAAAAATATGTATGCATTGATAAAGTGATGTTCATTCAACTTCTTGCTAGAAAATGTATATATAATGGATATTGTAGAAAGAACAAATTGTAACCAATATGGGCCGGTATTACCAAATTGGGCCTTATCACTTTGGGTGATGTCACTGAGTTTTCATGTTTGGGACAAATCGAATATGGCCCAATATCAATTTCACTAAATTTTGATAGAATAATAAGGACTAGTTTTCTCACCAAAAGCAAACATGAGATAAGAAATTCAGTGTTCCGCTAAGATTTCAAATAGAAGTTATCTCTTATAATTGTATTTTTGGGCAACGACACATTTTGAAATCGTCTATATTAGCCCTATATAGTTTGTTTAAATTAAATTATTGTCCTTACTCCTTAGTTAGGATTGCACACTTTCAGTGATTCTCGCACTAAGTTTAAGTTAGCTCCTTAAAATTATTGTACCAGCTAATACTAGAACGATTATTGACTAAACTTAAATTAACTTCTTTAATTTGTGTCTCTCCCCGAGATTCACTCATTTTATGAGTTCACTCCCCCCCTCCCAAATCAATCACAAAGGCACCAAAGTAGATCAACAAGAAAATGGAATAGAATGGTCATTAAGTCAAAAACATAAACTTTTGATCTGTAACTAGATTGTCAAATTCCTTGTTCATCCCCAATATAGGCTCTGCAGTGCGTGATTTGGATTTAGTTGGTGCTCCAACATGAACATCGGGTGAAAAATTGAAAAAAAAATCGAGATTCTTAAAGACAAAATTATAATTAAGCATTACATTTAATAAATTCATGAAAACTATTACTACTTTTCAATGAGAAATAACTACCTTGTTATTAACTTATTATCTATAAAAACTCCTTGGTCTTATCCATATTGATTTGATGATTTTTTATTGATTGCTAATTGACTAATTAAGTGGAAGTCAGATCTAGATCCTTAATTATTTCAAGAGAGGATAAATTAAATATAAAAGCTTAACTAAGATAAATATATATGTTTTATACCAAAGTAGAAATTCAATGAAATTGACAATCAGTTTCATATTTCCTATTCAAAGTTAGGCATAAAAAGAATGTGACAGGTTGTTTTAATACCTCATGATTATCTAATTTCAATTATTATTATTTTCCAATTTGGTCGGTGACAAAATTTCTGCCAATTGTTTGACCTATATATATCTATGAAAAAAATAGAAGTCCAAAAGTAGAGACGTATTAATTTGACATCATGAAGACCCTTTTACACTTTTAGATAGACATTATACTTTACACTTTATATCCGTTATTACATACAGAGACAAATCCGTGCACCCGTTAACTTCAGAAAAAATTATATATATATATATATATATATATATATATATTATCTTGAGAAACTGATAGAAACGAAATATTAATTAACAGTGCCCATGAAATGAATAAAAGGATGCCTAGGATTAATGGCAAATGCTAATACATCCGGTCCAGAGGCGTATCCAGAATTTTGAGATGATGGGTGTGCACTATTTCGAAAAAGTGAATCTGAGATATAAATTTGATCGATTTATCATTTAGGTTCTTATCACTAAAAATAATTTAAATTTTAAAATTATAGGTCCAAAATTATTTATACTTATCCAAACCACTTAGAGACGTTACCCAATTTTAAAAAGGAAAATGAAACTAGATAAATAAAAGATTCAAATTTATAACCTCACTTAGAGAGGTGCACCCAATCATAATGCACGTTATGATACTTCAACTGTTGGTTCACATCTATATTTAAATATTTTTTTTAAAATATAACACTACTATACATGATTTCAGGAGAGGAGCATGGGTTCACGTGTACCCGATGACCCCCTCCTGGATACACCTCTACATCCACCCATGCGACCTGAGTTCTATCCCAACTAGAACCTCTTGTTTTTTTTTTTTTTGCTTAATATTGGTGCACCCAGAGTTTCTTATATAGTCACACCAAATCATCATTACATAAAATAGATTTTTTTTATCATTATCTAACGATAAATTTATACAACACGATATAATAAAACTTAAATAATAATCAAAACAAACATGATATATAACTAACAATACAATACAAATAAAACGTGTAACAACCATTGTGTTACAACTTGAGTAATAATTAAATGACATCATAAGTCATTTTATTTTCTAAATTTACTAAGTTTGGTGTCATTAATTATTAGGTAGGACTTAGGTCCAGGAGTGAAAAAGTAACAGTACGTAATAACTTTTCCCACATGAATCATGCAATTAATTAAAAAATGTCCTTAATTGACAAATAATTTATAGACCAAGAAATAAAAAAGACAAATAATTTATTGGGACAAGACACCTGCGGACCTAAAAGTACTATTATTCAGAAAATAACACTATTTTGGTGGGATCGATTGTTTGGTAGTTGGATAAGGTGAAAGTTATTCGTATATTATTTTTTGTATATCTTATATCATATTTAATAGGTAAATAAAAAATAAGTTATTTATATACAAAATTAATAAGATGTTTGGTTGACAATTCAGATTTCAAAAATTCACATAACTAATACATGTATAAGTTATAAGAAAATTTATGTATTATTTTATGCTGGATAGAAAGTGAAATAACTAATATATACCTGAGTAAAATAATACGTAAATTCACTTATAATCAGGAAGATTTTTCTTTTGAGAATATTCCTTCACTATATAATTCTTTTTTGGGGATTTAAAAGATTATCAGCAGGTAGAGATTATATCAAATAACAATATAGGGAAAAGGGGACATTAATATATATGCCATCCAACTATGCAGGTAGTAGTGGATTAAGACAGGATTTGGAAATAACAAAAGTTTGGTGCAACCACATTTTTGGTTATGATCACGATTCACGGGTATCAAATAAGCCAGAAGATATATTTGAGCAGATATGTATTTGTACTCAAGTAATGTCATGTCTAAATTAATTGATTTTGTTAAACTAGTTATATATTGTGTATATTAACGATTTCCACATAAGATGGTAAAAACATATATTCATGACTCTTGACACAAATTGAAGTGTCAAAAGTTTCATATATATTACTTTTTAATACAATTTCTTTCAACTTCTTTAAAATTTCATGTACTCATTCTTGAATGTCCGTTATGGTAGAAACTCATATGAGACTTTCTCAGATTTTATATGTGTGATACATGTTTTTTCTATATCTCTAAGAAAAAAACTCTAAATCATCATCAATACCTACTGTGTCGGCTTGTTTTTTTTTTTTTTATAAATGGAGACAGAATAAAGAGATCATAATAAAAATGTTCTATAATGTCTGAATATATTAAATCATCAAATCTTTTATTTCTTTTGAGATTTCTATTTTTTAATAGAAATACAATAAAAGATTGAAAACTCTGAGAGGGAATAAAATTTCTCTAGAAATTGCAGTTGGAGTGTATTCAATTTATTAGGACCACACTTATGATGGGACCTTGAGGATAAATATATATTCCAACAACTCTCATCTCATTATATTTCTACCATTTATCTAATCTACCTAGCTCCAACACATTAATTAGCTACAAAATTCTATACATTTTATATTCAATTGGAACTTCTATAAAATGTTTGGACACTTAATTAAATTGATATGAATACCATTTTTCTGATATTTTGTTTTATAATAAGAGGGATCCGCAGTCATTATCCTTTGAGTGCACACAAGGTAAAACTCCTGCTCTTGTGCAATAGCTCGCTAACCACACAGGAGAGGTAATCCGCACTAGGCAAGCCCGATGCGACGAGCTCGACCCAGAAGGCAGATTCCTTGAGAAATTTCGAACATGAAACTAGCCAAACAAGGGGTTTCTCATAATTAAATAGGAAATGAAAGACAATTTATTGAAATAAAGATATTTTTATACTCATTAAGTAATAATACATGTATTATTCGATCAAGTTATTGATCACAAAGGTATTTTTAAATCAAAATATTAACTACGAACATATTTATATAATTTTACATAGTTTAAAAATATTTTTACGATGTATAAATAAAAAGTTAACACATGTTGGTATAAGAAGTGGGAGAAAAAAAGGAGAAAGAAGTGGGCGGTGGCAGAATGCAGCTGAAATTAATTGGGCCTGAGTGTTTTTGTGGGCCCACAGATAAGTGGGCCTCCAACTCTATGATCCATGCAGCACGCTTTTTGTCAATTAAATATTAATAATAGCAAAATATAATATGATTTCTAAAAGGAAAAATTGGGACCATTTTCTGAAGCAGGCCTAACAGCTAGAAAAAGTGAAGACGTGGCTTCTTACGATAGACTGTAAGCAGATGTTATCAGTAGTTTCGACGTAGAGAGACTGTTTTCGATAAAATATCGACTTTAAAAAAATCTAAAATAATATAGAGAAAATAATAACGGAAATGAAGACAATCATGTAAAATCTGACAACGATAGTCGATAGTCATAAAAAGATACAACGATAATCAAATTGTAGAAAATATCACAAATAATAACAGAACTAAAGGATAATGACAAGAGTAGTACGTGGTTGCTTCTCATACACTACAACAAAAGAGTCATTTAGTGGCAAATGTATTTCTTTTAGTGGCAATTGAGTTGATGTTAATTTCACCCAGAGTCGATAAAGTCTTTAGCGACATATATATAGAATGTTGATTATAAATATTCATATTCATTATTGCCGTTAAATATAATATAGTACCAATAATATGACTACGCTTGATAATTACCACTGAATTTTTTATTTGTTTTAGTGATTTAATATTTTTTAATATTTTTTTGGTTACTAACATAAATATATGATTACACACAATAAAAGAGTATATATATGCATATTACAAAAAATCACTTGTTCATTGTGTGCTACAAACATATAAATTAATAGAGCAAAATTCTATTTTCTCTATATTATTAACTGGCTGTACGTGCCTATATACCCTACATTATTGTGCAATTTACTCCTTACAAGTATATATATTACTTATTAATTAATATTATAATAATTTTTAATATATATATAGATACCTCCATAGAGCATGGCGCCTATATATATTTACCTAACAATATCAACATTTAATTTGTGTAAGAAGATAACATCCATCTCTCACATTTATACTCTTCTAAAAACTCAAATAGTATGACATTATATTGTAACATCACTAGCTAAAGTATGTAATTCAATAGTGTACAAAAAGGGACAGCGTTAGGTAGGGTTCAATGAAAAATTACATAATTTATATATGATTAAAATATTTTATATGTATATCTTGTAGACATTGAACTTCCTTTGACAAATTCGTGTGTTTACTTCTATCTTTTTAGTGAAAAATCTGACTCCGCTACTATATGTAATCGAACTTTACTATCTCATAAAATGTAGGGTATGGAGTTGCTGTAAATAGTTAGGCGTGGTCCTGAATGGTTTTTAATTAATTAAAGGGCTATTTATTTGTGACAGTATGTATGTAGGTCCTAATTAATTAATTGAGAGCTCTAGAACAAAATACTTGCATCATTTCATAGACTATTAACTTTTATAGTATATCACTATTAAAAAAAAGATATTTAGGGATAATAGCTTCATTTTTTTAGCAATATTTAGTGGTAATTGAATTAATATTAATGCATTTAGAAAAAAAAATTAGTAGTATTTATATAAAACATTATTTATAAATATTCATAATTATTATTACCATTGGATATAATATTATAATGACAATGATATTATCAATTATTATTACTAAATTCGTTATTTATTGTAGTGTATGAATTTTTTATATCATCTACCACTAATTAGTAAATTAAACAAACAACGGATAATTCAATTTGTCTATAAATATGGCAGCTTGAAACTAAAAAAATCTTCACATTATCAACCTAAAATTCCAACCCACATGAGATTAGTGAAATATCCACAAATTTTGTGAAAATACTTTTAACTTAATTTTATGTTTTCCTTCACCAAATAACTAATTAGTTTTCTCTTATTAATTTATTTTCTAAAATTCCTTTTTTTTCCTAATGTTCTAATACATAAAAAACTTTATCTATTCCTAGTTCGATGGATAAGTTTGATGTTTGAATTGAGTGAAAAGAAAGAAAAAAAAACACAACCTTCATGACTTATACAAAACGAGTTCTATTTCCGTTAGGAACTGAGGTGTTGTAGGTTATTCTATCGTAAACTCTAGTTCATTCCTATATAAAGGGTAATATATTTCCTTGAAGAGACATCTAGAAAATTCTATAAATTCTCCTACATTCGAGAAATACAAGAGAAGAATAAGGAGGAACAAAATTGTACCTGCATTATTTATCTTTAAAATATTCTTGTTTCTTCATATTTTTTATAATTATAATTTATTTTCTGTCACTTTAAAATTTATTACAAACATGTACTAGGTAGAATTGAGATGCAATTATAGTTGATGATCATCAAGTCTTTGTAGTGCATCAAAATCATATCTTATCAATCAATAAAACAAGTCCAACCAAAAAAGTGAAACTCGATCGATCAACCAAAAATATAGACGTAATCACGTAACTACACTTGGTCTAAAACTTTTTTATTATCCATTATCCAAGATATTTTTTACATAGTTAGGTATCTTTTAGATAGATCCCTCATTCAGAGGCGAAATTAAAATTTCGATTTTATGGTTCTAAATTTTATAATGACAATTTTAAGTGATACTGATTCTAAATTTAATATATATATATATATAAACGTTGTTTAAGAAAATTCTATTGAATTTGGCTAAATTCACGTGCAGACTACTAGCTCCATCCAGTCGCCCACCCCCTTCCTCCATACCAAGATAACGGCTTAGCCTCATGATTGATCAGATTGTATGGTCACTGTAAAATTAAGTTTAAGGTCCACCTTTGATACCCAAATTACAAGAAATAAGTAGCAATGCATTCCGAGTGTGGCCTCGTGATCAATAAAGTGCTTAAGAGTTCTCAAGTCTCAGGTTTAACTTTTAGCGGAGATAAAAAAATCACTAGATGATTAATCTTTCTGTCGTAGTCTTGATCAGGGGTGGAGCTAGCATAGAGTCATCCGAACCCCCAATCCCCTTCGGCGGAAAATATTACTATTTATACATGGTTAACATTATTTTTTATGTATATATCGTAATTGTCGAACCCCCTTCAATTAGTTTGTGGTTTACTTCTTCAGATTTTAAACCCCCTTATTGAAAATCCTAACTTCGCCATTGGTCTTGATGAACAGAGTTATGTGATACCTATTGCTGGTAGGGGAGAAAATTAGTCCGAACACCCTGACCAAAATTTTTATGAATTTACACATATATCATATCAAAATTAATTGTACGTTTATTGTTATTGTTGACCCAAATTATTAGTGATCCTAGTCAGAATAGTCAATTGTAATAATGCTTTCATAAAAAAAGAGTATTATTTTTCACCCTGCACTAGATCTATAGTATTTTTTGTTGTGTTGTTTGGATTAATGTTTAACAATAATAGCTATATATAGTTCTTCTGATATTGCTAAAATTAGAAGATAAAATATTTGTAATTTACCTAACTATGACTATGTATTATATGTTTTGATAGCTTTATGAACCAACTTATAAGTGACGTTAATATTTGAAATATATATATATATAGGTTCTAATCCCAACGTACCCTTCTTTTAATTATTTATTTATTTATATGGCTTTCTATGACCCAAAGAGCAACACTTGGACTCAAGGTTAATTCTAATTTCGATGAAGCACATGTTAATTAATATATAATCATAGTACTTAGAAAAATAATTGTAGACCTACTTAATTAGATGCCAAATTAATAATTATCAACACCAAATAATAATAAAATATTAGCTCAATTAAATATAATTCCCGACAGTACTCTTTTATTTTAATCCCTATAATTAGTGATTAATTAAATTGGAAGATGCGTATCAACCAGTTTAGATTATGATTCATTGTTCTTGGTCTAATATAATCTTTAGGCAGATATATGTTACATTGCACTAATACAATCCAATATTATATTTTTAATTTATTTTAAGATGCATTTGATTTATTTTAATGAATTAATAATAATGCCAACTCACTAAAGAAAGACTTGGTCATTATTATTTCACGTATACCTGGCTGCATTTTATATTCTCCAAGACATTATTATTATTTCATTTTATTGATAGTATTATTATTATTGTGCTGTTATGATTATAGGATAAAAATATTATATGGGGGGTTCAGTAAGTAATTAAGTGTCACACATAACGCAAAAAATATTATTTGTTTTATCCATTATATTATTTTGAAATGTTCAATAATATTTGTCCAATTTATAAAATCAATGAATAATTTATTATTTTATGTCTATTTTACTCTTGCTATTGACTACTATTGATTTTTCAATATTTATATGACTTGTATTTAATCTATTTAATAAGTGTGATTTAGTAAAATTACTCCTATCATTGGCTACTTCTTAATACTTACGCCAAGTCAATAATAAACAATTGGACAGAGAAAATATAAAAAGAAAAAGATTTATGAATTGTAGCTCATATGAAAAAATTAGAAAACTTTTTAATTATTTGAGTGAAAATCTATTTTTTATTATATATTATTTTCAAGAAAATAATTCGCTAATACTAATTTTACGATGAAATGACAAATTGGTATACCCCACCAGATAGGTTTTCTCACTTGAAAATTGGACAAGTCCAGATTTGGAAGTATTTAATTTATTATTTCTTGTTATCACCTCACTTTTTCAAAGTAGTCACCACTTTACCCAAATATCTCATGATATTATCTTGTTCCACCCCATTTGGACAATAATATTTTATTTAGGATAATGTAGCTAACATTTTTTAAAATAAAAATCCTCTCAACAACATGATAGATTCCACACCTAACAATTTGAAATGTATTCCATGACCAAACATGAACAATATAATATGCATGTAAGGATTTTTTTAATTTGGAGTTTCAAAAAGTTTCATTTGATTAAGTAGCAATTTATTCAAACTTTGTTCTTTCACAAGCATACTATATTAATTAATTAAGTATTAATCAACTCATGATGGTAAGTACTTAATTCTTTAATGCTTATATATATTATTGAACATATAATTAACTAACCATAAATAGAGAAAATCTTTAAAAAAACTAATCACTTAGTGGATTAATTATATTCTTCATACGTATCATTAGTTTTGATTTATACAAGATTGACACCATTAGACACCCTTCAAATGTTTAACGACCCCATTTAATTAATAATATAATCTAAAATAAAAGATAAACCTCATACGTTGGCAGTGGTTGTTTGTTAACTAGTTATTATATTAAAAAAGCATACTTTATTATTAGAGGATTATTACGACTACATCATCGTCAAAGCCCTCGATATGAATAGGTTGGTTGATTAAACACAAGATAGGCAACTAGAAAAAATAATTCATGAGGTTTTAGAAAACAATAAATAAAAGCGTGAGTATATACAAACTTGACAGATGAAATAAGAATCATTTTTAGGCAATCAATCAACTCAATCCATGCTGACTCGACTATTACGTTTCAATCCCAAACAAATTAAGTGATTTAAATTTTTTACTTTTCATGTCACTCCATGTATTATATTCCTATGATAAATGATTGTGTGAACTTATATAGATGGGTAGTATTTTATTTTATGTATAATATTGCTCGTGAATTGGAGCCAAATTAAGTCAGATAGAAGGTGGTTTTTGACTTTATCTTTTTAATAAAATTAAAGAGATTGGAAGGGGCATGTGAGGTATGTGTTAATGATTGATCTTATAAGATGACACAAGATTTTTTTTATTGAGATTTGAAAGACACAAAGCTTCCCAACAACCTCAATTATATATATTTTTTAATTTTATTTTATTTTATTTTATGTGTGTTTTTTCCCCAACATCTACTTATTAAACAACTACTCATACGTACGTTTTCAAGGGTGTCTGAATCTACCTGGAAAAATGAGGTGGGATTTGTCTTAAACACGTAAAGCATGTATCCTAAATTTTGTTGAAGAGATAAAAGAAAGTGTTCAATTTGATGATTTGTACTCATCATCAACAATATCAATGAAAAATGAAACTTGTTTTTTTTTTTAAATTCGATGTCCGATATTTATATTAGAGCTTGACTAAATTTAAATTTGCACTGGATAGTCCAACATTGGGAGTAAAACGCTCCCTAACAAAAGCAACTTCACACCCAGAAGATGACTCAAACTCAAGAGTCAAGACCTTGTGATTAAGAATGAAAGAGTACTTACTATTCCACTAAAACCCTTGTTGGTTAAAATGAAACTTGGGTTAAGATAAAACATGAGAGCATTTTAAGAAAAAAAGAATTTCAATAAGGGTAAAATGGATATTTTCAAGTTAAACAGTTACTACTATATATAAAAATATGTCATTCTTTCTTGGACTGACTAAAAAGAAAAATAAGTTACATAAATTGAGACAAAAGAAATAACTAATCTAACCTGAAAGGTTATCAAAATGTATAATACATACATGCACGTATCTTTAATTTGGCTCTAGCCAAATATCTCTGTCCTTTAATTTTAGTTGTGCATAAGTAGATATTTAAATTTGCACAACTAAAATTTGTATAAAATTGAACAAGTAGACGCATACGTCCTACATAACAATTTCATGAGCTATAATACTCTAACTAATTTGTATTATGTCATGTCAAAATTATATATCTATTTATTACCTTAAACAAATTTACCTATCTATTTATGTATAATCGAAATTTAAAAACATCAATACTAATAGAAATAATGATCTCTTTTTAACTTCAACTTGAGAAGATATATAGTAATAAATGCTTGAGTCTAGCCACCAACTTGTCACAAAGATACAAAAAGGGGGAGACCATTTCAAATAGTGGACATGAAATGTATAGATTCGATCACTTGCTACATATTTTATTTTATTCTAATTAAAAGATTAACGTATATATTTATATTAAATGATGACCATTGACGACGTGCTTTGAGAGTCAAAACATTGCAGAGTTCTCTGTATCCAAATCCTTTACTTATTGTCTACATTCAGTTTTCCCCTAAAATCATATAAAATATCGATGTTTCCGTTTATAAGATTTACTTTTTTTAATCAGTTTTTTTTGAAAAATAATATATATCTATATTTAATAATAATTTAGGCTTAAAATCCTAATTCTACTAATTCTAAAATGTAGTACTATTTTTTTCTGCATTTGATTGGAGTTGATTGGAGGTATTAGCTATTAGGCAGTTCTATATATTATTTATCCCATCATTTATACCTTAGTGATGAGATAAGTTATCCCATATATAGAGTGAAATAACTTATGTCAAGATAATTTCTTCTGAAATAACTAATTCCAAGATAACTTGTTCCTAACCAAACGCTAATGAATTGATTATATCCACAAAATATTTATAACTTATTAAAAACCACAAATTTCACAAATCTTTCTTATTAGACTTCATATTTCTATATTTAACAACAATTTAGCTTTAAAATTCTAATTTCACTCTTAATAAAATAATTTATGTCCACATAAATATCTATAATTTACTTTTAATTTTTTTCTTAGATGATTTATTAAATTAAAGTCTTAAACACCATATTCTTGTAATTTTTTCTTAATTAAACTGTATCATATAAATTAAAACAGAAAAGTACTATATAAGTATCTTTGGAATCTATACTTATTCTTTTATTCGTCTATAAATACCTATTGACAGAAATATACACACTTATTCGATGAAATAAATTGAGTTGCATATAAATTAATTTAAATATTATTATAATAATTTTTTTAAAAAAAGATTGGAGAGAGAAGTCCAAATCAAAATTCAAATAATTAGAGAAAAATGAGAGGAGAGAATTGAAACACGAATTCTAAAGAAGAAAAAGGCGGTTTCCTTCTCTTTTCTATTCTCATTGGACAAATCTTATCTCATCATCTTCATAATTAATAACATCTCACCATTTATTTATTATTTTTTGGTTTTCTTCTTAGCTTCATCCTCATCATCATAAAATTAAACTAGGAATGGCCAAACGTTAATAATGTCGGTTTGATTTTGAAGTTTATCAGTTTAATATATTAATTATCAATTTATCGACTATTGATCATTCTTGAAGAATAACTGAGAGTCCAAGACATACAAAAATATAAGTATAAAATTAAATTCTAACTGAAATCACTAAATCAAATTATATATTTATTATTAATCTCGATTCTATTTGAACCACTCCTAACTACACATAACTCTCAAATTATTACTACTATCTACCTTTCAAATTCCTCATGTAAAAAAAAAGTGTCTTAGGCTTAACCCCTCACCCTCACCCCCCCCCCCCCCCTCCCAAAAAAAAAAAGAAAAAAGAAAAAGAAAAAGGAGAACGTGTGGGCGATTAGCGTGTTGAAATAAACAACGGGGACCAAATATTAGCACGCTTATTTTTCAATTTTGCATTTACTCCAAAAGAAAAACAAGAATATAAGAGTGAGTGTGTGTATAATAATAATAATAATAATAACCTACTCAAATCACATAATTAACGATTAAATGGAACCAAACTAATCAAACATACGCAATGATTTATTCTGTCCTAACCTTACTCAATAAATTTATATGATATCTATTACTAGTAAAAAATGGCAAATATTTTTAAAAAATAATCAAAATATACAAAAACAGACCTGAATACAACGCTCAAAAATAGAGTACTATTTTTAAAAAACCAGCTACAACATTTTATAGCAGTGGATATTAAATGGTTTCACTAATTGTTATTTGTTGGTATGACAATTATTTTTAGGTGGTCCTAGGTTATTATTATTACGAAGATACTTACTATGCGATGCATCAGGTGCAAAAACTAACCGTACAAGCGCCAGGCTCAAATTAAGGTGGTGGGTCATAATTTATATTTTTTAAATTAAAAATAAAATTTTGGAGTCTAATTTTTTAATGCATTTTAACTTACATAATAATTTTTTTAATGCATTATAATAATAATAATTTAGTCCACCGGATATTTATATTCACATCATATGCAAATCACAATTTCAATGACAATTGAATTTATTTCAAAATATACTTATCCTATCTCAATTTATGTAATAGCGTTTGACTTGATACAAAGTTTAAAGTTTTTTTTTAAAAAAAATTCTATTGTAAAATAAGACATAGATACTTGTGTGCTTATAAATTATTTCATCAAGAGTAAAGCATACATTTTCATGTTAACATATTATTACTAAATATAGAAATATATTATTCTTTTTTATAAAAAAATGAATTATATAAATAAAAATAAACATAGAAAAAACCGAGTCATATAAAATAAGACAGACAGAATAATATTTAGATAAAATTATAAAAACTTAGCATGTTTGTCCACCCACCCAACCCACCCCTAGAGTATATCTATTGTAGAGAAGTGGTACAGTGTCAGCTGGGTGGGCCTTACTCACTTCATGATCTGTTTGTTTGGTTTAAGCACAAAGGCCTTAGCCAGCCAGCAAACATAGTAACATGGCCTGTATTTCATAGAATTATATTTATAGGGGCGGAGCTAGAATTCAAATATGAACTCGATCGAATTTGATAATTTTTTCTTAAAGGTATAATTTTATTAAAAGATTTACTAAATACGTATAAATATAGTAAAATTTGAATTCATTATTGTAAAATTTAAAATTCTAACTTCGTCGACTATGACAATATATGATGATATCTATAAGAAAAATAATCTTTTTCTTATCCCCCAGATTCATATGAAGATACATCTTCTGCCAATTTCAGTGCCACCAAATATCAATATATCTTTTATATATTTTGCTTCCTTCACTCATTATATTATACTACACTATGTACCATTTTTCTCCCACAAGATTAAAAAAAAAAGGTCAATAATCCCGTGAGTCTTACATATTCTAGTACATAATTACATAGGAAAAAAATATTTGAATCATTTCAATGGGATCCACATGAAAAAGTAATTTCTACAAAAAAGAGAGTTTATAAACCAGCAACATTTTGAGCTGGTTACTTAAATCTAGTTTTAGACATCTATAACAATAACAAATTTTGAATAATTTTATAATATAAAAATAGTAGAATGTACATAAACATTACACTATCTTATGAATATAAAAATGTCATTTTCGAAAGATCATTGACTCAAGTTATTCATATCAAAATAATTATAAAAAGAGAAATTTTAAAACAATCTGAAAACTAATTATAAAATACTCATGTAAATATATGACTCACTTTCATTTTTAGTCAATTTAAAAAAAAATGACACATTTTTATATTTCATAACAATTTAACTTTAAAATATTCATTTTGCCCTTATTGATTTATAACCACACAAACTTTATAATTTATTTTAGATCACAATTTTTTCTAAAATATATATTTTACATTTCGTATCAAATTAAATTACTTCACATAGAATAAAAATAATATATATATTTTTTTTAAAAGTGCGAAGTTGAAACTGGACCCAACAAAAAATAAAGGAAAAGAATACGTATGTGTATATTGAAGATGGTCACTATTCACTAATAAGAAATGAATGTTAATAGCACAAATTTAATCAAATATAATGCTAAGTTTAAGTACTTACTAACCTTCATAAAGAGACAAGGTATGTGATGTATGAGTACTGGGTAGCTGCCTAGTAAATTGCACTGAATATAATGATTGATTTTTCTTCTTCTTATCACGCAAAATACCTTAAAGTAAAGTACTCTCGTACTTACATCTCTATCTACCCCCACCCCCCTTAAATACCTACCTTTTCCTACATCATTTTTGTAAATAAAATAAAGTAAAATAAAAATCTACTTTTTATATATCTCCCTTTTTTGTTCTTAGAAATGTCCATAAACCATATTTCTTCAGAAACATTTTGGTGGACCAAAAAACAACAATCTTCAATCCCAAATATGTTTGAGTTTAACCTTAACAACAACATGAGCAACAATACTCATAATGAAGATGATGAGGAGCTAGGACAAAGTGAAGACAAATTGGAAGAAATTCCAAGAGATCATTTGTTTGAGAAACCATTAACTCCAAGTGATGTTGGAAAGCTTAACAGGTTAGTAATCCCTAAACAGCACGCTGAGAAGTATTTTCCTCTCAGCGGTAATAATAATAATAATACGAATAATAACGATGGCGGTACTGAAAAGGGATTATTACTGAGTTTCGAAGATGAGTCGGGAAAATCATGGAGATTTCGATATTCTTATTGGAATAGTAGCCAGAGCTATGTATTGACTAAAGGTTGGAGCCGTTTTGTCAAGGAAAAACGTCTTGATGCTGGTGATATTGTTTTGTTTGACCGACACCGGTCAGAATCTGACCGGTTATTTATAGGGTGGAGGCGGAGGAATACTGCCTCTGCCTCCACCTCTATCTCCACTCCTGCTGCAGTATATCATAGCACTGCAGCAGCGGCGGTGACTCGAAATATGGGTGGTGGTGGTGGTGGTGGAGGTGGAGGTGGGTGGGCCCACGTATACTACGGTGGGCATCCTTATCCAAGCGCAAGTGCAGGTCTTCTATACCAACCTGACTGTCTTCATGCAGGTATCATTTTCTTCATATGTACATTACATTCCGTTAAAAAAATTTTTTTAATCATATATGAATATTATAATTTTTCGTCGATTGAATCCTTGACTACATTATCCATGTACAATTTGTAATTTTAAGCTATATATAAGTCACTTAATTTCTACTCCTTTTCTGTCTTTCACACTGACAGATTGGAGTTTTGTGAAAATCAGTACACTTTCCAAATACATTGGAGATAATTAATTTTAGAATTGATGTTATTATTTTTGTTATAAATGGCATATGCATAGTAGCCCCCCCAAAAAAAAAAAAAAGAATGCAAAAAAATAATAATTTATTTTTAATGTGAAAAGAAATGTTCAACTATACCTATCTTGGTGGCCATACATGTTGCAAAGAGTTGTATATTTTGTCACATTGCAGAAAGTTTGTTTTGTAGGTTTCTAACAAAGATGATGATATTATTTAACTATTGTATTATAATATAACAAGTGGCTACCTATCTGCATATATAAACAAACAAAAAAAAGTACTGTTGTTTTGTGTTTTGTATATCTTATTTAGAGATTCTTGCAAATGCCATATGTTTAGGCGGAGCTACAAAGAGCTGAATCTCAGTGGATCACGATAGCAAAACCATTCAATCACTTACCTTTTCCTATTTGTTTGTGACATAAATATAGGGGGAGGAGCAATGCCGAACCAAACAACAAGTGTGAACAATAACACAAGAAGACACGTGAGGTTGTTTGGGGTTAACTTGGAATGTGAGGCCGATGATTCATCGTGGTCGGAGCCACCCCCGACTCCAGACGGTGGTGGCTCTTCTACATCGAGCCACCACCAGGATCATGGTCGGAGTCAGGATCAAGCTAGCCAACACTATTATCAATACCAATTTCAGTATTCAAAGCCTCATGTTACTGTTTCAGCTGCTGCTTCTTCCTATAATAATAACCATCACAATCACAAGGTACATACATGACTCTTAAATTATTTTATCAATGTAAAGTTTTCTTTTTCTCTTTTTAGACTAATTAGAAAATTGTTAAAGATGTGACTAGTCTCACTTTTCAACTATGATTTCCTGTTTCATTTACTGAGACAAATATATACAAAAATCTCTACAGTTACCCTAAGCTAGTTATATTATAAGTATACTATTTAGTAGTAATATTTAATTCTAAAACTAGTATGTGCCTAACAAGTGGATTAGTTAAAGCAAGATAAAAGTCATGGTAAAAGTCGCTCAAAAAAATAAATTAAAAAAATCTTATGTTTATAGTAAGTAGTCTAGTTGAACAAGTAATGTTCTTTTTTGGAAGCAATCAAATATTTTTTATGCTTTTAAAAAAAAAAAATGATGATAAAACTTTTTGGAGTAAATTTTTTATTTTTCTTTCTTTTACATTTACCTTCCTTTTTCTAGTTTCCAAACAAAAGTTTTTGATTTTTTTAATGTTTTTTATTCTTTTTCTCCTTTTGTTACACCTGTTGAGTCGTGTGAAATGAAAATACCCTGGGGGCTAAGCCTGGCATGCCTTTTAATAATATAGTAGTATGTTATCATGTCAACCATTTCATGTGACCTACTTGGTTTTTTCTTCTTCTTTTTTTTTTTTTTTTTGGGGCGGGGGGGGGGGGGGTAATGTGGTCCAAACTTCTATAGCTGTAATTTAAAACAACTTGAAAGGCAGCAAACTCCAATGTACCTAATAATATTTATTTTATTTTATTAGTAGTTCAAATAGACTAGAGGGTCAAGATGAATCACTACAAAAAAAAAACACTAATTTACTACTGATTTTTCCACTAAAAAATGTTCAAAAACTTTTCCATAGATATTTTGATTAAAACAATAAAAAACAGAAAAAAATAGTAATATTTTCAAATGAAAAAATTATGAAAGTTTTCACTGTTTTAGTGAGAATTTGTTCCATCATATATTTTTTCAGTGAATTTGTTTAGTGAAAAATGACTTAAAAAATCATGATAAATATATTATAACACAATTTTTTTACTAATTCGCAGTGTAAAAATCTGTGTCTAATAATAATAATAAACTATACTACATGTTATGTAGTCAACTTTGGTAGTCACCACCAAGAATCAAGTACTACTTTACAGCCAAACCAAACTCTTTGCCATTCAAGAATATCTTGAAATAACACCAAACACATCAAAGACTTAAGCTACTTTGCAATGGACCATTTTAAGCTTGGATAGTGACAATACACATTACTTTTTTTGTGATTGATTGAATCTCAATACTATTCCTTTCCCACTCCATATCTTTTTTAGGTTTGAAGACTTTGGGACCCTAACATTCAAAATTAGGTTTATACAAATAAAACTACATCTAGTAAGTTTCCAAAAGATAATGCTTGGGCTAGTTCAATATAATCTCCATTATTTTTTTAGTTTAGAAAGTGACAATTCATTATTAAAGTCAAATTCTCCTTTATCTATTTTCTAATAAAGGGGCTCTGACTAGAGGTCCAAAAATCAGTAGGAGAGTAGTGACATTCTCACTGCAACAAATAAATGATTTCACAGCAATAATATAAGTGTCATTATATTATATTTAAAGGTAATAATAAATATTGGTATTTATTGCCAACACTCTATACATATACCGCTAAAGAATTCACGACTTTGGATGCCATGGCAGTATTTTTTATTATTACGAAATGTCTCTTTTGTTGTGGTATGTTTAGAATCAACAATGAAATACCGTCTTGCTTCTGTTAAAGATAGAAAAGCTTAATTTATTTATAATATATAATCTCCTTTTAATGATGCTTTCAACCCTTTTAAACATGTACTTAATTCTTGATTCTTCAAATTGAGGCTTTGCAATTTATTACTAGTAATAACTAAGCCACCAAATAACCAAATGGTCCACTGCTGGTATATATTATTTTGTTACTAATTCTTTTTATTTTATTTCTATTGTTTTTGAATGCTCAAACCTCTATGAAATAAATGATGGGATTGCTAATAATTATACTGTATGGTTGTAACAGGATATGAATTTCTCAAGAGATGTCAACCAGATGAGATATCACCAGGGATAAGATCTGTAGATTTGACAACCAGGATTGTCTATTACAGGCACTTGGAATTTGTTTTTATTTTTTTCTTTAAAAAATATTCTTGAAAAAATAGGAAAAGAAAATCCAAAAAGGGTAAAAATCCCAGATTTTCTGGCAACTTTCTCCCCCTAGAAAAAGGTAGTATATATCATAAAACTTTTAACACCTATTCCAAGTCCAGAGGGAATTGATAGAATGAAAATATTGGAGGTGAAGCTTTGAAAGAGACTTTAGGGTGTCTGTGGGCCCATCAGATTATAGCCTGAGCAGATGGAGGAATATATATATGGTCAATGTACATTCTATCCTTTACCGACCCCACTTGTGCGATTCCGCTAGATATGTTATTGTATTTTGGTTGCTACTGTGGAGATTCTGCCTGAAGATTTTTGTGAGGGGCTTTCATCCTAATCATGACAATTGACCAAAACTGAAGGATAGTAATAGTAAGACGAAGAAGAAAGATGGTTCTTTTACCAAAGTGGTGATGGTAGTGGTAGTGGGTGGTGGACTTGTCTTGTTATTGGTGATAAGATGGATGTCTGTCACAACCCATTAGTCATTTAGGAGGACAAAAAATATGTTCTTTGCCAACTCTTGAAAGGCAACTAACAGTTTTAACTGCTTTTCTTTCACATGTTGATTCAATGGCATAATACTTTTTGTTCAACAGTGGTAGTAGTAGTATGTATATGTACATTGTACTTTTTGTGTTTCATGATTCATATGAAAATCTGATGAAAAGACTCATCAATCTTACCTGTGTGAATTGTAAGTTTCATTTGTCACCAACATCAGTCAAATAACCAGAAAATTGTAGTTTGAATTTGAATATTCTTAGAAGTCTCTACTTGTCATAACACTGGCACCATAACTTTATTGTTTCTAAGCATTTTTTTATTCGCTAAATCTCCAATTACATCTTTCTAAGGAAGCAGTTAATATTTTTAAATTGTCTTGGAGAATCCTCACAATCAGCTTTAGAGTTGAATTAGGTTCAAGATTCAATTTTTTTTTGTATCCCTCAATGTATACTCAAAGAAAAGATGTAGCAAGGTGGCCAGTAATTATCTGCTGATAATTCCAATATTGTCATTTTCTATTTTGACAATAGAAACTGTCCTATATTTCACATTTTTTAGTGTTTTATCAAGATATACGAGTTCATTCATGCATTATCCAGCAAGCAATTACTCCAAAATACAGGAACATTTACGTTTTAGGTAAATGTGTATACAACTGAATCGTGAGATATGTGTCCATATTTTTCTATGAAATTCTTGCGGAGTAATAAGCACTTACTTTGTTAGAATGAGGACAATGGCACCGCAAATGAAACATGAATACGGCTTTGGAAGCATGTCAATCACTTTCCATATAGCACAGGCTGCAGGCTTTTCATTCTGGCCACATGTCCAAAACACAAGTTGCAAATGAATTGGTAAGAATATAACACTATGCCTAGTTGAATAAATCAACCAAAAGAAGAAAAGTTTGATGAGTATTAGTACTAGTACTTTTTTGTGTCATGGACCATTAAGAATCAAGAAAGAAAAGGATGCCCCATTGACTTCTACTAAGGACTCACAGCAAGATTTTAGTGCTCCTGCAAGTGGGAGAGTGTCACTAGATACACAAACAAAATAGAGGTGGTGGCTTATCACAAGATTGAATGGACTCCTCTTGCAACAATAGTCAATCATCACAGTAACAAAACATCTAATAACAGAATGGACCATTTTCTTCCATTAGTTTTCTTCAAGCTCTACATTTGTAGTATGTTCTTTACCTTTTCTACATGCAAGTGGATCAAATTGCGTTGTTTCAATCAGATGATTACCAAGAGAATGTACCTAGACAACTCTTGATAGGATAATCGAATCACGTGACTTGGTATTCTCCAAACCGGTTGGCAGCTATTTCACACACATAATAATTGAAGCTAGCAGTCGAGAGTAAGGCCAAAATCACAGTACATGCACTAAAGAAACATAGAATAATTCCTGATTCAGTCTTATGTAGGATCCACGATGATGATAGAACTATAATTTATCGGACATGGTAGAAGATTCTTATTACAATGTGCTCAAATGAAGACCCATGTGCTTGACAGATTTCAATCAAGAGACAAATTCCATGACCCCGCCAACATATACCTAATAAGAAAACCCACAAACAGTCACATATGGGTCCGGAACTACAAGTGCTGAAACTATCCTAATGGAAAGCTGATGGCACGTCAAATAAAGATGGCAAGAGATGCTTTATCAGAGGAGGCTCTAGACACCGAGCAAGACACCTCGATGATAGATTCAAGGGCTAAATCATTATATGCTTTTGCTTTAGAATCTGCAGCACATACTATGGGGAATAAAGTACCAAATAGAAGGCAATATTTGGGTGGAAGTCATTTTCAACTATCTTACATCCAATCCTGGCTCACCTGACCTGTTTCGGTCTAGTCCTGCCTCCTCCATCAGATTTAACTTCAAGCCACCAATTACTCCAAAAAGCAACTAAAAAGCTCAAATGACAACTCCCTTCCCACATGCATTTGGTGAAGGCGCACATTATATAGGCTTATGTATTTGATCCTGACCTTACACGTTGAGGTTCAATTGATGTCAAGCCAAATCACTTTTACAAACAAGAGCCTCAATGAGTTGAACATTGACCATTTGCGATGTAATCTCCTTCCCCCATTTCCCCAATACATACTGAAAGCAAACCACAACAGCATCAGTAATTATGCAGAAGTCCAAAGGTCAAGTTCGTATAGAGTATTTAAGAGAACTCATAACTTTTACTTCGGAGGCCAAGATTGTTCTTTGGCTGCATAAGTGTCCTTATGCAATTTAGCGTCCTCATTTTTTCTCCATGACTTGTTGAATACCTTCTTGATATCCCACTATGAAACCTTTAAGTGCAACTTTATAAATTGACGCTCTTGTCATGTAAACACGCTGTAATGCTGGTCGTAGTGTCTACTGTCTCCATTCTACGCTTGCATCCACAGCTAGGCTAGAAGAGATGTCAGAGGTTCAGAACTCAAACTAGAAAAGATTTGATCCGAGTTAACTACTCATTGAAGAGACTACAAAAGAAGTCCAACTAATTTATAATAATATTGTATTAGCAAGTATGTGCTATAAGTCAGATTGGAAGAAATAGATATTCAGAATATGGTTACATGCGTCTTTAGTAAACTCTCACGGGGTTGTATTATATCCAGGATACATTTAATTCTAGCAGGTTTTTTAATAGCACACTATAACTTTAATATTTAAGACTTAAGGCACTCACTGACCAAAAAGCTACCTGATTGTTCATACCTGAAGACAAATGAATCATAGAATGAGAAGCAACAAAAAATTCATGTAAATTCAGTTGCCTGTCCTCTAGGTTAATCCAGCTTTAAACTTTAAGTCCTGCCTCACTCCCTACTTAAAGTTGTTACAGATGAACTAAAAGACTATATAGCAGCTGTAGTCCTCTATACAAGTCACTTCTAACAGTCTTAGTAGATAAAATAGGAGAATGAACTCATTGTAATTGTGTTCTTCTATTTTTCAAACTGAGTCAGGTTGCACGGGAGTGAAAGCCTGTGTTAGGATTAATTGAAAAAAAAACTCTACACCCTCTCGAACAGGATGATTTGGAGGCGACTTTATCTGTGAGCTTTTCATAGACAATATGGCCAGCGGAAGCCTCCACATAAGGTTACTCAGCCCCCTAACCTCCCGTGAACCCCTCTTATGCTACCCTCCTAAAAACACCCAGGAAAAACCCCACCATGCAACCTATACCCCTTAAACCTATTGTATACCATCACGGCGAACTCACGGCTCGTTGATCTGTGGATAAAGTTGATCTTGTGATAGTAATTATTTTTGGATAAGGTATAGTCCAGAGAATTTATTATATGCTATTGTTGGTAAATTCTCTAATGGATGGATGGAAATACAAGAATTGCAAGATCATTCCTACGCAATGTGAGGTGAATTGTAAGATTTTTGTGCAAATTGCAATGGACATGTTCTTATTCGATTGACATTGCTTTAAAATTATGTCCACTTGTTGTCGAAGTGTGCTTACTATCTCAAAGCCAAGGATGGTTTCTGTCAATTGTGTCCTCATAGTGGGATCCTTGGTTTGATTCGGAAGAAGAAACTTCCATTGCTATTGCATGGAGTTCCTTTTACTATTTTGCCTCCTAAATTTTTTTGTAAAGGAATCCTAGCTAACTTGCTCCATCAGTTGGGAAGTCATTACATGTTGAAATGGCAATAAAGAACAAAACAAGGCCAATTTATGCGAGGGTAAAAGTTGAAGTGAATTTACTTGGTGAATTCCCAAAGTGTGCAAATTCAAATTGGTGTGGTGAGGTGCTACTAGAGAGGTAAGAACGAAATAGATAACGGTAAGCATAATTATATGCCTAAACATTGTAAAGAACGCAAATTACAAGGGCATAATATGGTTGTTGAGTCTTACATCCTGAATTAATTGAGGAGACGCAAGGAAATAATGAAGGCAACGGTGATGTTGAGAACAATGGGAAAAGTGTGGAACCAAATAACAAAGGGAAGGCTCCTCCCAAGGTGTTAAAGAGTGGATAAGTTTTAAGGAACGTGAGTGATAAATGGAGATGGCAAGAAGCTAGAAGTAAGAAATTTAATGCCCATAGATCTCAAGAACAAAATTCATCGAAGGATGACAATAAGGCTTGTTGGAGTCCCACATCAGTGGGATAATAAGCACCTTGGTCTCGTTATATGGTCTTGGGCAGTTCTCCCCTTAGGAGGTAGCTTTTGGGGCAATCTCAATTCATTGTTTCCGATGATGGGACCCAGCCTTATATTGTCCATGCTCCAGATGTCCAATCATGGATGTGTGGGGGGTTCGAATCCCATCCTAATAAAGGAACTATGGTTCCTACACAAACTGGGAAATAATTTGCAGCACTTGTTGATGAAGTGGAAAGCCAAGATAGTGATGCAAACTGACAGCATTGGTGGAGGTAATTGATGCCTCAATTGGAAAGGGGAAGGTTAATCCTAATCCTACTGGGATTCAATTGCAGGCAGAGGCTAAGGATTCTAATCCTAAAGGAGCTGAAGTTGTTGGACATGGAGCGGGGAAGACAAAGAATAGGTGCAAAACTCAAAAGATTTAATGATGAATGCATTTTCAAGAATTTAAAGGACCTATTTTGGGGGTCACACACTTGATCAAGAAGGAGCCACATCATGCTCTTTAGCTAATATCTTGTAGCTTGGATGATACTCCACTTAGAAGTTTCTTTAAATTCTTGAATTTTTGGGCTAAGCATAAGACTTTCCCTGACTTAGTGAGGCAGCATTGGAGGACATATGTACAAGGGATTTTTTCATCATCTTTCATCACAAATTGAAGAATGTTAAGCAAGCTTCGATAGGGTGGATTAAGGCCATACTGGGGGACACTAATAAAGTCATGAGGTTCAATGAAGAATGTTAAGCAAGCTTTGAGAGGGTGGATTAGGGACACTTAAGGTCATGCTGGGGGACACTAATACAGTTCATACAGTTTCTTTCTTTTGTTATTTGTTATCATCTGTTTATGATATTTAAGTGATCGCACTATTTTGCTGATGTTACTATTCCTTGCATGTATGCTGTACACTGCTTTTCTATTAGCTGGCATGTTTTCTTCACTATCGTTTTTTCCTTTTCATTACTACTTTGATTTGTTTCACTTGAGTTGAGGGTCTCTCGAAAATAGTCTTTCTACCTCCATGAGGTAGGGGAAAGGTATGTGTACACTCTACCCTCCCCAGACCTCACTTTGTGGAATTTCACTGGGTATGTTGTTGTTGTTGTTTGTGATGCAGAATCCTTCTAGTATTTTGAATCTTAAACAAGAGACTTTTGCCTTTTTCACTATCATTGCTCTAACAATAGTGTGTATGCTATAACTTCTAACTAAGCCATCAAATTCATGAAAGCAATTCTAGTCTCAACAGTTTTTTAATGTCTGAACTAGACCTAATATTCTATTTGCAGGTAAACCTAAAGGATTCTGTCTTCATTGTCTCTTTCACGGAGTAGCAAATCACATAAATGATCGATCAGTATTTCTACCCAGGTTACTAAGGCTGTTCAAGGCATAATCGCTAGCTAGTAGATTATAGAGATTTAGAACCAAACTAGCATATCCCACCATTCATATTTCCAGTTACTACAAATGTCAACATGGTATGAAGTCCATGACACAACAGAATTATATAATTAGTTCTTTCCCTATATATGCTTCATACACAAATTTTGCTTCACAAAATTACTAATTGCAGTTAACATACTCCTAGTACATTTGGCATAAATATTTGCCAAACAAAGAGACAGCAACAAGACATGCAATAGTTAGGGGCAGGTAAGGGTCTTAATATTAACGTAAAAAGCAGTTCTGTTTGATGCAAACAAAACGTTTGACATTAGCCACCTACATAATTTTCCACAAGAAAAGAAAGTTTGCACTACAAGAAATTAGATTTACGAAATAAGTACTTGCTAACATCTATTTGACAAGCAAGTGTCAGTAATTTCAAAGTAGGAAATCTTCCGACATTTATATTACAATTGGGTGCTTCCTAGATGATGCATGATCCTGGGCTGGGATGCTTCATGCGTGGGCTACCTTTTTGCTATTACAGTTGGTAATTAATTGTGACATTTATTTACGACTATTTTTAAAATCAGCATAATGAGTTTCCAACTCATTTCTTAGGACATATTTAAGAGGGTTTGGAAAATTTGGATTGTTGGTCAGACTTGTGCAATCGTCTACAAATTATGAGTGACACTATGATATTGCCATGCTATGAAAGATTGGGAGAGGCTGGTGGAGCCGTGGAGGTGAGGGTAAGGAGGAGGGTTTCAATTAACGAGAACCAGTTCGGTTTGATGATGGGGCGATTACAGAAGAAGATTGGTGGAGCAGTATACGGAAAGTAATAGAGACTTGCATATGGTGTTTATTGACCTTGAAAAATCATACGACAAAGTTCCGAGAGAAGTTCTATGGAGATGTTTGGAGACCAAAAGTGTTCCAATCATGTACATTAGGACTATTAAGGACACGTTAATGGAGCTAAGACCCGGGTGAGGAGAGGAGACACGTCACTTTCCAACGGTAATGGGGTTGCATCAGGGGTCGACTCTTAGCCTGTTTTTATTAGCTTTGGCTATGGATTTTCCGACGCGACACATTCAAGAAAGGTCCTTGATGCATGTTATTTGTCGGTGACATTGTACTGAATAAGGAGATGCATAGCGAAGTTAACGACAAACTTGAGGTGTGGAGATAGATCCTAGAGTCAGATTGAGCAAGACTAAGACAGAGTACGTGAAGTGCAAGTTCAGTTATGTGCCTCGTGTAGCAGAGAAGGAAGTAAGGTTGGATTCTCAAGTCATCTCCAAGAAAGGGAGTTTCGAGTACCTGGGGAGCTATTATTCGAGGAAACTGAGAGATTGACAAGGATGTTACACATCGCACTGATGTGAGGTTGTTAAAATAGAGTATAGCCTCTGGTGTCTTATGTGATAAAAAGGTGTCACTAAGATTTAATGGTAAGTTCTATAGAGCAATAATTAGACAAACTTTGTCGTATGGGGCAGAGTGTTAGCTAGTCAAGAACTCTCATGTTCAAAAGATAAAAGCTGCAAAAATGAGGATGTTAAAATGGATGTGTGGGCTTACTAGGAGAGATATAATCAGAAATGAAGATATTCATGCCAAGGTGGAAGTGGCCATGGACAAGATGCGGAAGTCTAGAATGAGATGGTTTGGGCATGTCAAGAGGAGATGCATGGACGCCCCAGCGAGGAGGTGTGAGAGGTTGACGATAGAGGGACTGAGGAGAGGTAAGGGTAGGCCAAAGAAGTATTGGGGAGAGGTAATCCGAAAGGATATGACGAGCCTTGAGCTTACCTAGGACATGACCCCTGATAGGAAGGCATGGAGGTCGAGGACTGGGGTAGAAGGCTAGTAGTAGATAGTTTTGCACCTGGTTTCTCTAGCTAGTGGTATTAGAATTATTTTTGATATTTTATTATTTTTCTATTACTACTTGTTGTCTCGTATGCCCGTATTTTCGTACTTCTAGTTGTTGCTTATGTCTCTATATGTTGTGTCTTTGCTTTCTTTGAGTTGAGGGTCTTTCAGAAACAACCTCCTCTCTAACTGACAAGGTAGAGGTAAGGTATGTGTACACTTTAACCTCCCCAAATCCCACTTGTCGGACCACACTGGGTACGCTGTTGTTGTTACTTACTATTGTATTGAAAAAGTTTCTTTTGCCATTTTTCTTTCAGAAATGAAGTTTTAAATTTTATGTCATTGACATGATACCATAACCATTCAAGCTCAAAGTATATACCTTAATGTCATTCACATAGATCATTTAAACTGAAATCGGATTCCTCAATACAACATTCCTCTATAGTTTTGTTTCCCCAAAAAATGGGAATATTTGTAGCCTTCACAACTAAAATTGTGTTAAAGTCAAATAATTTGTCCTAAATCAATCAAATAACTAACCTTGGAAAAATGAGTGATTTCTTCACTTCTTGCAACTCTTCATCCATTTCCTGTCCAATTTGCTTGGTGGAGCTGCACATTCGAAAATCATCTGGTGGAAAATAGAGGCAGATAAAAGCAGAAGGAAATCTCCCCATTTGTATTCAAGTACAGGTCATAGCACTCAGGTTCTTCTGATCAATGTAAGACATACTTTTTTCTTCTTTTTTTTTCTTGAAAAGAAAGATGATAACACATTATCAAATGCAAATCCAACAAAAGTCCTTCCTGGTTATAGGGTATACACTATACAGTATAAAACAGAAGGTGCAAGTAGATTTATATACGATAATAAGGAGTATCTAAACCAAGACACTTGTACATGTGAAGTGTACATAATGCACAAGTATTTAAGCACACAATCTTGTATTAAAGCATATGACAAAGTTCATTTACTTTTTCTCTGTTAAGGTTACACACAAAGTCCACCTTTCTGCTAAGCCAGCTTCCTGTGAGTAAGCCAGTGCTAAAAAAGAGGACTAAAGAAAAGCTAAATATTCATTGATATAGATGCAGTGCCAATTACTTTCTGCCAATTGTAGCGGTGACTGGTAAGCACTTCAATTAATAGTTTGCAGGATTTCTAGAATAGGAAAAGGCTTTTTCTTTAGAGTAAAGACTCTTCACTTGATTCTTTCGGCCAGCTCAGCGAATGAGTGGCCGTATTAGACACCTCTTCATCTTACGGCTAGTGTGCTATTTGAGATACTTGAAAATGGGTGTAGCGATAGAATGTTTTGAATCAATAATTCCTCAAGAGTCCTTGGTAGTACATTTAACACAGTTATTCTATACATTAGGCCTTAGCAGTAGTAAGGCTGACTTGAAGTATGTAACTGAGAAGCAGACATTTTAATATTCGGATCTGGTTTACAAATAAAGAATATTGAGATCCAAATGACATCCAAAGTAATAAATTACCCAGGCAAGTTCATAACACCCTTTCAACATCTGATGGTATGAACATGTTCTTTTGCTTTACATCCCACAAACAATACAACAAGAAGGATTCAGTCAAAGGCAGTCATATGAATTTTATCAAAATAAGAGAAGATAAGAAGAGTTCAAACATAGCATGACTAACGAGCTAATCTTTGGCAATCCAACTCATTTTGAACTAATAGAAATCCAATTCTTTAACAAAAAGCTCATGAAGTCATAACATTCAATCTAGAATTCTATTATGGAAACACTTACACCTTTCATTTGGAAACTGATTCTTTATATGCTATCATCATCTCAATTCCTCTAAAAACATAGTTATGAGCTAATTAGCATTTTCATCCAAATAATAGTATCTTAACAGTTAAGACGCTCCATTCGTAATATCTAATAATCTTCTCGAGAAGGTCAGTTGATGCATTTCATATAACAATATGCTCATGAAACAATATATACAACTAAAGAATAAGAAGTTCTTCCAAGTTCCAACTAATAAAAATAACTACAACAGATGCAGTATCAGTTGCAGTATGTCTAATATATCAGTCGATCGACTAGCAATACAAAAGCTAAGCATTCCATACCTTGTTTTAGCAATGCAAAAGCTAATCAGTGACCATATCAACGCCACATAGAAAAGGTCCTTCCCACCAGAAGCAGAGCTAATAGTCCACATGCGGATTCAGCCTCAAATATATACAACTATTAAATTCAGATTCCATCAAGTTGAAATCATAGCTTCGCCTCTACTGAATTCCCACTTAAAACAGCAGTATGGGAAGCCTGACGAAAAAATCATAATCAACTGTTACTATATAGTATTAGGTTGCTAACGCAAACAAAATATGAGGATTCACAATTAATGAAAAACATTACTATTAACCTAGAAATACAATTGAGGAAGCTTACTACCACAGTTTTCTCGATCGATAGATGAAACTGAATGACCGAAAAAGCAGAAACGCCCGCACTTCAGATCTTCCATGCCTGAAATTGCACGTACATACATATAAAAAAGTTGTCAAAATCAAGCTTAGCTATGGTTTGAGTTTCTCTCTCGGGCAATTTATCAAACACCTTATGCAATCTGCAACTCCAATTTTTTCTTTGAAAACTGAAAGTGAACAACAGACCAGGCGGGAGCAGAATTTGAATTTAATGGAATTCTAATCACGGTATAACTTGTTTCCATTACTAAACATTCGGGCCGAATTCGTAACCAACCCATGGCTCTGCCACGCTAACATTATTCGTAATATTAGTGGTGGAATTAAGATTTTTACTAAGAGAAGAAATAAACATTCAAAGAAGTCAAGGATATATCTACCATATCTACACAAAAAAATGATTTTAAATTTTTAATTATATATAAAGAGTGCAATTTTCCACTAATCAAAGTTCGTATGAACCCATTTGCCCTATTTGGCTTCGTCAAATGTATGCATGTGGACAAGTTTAAATGTCTACGTGCAACAACAAAGTTAATAACATAAATATCGGTTGAGACCAAGTTTTCAAAATGATTATTTAAAAGTATATAAAATAAAGGGTTGGTGATTCTAAATGCTTGATTATGTATATAAAAATTAAAATTATATTTTATAAAAATATACCATTAAAATGATTATTTTAAATATATAAATTGGTCTCATTTGCTTCTCTGTTTGCTCTGTTTTTTATTCATTAGCAACTCGTTCTTCCTCTCTTTTTTAATGGTTACTAATCAATGTCAAATACAACTACATTTGAAAGAATTTAGTAGGTGGACAGGCTCTTTAAGACTATCAACGTTGTCCTAAGAACTTTCCGTCTTAAAAAACTTTAACATTTAATTTTTATTAAATTCAAAATTTTCTATACACATAATTCTTCAAGTATTTAGATTCACCAATCTTTTAATTTAATTTATTTTATATATTTAAAAATAATCATTCTGTTAAATAGTTAACTTTTGTTAATTTTAAGGATTAAAACCGCACACTTTAAATAATTAAAGATTAAATATGCATGATCAAATAACACAAGGACTAAAACTAAAATTATACAATAATACAGAGATTAAAATCACCGTTTTCCCTTTTTCACAAATGCAGCTTCATAAGTTATCACATAATTGTAAATAAGAATTAAATTGGACCAAAACAACCTTCGAATCTGTTTAGGTCCATAACCGTCCTCCAATTACGTGAAATAAAAAATATTTATAGTTTATTACGCTCCATATCTACAGTTTTGTATATTTATGATTTACGGCTACAGTTCTTAAATTTTGCTATTCGATTTCTAATTATAAAAATTCAATATTTGTATAATTCAATTTCTAATTGTATATATTTAGATTTTGTATATGTTTACTCTAGTTATCTGTATACAATTTGTTGATGTATTTGATTTGTGTAAGTTATGAAAAAATCATAATAAATTACCCTGCTTGTATATTGGCAAGCGAAATATACAAATAAAATTCTGCAAAATTCCTAAATGTATAAATACAAATTTTGTATATACTTGCCTTATTTGTATATTGGAAGCAAAATATACAAACGGACATACCCGAAAATGTAGTTATGGAGTGTAATTAAGCAAACTGTAGCTATGAAGCATAATTAAGTTTAATCTCTTTACTATTTATGAAATTTTCTCCTCTTCTAATTATGTTCATAGTTTAATTAACACTAATTAGTCTCCTAATTAAGATTGATTAGGTCCGTGTAAGCAGGGCATGATTAGACGAAGTTATAAATCAAGGTTATCTTTTTACTATTTTCCATCTATTTAAACTACTTTTTGTGTCTTTATTAAATAATAATGAGTATAATAATATACGATAGCCAAATTTTGGGGAAAAAAGATATTTGTTCTATCGTATTAAGGGTATAATACACAATATTCTTAATAATTATGTCATATATTAGTGTCTTAATAAGAAATCTTCCTTAATAATTATGTCATATATTAGTTATTGAATTAATTTCCAATTACTCTTTGTCCCAATTTATACATTCACTTTTCTTTTTAATCCGTATTAAAAAAAAAAGACACATTTTTATAATTAGTAACAATTTAACTTTAAAATTTCAATTCTATCCTTAATGAAAATAATTGAAAGACACACAAACCTCTCAAACTTATTTCATACCATAAAATTTTAATTAACTCCCCAAATGATTACTTAAGGGAGTGATATTTGATTTACGCCAAAAAAGGAAATAATATTACTCAATACTCCTAAAAAAATTTAATTAGAGTATAACTAGGACTCTAATTGTTTTTAATATCTTTTTCTAAATCTTAATTTGAAAGTTTACTTGACCGTGTAAAGAAGTTTTATATACTGACTAGGCACAAAACTTAAACTCAAATCAAATTACATCATATAAATTGAAATCGGAGTAATAATTTCCCTATCACCACTCATCCTCCTTTTATATATACATAGCAACAAAACATACCTTTTTAATATATTCTCCTCTTCTCATGGATCTCCCACCACTTTCTCATCAACAAGAAAACAACAACAAGAATAATAATCTCTTGTTCAAATTTGTAAAGAAATATATGTATCATGTATTATTTTTTCTATTTTTATTCTTTTCTTCTATTCTTTTCTACAATTTACTAAGCCCACTTTATCATGACCCTCTCGTAATTGCCAATATTAGTTTTTTTTCCAAAAATTCTACTTGTGATTACTCTTATGGAAAATGGATTTGGGATGAAAAATATGTTGTTGATCAATATAATGAGAATTGTCCTTTCTTGGATCCCGGTTTCCGGTGCCGGAAAAGTGGTCGCCGGGATATGGATTACCGGAAGTGGCGATGGCAACCTCAACATTGTCATCTTCCAAGGTAATAATATTAAGTTTGTTTGAAAATATTTTATATTTAGGTTAATTACTATTTGCATATATGTTCCATGCTTTATTATATTCATTTTAAAAAATATACATATTTTTTTTGTCTTTCTTTTTTGTATGGTTTTCTTTGTTATAACCGTAAACTAATTTCACAAAGTTAGTGGCGTACATATAGTGAAGGGTGACTAGTTGAACACTTTTTATCACACCTTGACTAGTTCCACAAGATAGTGGCGTACATATAGTAAAGGGTGATCAATTGAACACTCTTTGTCATACCTTGACTAGTTCCACAAGATAGTGGCGTACATGTAGTAAAGGGTGATCAGTTGAACACCCTTTGTCATACCTTGACTAGTTCCACAAGATAGTGGCGTACATGTAATAAAAGTTGACCAGTTGAACACCCTTTGTCATACCTTGACTAGTTCCACAAGATAGTGGCGTACATGTAGTAAAGGGTGACCAGTTGAACACCTTTTGTCATAACTTTGAACACTCTTAATGAAATTTCTAGCTTCACTACGACCACCCATCAAGGCTAAAAAATACATGGGAAGAAACCTCCTAGTGTTTTGTCTAACGGAATTGAACTTAAAATCTCATGGTGTACAATGTACTTCATTGACCACTCGATTGAGTTTCAAGTTGTGCAATGTTAACCTTTGAAGATTTCTTAGTTTCGTTAACAAGAGATGAATATAATAATAATTTAATGATGAGAATGACAATGCATGTATTGTAATATATATTTCTTGAACTCCTCACCTTCCCTCAAATAAAACTATTTATTTTTCTTTCACATATACTAAAAGTGGTGTGGAATTTGAAAAGGTAACAAATTGAGAAGGACTTTTAGTTTCCTTAGAAGTTATGTCAATGCAACAAAATGGCAAATTCACAAAGCAAGTGTATGTGGCTTTTTCTTTTTTTTTATGGATATATAGTGCTTTCATGTTGTTAGAAATCATGAGGTGTGTAAAAGTTGTAGCTTTATGATTACATTCACCCTAATTTGTTATGCCTTTTCACACTGAGTGCATATTAAGATCATTGCCAAATGGATCTTAATATTCACAGTTTACTAATGTTTGTGAACATTAGTAATTGGGTTGCTAGAGGCAACTTTGGCAATGATATTGGGCAAATCGTTTGTCTGACTTGGATATGGTTAATTCGGAGAATCACGTTTGCAATAAATTTTAATGTATGGAAATTAAATTCTAACCCGTAACTACAAACAAAATATGAAGAAAGAAGAAGTAATAAACAATGTAGATACAATTATGATTCTTTTTTCTGAATTTTCTTTTTATTTCTCTCTTGATTCTTCTCTTTGCATTTTCTTCGTGATTCCAGAGGTGCTTAATTCTTCTCTTTGATATTTCTAAGGTACGTAGGATGATTTGAACCTCCTTAAAATTCATTTCAAGGGCCGCTTTATTTTTCTCTTTAAATTTTCTTCTATATTTCCAAGGTAGGATGATTTAGACCTCAAGGAGGGTCTTGTGATATGATTTGGGCCTCAAGGAAGATTTTGTAATCTACTTGAAGTATTTGAATGACAAGTAGAGTCTGGTCATATCTTGATCTCTTTTGATTGAGACGTCGATTCAAGAAAAATATATTATCCTTTGCATAGACATGAACTAGAGTTTAGAAAATTTTGGGTTTTAAACTATGGTTCTTTGTGAGTAACATTATATTATTGCAGGTTCAATGCAAAGGATTTCCTCGAACGTAGTCGAAATGGTCGAATAGTGTTTGCTGGAGATTCAATTGGAAGAAACCAATGGGAATCTATGATATGTATGTTAGCACAAGGTGTATCTAACCAATCCACCATATATGAAGAATTTGGAAACCCCATAACCAAACACAGAGGTTATCTCTCTATGAAATTTCAAGAGTACAACCTTACTGTTGAATATTACAGAGTACCTTTCCTCGTAGTCGTTGATCGTCCTCCCGCGAATGCATCGAAAGAAGTGAGAGGAGTGATCAGACTTGATAAGCTGCACTGGTATTTCACAAAGTGGGTTGATGCAGATGTAATTATATTCAATGCTGGACATTGGTGGAATGAAGACAAAACTATTAACATGTATGAATCCCAAGTGCTTTAGCAATAATCACATATATCTGGATTCTTTGAACATAAGAACTTCAATCACTAACATTACACAAATGTATTGCAGGGGCATTCATTTCCAGGAAGGAACAACGGTGAACATGACGATGGATGTTGTGGAGGCTTTTCAAAGATCCTTGAATACTTGGGCGTCGTGGGTGATTCAAAATACCAAGCCTGAAAAGAGTCACATCTTCTTCCGCAGCGTTTCGCCAGTACACTACAGGTAAGTACTTTGTAGGAACTAATCAGTTGCAACACAAATACAGTATACTAACTGACGCTAGTGGAACTGAATTTGGTTAAATTGATTTGCAGGGATGGAGCTTGGAATGAGGGTGGCCATTGCCACACAAATACAGCACCAGAAACAGACTATACCAAGCTGGAGAAAGAGCCAGCCAACAATATATTCATTTCTGAGGTAGTTGAGAAAATGCAAAAAACAAGAAGAAACGTGACCTTCCTAAACATCACATATCTAAGTGAGTTCAGGAAAGATGGTCACCCTTCAAAATATCGTGAACCTGGCACCCCGGCTGGTGCACCACAAGACTGCAGCCACTGGTGCCTACCGGGAGTGCCAGACTCTTGGAATGAACTTCTTTACGCCTATCTACTGTTGAATGGATATAGAACCAAGTTGAAATGAATTTGACGGTAGAACTATATGATTAGCTGTTTTCGTATGCTTTAACCTGGGCTATTCATCAGCCTTTTCAGTTGGATTCACCTCAGTTTCCATTTCCTTGACTTTCTCAAGCTGCCTTAGGAGGTCTAATCTGTCTGGTCCATACGTAGAAGGTATCTGCCAAAAAGGAAATCAACCAGTTAACACAGCAGATAGGCTCACTAAATTTGACAGGAAATTCATGATCAACTACACACCAGAGATGGCATATATCTTTGAATTGCAGCCAACATAGCAGCATGCCCAACTGCTGTAACCTGCAAGAAAAATTATCCCATGTCAGCTTGCACTGAATCAAGCTACACGAGTAAAAGAGATGCTGCAATCACGTAGCAGGTGTGGAAGGAGAGAGAGAGCTTGAGCTTTGTTCAAATGGGCTATTTTTCTAATTGCAACTCAGCGGAAGACCTTCAAACTAGTTAATTGGGCACCAACTACTATGCACTTAGTAATATATTATACAAGCTCGAAAAAACATGACGCTCGGGGAATAATCAATGGGTTTCATTGCCAGTTAAAGGTCCATGTCTTCAATTACAGTTAATATCCTCAGTTCAATACAGATCTTGGACATGCATGACAATGAAACTGTTTAAGAAACAGAAAATAAAAATAAGCAGAATTTCAATCTTTTTGGAATATGAACTATCGTTGTCTAATCAGCAAGTTCTGTGGAGCTTGAACTTTTTTGCCTGATAAAGAACAATGGAATAGAAGTATAGAACTACTTACAGGGAGAAGCATAAGAAATCCAATAGGTACGACTGATGCCAAGTCAGTAAAAGTTCTCCGCAATGCTTGCTTCTCTTTTTCTGTCAACTCATCCCCTACTATGGACCTCCGAAGTAGCCCTAGAGCTGCAGCAACATCGATAGCGAGAAGCTGAGTTCCTTGCAAAACATCCTGGACATGGAAAATCCTTATTACTCTATCTGAGAGCCTTAATAGACAACTATGAATTCTTACTACTAACTGCTCCTGAAGATAAGGTGCTGAGTCATGGTTTCCAACAGAATAGTAAGACACGGAATACATGTGTAGTGTAATCTCTAAAGTCTAAATTATAAACTCTACTTTGAATGCTTATAAGAACTCCGTTCCCTCCACGTACAACAATAAAGACCCAGAACAGGAAAGTCCGGACCAAATGGAGGCAGATAATCAAAACACACAAAGTACTATAAAAAGAAAGAAGAAAACGAGCACTAGCTATAAGAACAAGAATAGTCGATTAAAAAGTAGACAATTATCTAATAGTAATAGGCCCATGGAGGAACCCAAACCGAATGCAATTCCATACATATTGATCGAAGTTCTCTTTGTTAGACAATTAGTGGAGTTCAAAGCTAATTAAATGGGCCACATGTCTATCCCCATACCCATGTTATTTTCTCAAAGGTAAATCCACGAAAATGAAGTTACAAAGCAAAGGAAAAAACCACACTATGGCTTTATTCAGTTGACATATGATGCAATACATAAAACAGAAGAAAATAGATCAAGTGCATAATACCGTGCTAGTTTCTTTCAGTTTTTCCAATGATTTCTCAATAACACTCTCTTTTTTCTTCTGAAGAACCAATTGAGTACTTTCAGCTCCTGCAGAATGTTTGGAAGTGCGATCTGCCTTCTGACTTTCCTCCTAGAGTAGAGTGCATCAACAAGAAGCTAATAAATTTTCAGGGATATAATAAACAGATCATGTATCTCAGAAACATCACTCTCTGGAAAAAATGGAAATATATAGAAAATGAACTCAAAACAAATGAAGTTGGGTCATTGATAATTATGGGATTCTAACAAAAGATGATCACAGAACTATAAGATTAAAACTCCACATACAACATAAAATAAGAGCATCAATCTCTACCTACGTCTTATACACATTAAACATGGAAGTTTTCTTCGACTTAGAAAAGAATTGGAAGTTGAACCTCTTACATAAGAGTTTGTCCATTTATTTTATGGGAATCAATATTGACAAAAGGTCTACACCTGGCGAAATAGGCCATCACATTATTAAGCATAAAATAAGATGATCATAATTTTTCCACTGTTCAAGTATTATCACAACAGTAGTTACAAATAGACAGAAATAAAGATTATAGAACAAAAAACCATTTTTAATGAATATATTTTACTGCTTTCACAAGCAAGATAATCCATGTTCAACAAGATGAATGGAGTGGACGGATATATGTCAATTAACAGGACTACTTATGTATCATCATTATTCGGTTAGTTGTCATTATAATCAGTACAGCCTAAAAAGTTTATACTGAAATTGGAAGAGTAGAGTCTCAATAAACATTAACAAACTTCACAATATGAAACTTGAAAGAGACAAAAAGAAAGCGAAATAAAAAGACAGTGCATCTTACAACATGCTCGACACAGGCCTTATACAGCAGTTAGAAAATACCTCCTCATATTCACATTGATCAGCACTTCTTTGAACCCGCTTCTCCAGTTCCATTAGCTCACTCCTTAGTAGTTCAAACTTTCGAACTTCATTTGACTTTGAATCCATAATGCCTGTACTCTCTGATGGTTCATCATCACCCTGCACTTAAAGAATGATTCTCAGTGACTTGGAAGATAAAATCATCTTTAACAAGTTTACAGAAATTTGAATTATAGAAGAAATTGAACAAATGACCAGCGTAAGGAGGAGAAAGCATGTGCAACAGTGACACGGAAGCAATTTCATTAATTTGCAAGTAGTCTCAAGAAGAGACAGTATGCAGTAAAAGGGTTACACAAAGCAAGATGTCACTGCTTACATTTCAGGTGAACAGAATCATCGGAAAAACTGATATTTGTTCCTTGCTTGACAACTCTTCACTGAACCATGTTATTACTTGCTTTCCATAAAATTACACAGGTTTCCAGTGATCCGTGCTTCAGTTTCTCTAATGAAAAATCTAACGACAAATTAAGCTAAAGTCTTGAATTGCGAAAATATTTGCCTAGTCAATAGTTTGAGCAACATGGAATATCTTTTACACAGACTGAAGTTTAACCCACCCATCTCATTCACCAAACAAAAACTAAAAGCAAGCATTTCCAGCTTCTTGAAGTACTGAAACATGATGGGTAGTTTACATCACCAAAAGGAGAACTAGCCATGACTAACGAGCTAATCTATCACTAATGGTTGATAACAAGCATTTGAGCATGTATCTGAACTTTGCATTATTTGTTTTTAATAAAGGAGGTGTCCAAGACAACTTTCTTGCACCTCGATCATTCCACCGTACTCGCTAACTCCAACGTACCAGGTAACTCTGTCCACTAAAGCTTACGCAGATGGGAATCACCTAACATAGCTGTCTCTCTGCTAGGATTTAACCCTTGGGTCTTTAAACTTCGTCCACTTTATTGACCACTAGTCACACCCTTGAGTCATACCTTAACTTTTTTTTGATAATGTGAGTCATACCTTGACTTCGCATTATTTGTGAGTTCAAAGTAAGCCCATTTATTTATCCAGACTGAAAGCTAGAGCAATGTGAAATAATTAATAGTTTTTGACCCATCTCAAAGTTGCATGTGGACGGGAAAGGAGGTACCACTCCATAGTATGAAATCAAAGTGTAAAAGAGGCAGATCAATGAATGGTGTTACTTGAGAATAACCTCAAGTTTGGTTCTAGTATAAAAGAGCTAAGAGAAGGACAAAATGCTCCCGCTCTCCAAATCATGAATTCAAGATGTAAAACTAATGAAGATGATGAAAACGGTATATTTAAGAATAAGCACAAAATTTGGTTCTTCTACAGACGGAGCAAAGGAAAGGACTATGTTCTCTCTCTCTCACACACACACAACCACAGGAATAACTTATGCATAGAAGAAACACTTTTTGCAGAGAACGGACAGTGCAAGAGAAATTAGAGAAGAGAAAGAAGGAAGCAGGTACGTCCTTTTACTTTCACAAAAGATGAATAAAATCATTAAAACAAATCTATCCAATCCCTTTTGCAGATCAAAGAATGATATTCATCATTTCACTACTTATTAGTATTGAGAGCCATAAAACATCACTCTAACACATCCATAATTGAGAAGCATGTTCAGTGTTCAAAATCTATGGCACTGCATTCATCTATCCATAGGGGAAAAACAGTTATAGTTGGATTCAAGTGACATATCAATGTCATATAACTGCAAATTAGATGGTACATGTTGGTCAGAAGCTCTACAATAGTCTTTAAAAGGATAAAACCCTGAAAATGCCTGGAAAACCATACCATAAACTATTCAACAGTTTTTGATTTACCAAAAACACTGGGAAAACTAAATCATACAAACTATTCAACAGCTTCTGAATGTACAATAGGATGCATAGAGGAGATCATTTGCAACCTAGAAGGAAAAACTAAGAGGAGAGAAATGGAGCAACGTTAGCCCCTTTTAAGCATATTACGTAGTAAAGTATTATCAAACTCCCAATAGTTTGAGACCCAAAAGGCTTTGATCTTAAATTAATCAACGACATCCCAATCAAAGAACCTAACGAATTTGAGATCAGAAATATTACTGAAAACAAGGATTTGCGAACATAGATGCCAAACTTAAAAAAGAAGTCTAAAATATACAATGGTAAAAGGTAGGCAAAGAGACAGTTCAAAGGTATACGATATCATTAGGTGTCGATGATGCCTGGTCTACTGATTTGCTAGGTTGACGTCCTACAAAGCTCCATAATCCCTGTATCCTAGCACAAGAATCCACAATAATAAAATTATGTGTGTCGGGGGGAATTAGCATAATAACAACGCATAATATTGGTACTAAGGGGCATGCTTGGCCTTTATCTTCACAGCCCAAAATAAGAAAAAGAGGTGGGAATACCTGTTGTTCCCACTCCTATTTTGACCATCCTTGTTGTCCTTGCGTTTAGAGAACTGTTGCTCATCCCTACTTGATGATGTAGACATAGTAGCATCTTCCTCCTAGTTCATACATACATCCACTTCAGAGTATTTCCGATTTTTTTTAATTAAGAGTGCAGAGTTTTGTTCACTACAGCACATAATTTGTCCTAAAGACTCTAAAAGATGCAAAAGTTGGCTTAATTACCCTATGCATGCAACACGAGCAACCTGAAGATGATTATATGCATTTTCCATGGAAAGAACTCACCATTTTGTGCTCTGCAAGGGATAAATTTGGTATTCTTTTCCCCATTATGCAGTGACGAATTTCTTTATTGGTCAAGATAACAAGCTTGGAGCTTTTTAAATTCAATGAGTACTTGAAATAGCAGCAGCATTGCTACGCTAAGCTTTGGCTTATTTGTTGGAAGTACAGAAACTAAAAAAAGCTATCCAAAGATCTGAACTTCATATATTACATAACGTGTTAAGTCGGAAAGACAATCTGGTGACAAAATGATCCCCTTTTGTAGGCACCTACTCATTTGTATGCCCTCTTATTTTCTGGTGTTACTGATATAATGTCAAGTTTCACCAAGGAAACTTGCCATGCCAAGCTAAGGGGGATCAAAGCTAATTTGTAAGTAATGATGTTGACCTTTTTAAGTTAGCAGCCTATCATCACTCCATTTATGCCTTTGTATCTTAATAAGTTTTGACAAGTTTACAGAGTTGTCTATGTATTCTGCCAAAGAAAACCACATAAATCAACAGAAGAATTTTATTTTATTCAGTTGAAGTCTCCATCTCTTTCTTTCCCAGCAACAACAAATAACCAGTTGTAACCCCCCCCCCCCCCCAAGTTGCTCGGACTCTTCACTTTCGACGCCGCACCCGTATCGAGTTCTCCAAATACACTACTTTTGGAGAATTAGACACGCACCCGTTGACATTTTTGAAGAGTCCGAGCAACCCCCTCCCTCCCCAGCCCCATTAAAAGGCCAAAAAAATGAAAATAAGAGTAACCCCACCCTCCCCAAATAAGAAAAAATTCAAAAAAGAATAATTAATAAATTATCTAGCGCAGTTAACACTCCAAGCACCAGAATAAGATATGCAATGGTTGAATACAAAAATACGGTGCAATTTTATGAAAATGTCAGGACTGAGCAGGACAATTCTGAGATGGCAAAAACTTGGTAAAACTTTCTTCCTTTTGAAATGAACTGCAGAAAGATACCTGCTGTAGGAAAGCTGCTTTAGTTCTAAATGAAACCTCAAGAAATTCAGCCTCTTTTTTGATTCTACGAATCCTTTCAAGGTCAGAACATGCAGCTTTTAAGTGCTCCTTCTGTGAACTAGCACTTGACATATGCAGCTCCTGAAGCAATACCTCTAGCCTTACCAAAGCCTCTTCGACACTCTCCAGTGCCTAAAATGAAATGCCCAAAAACTGTATCTTCAGATCCATAATTTAATCCTTGAGATAAGAGGAAAGAGGCACCTTACAATGTGTCATTGAAATCAAGGTGAAGCACTTTGATAAGAAATAGCAACTGATACAAAAAACAAGATAATTGAAAGAGGTTGATTGCCTGTTACATCTTATTAATCAAGAGAGGAAGGCTATCTATCTACACTTTGTTTGAAAAAAAAAGAAACTGCATGATTACTTTTGTTTGGTATCAAGAGAACACTGAGAGGACGAACCTAGTAAAGAGAAGTTAGAGCAAAAAAAATTCATTTGAGTAATCAAGCCTGGGGAAACCAATTGAAGAGGAAGGTCTCACTCCCTCCTCCTCTTTCGCATATAAAGGCTTGTGGTTTCTAATTTCAAAAAAAATTATCTAAATCCAACAAGTACCAACGGAAGTCTCAACTACTGTATCTTCCTATCAAGAGTAATACTAATTTTGAACAATCAGAGGTTGCGACGATTCTTTTGTTCTATTAGTATTTCTTTTGGTCATTTTGCTTTTTTGTAGATGTTGTGGACAAGTATAAAAATAGTGATGCTTCCTTTCTAGGGGCTTGAACTTTTTTGATGAAGAGCAACACTTTAGAAAGAAGACAGATCCTAAATTTGAGCCTCAATGCCATTTGTCATCAAATAACTCTACACATTTGGTCATGGGGAAAGATCTCGACCTGCACTTATAAAGGTGTGTGTTAAGAACAACTATAAATTGAGAAAGGCTTCTATCCGCTGAACTTTTAAACTATAAGCAAGTGGTCTCACGATTCAACCATACAGTTAAATATTGAGATACCATTTTTTTCTATAACTTGGAAATATAAGGAAGGAATAACCATATGAGAGCAGGAACTGGTTAGCCACTAGCACACATGTTACTTCTCCATTGAGGTCCTGGAAAGTAGTTGGTTGGATACTGGACTTATAGGCTGTCATTTAATACAAGCACTTCATCAGTTTTTTCGCTTGGTTGGCAGTGAGGAGGAGATTTTGACAGCTGGGAATTTGATGGAGAGTAGTATTACATTGCTGGTGCTTTAGGTGCAAACGTTCAGACAAAGACGTTGATCACCTCTTATTGCTTTGTAAGACGGCTAAATAATTGTAGATTCACTTCAGGATTAGTTTTGGGGCCTCTGCTAATTATGTACTGTTACAACAGCACATTATTAGTGCTGGATTTATAAAATTATCTTGCCTTCTTCAAAAAAACAAAAAAACTAAGATGGCTACATGATTGTGATGAGTAGTCTTGAAATGGCCCCGTGTGCAACGGATAATGTTGTGTCCAAAGAAGGATGTGCTACATAGCTCGGCCTTTAGACGAAGGAAGAGAACATGAAGGTCATGGGATTTTCCCTTTAGCATGTGGATTCTGTGGAGGAGAGAAATAAAAGAGCTTTTGAGGAAACAAAAATGACTTTGTATAGCACAGGACATTACGTGTTGTAGGTTCTTGCTTGTACACAGGAATTTTCACAAAACAAAAAACTTATTTACCATATAAAAAAAAAAAAAAGTTGAAGGCTCTTTATCCACCTTTATGTCCAAAGGAATTGGAGAGACACTCTTCAAGATTATCACATCGCATGAGGATAAATACAACAGAAAATGCTTCAATTACAAGAGGTAATACCTTATCAAAGGAATCTGTTTCTTTCTTGATCTGTGAATAAGCTCCCGCGCGAGTCCTGTCCATGTTTTAAAGCATTGTTAGTAATATGATTTTCATATCACATGTGATTGAGTTTGTATTGCCATTGCATTTGACCAACGTGCCATAAATTATTAGAATGTAATGACTATTACGATAAGCAAATAAACTATAACTACGAAAAAAGAAAAGCTAAGGAAATTAAATAAGTTGGACTTACTCGGGCCATTTAAAATTTAGTGAAAAAATACAGTAATTTAATGCATTCATCACCCAAAGGTGTGGCTTAGAGGTCAATGAATTGGATACTAAATACCTAACAAACTAGGGTTCAAATCTAGCATACTCTGATACCATGTTAAATGGTTTATATCGATCCATCTAAAAGATAAGTTAGAGAAGAACACTCCTATTCATTTATTTTAGGTCTTCAACAAGGTAGACCAAGTACAGTACATGTCAATGGTGCAAAGTTTGTGTATGTTTCCTGAGAGATATAATTAGTTCCACGGCGATTAGGATCAAATATAGATCAGTCTATATCTGTTAATAGGAAAACCACCTGTCTAATGCCTTTTACAGACGGATGAAAATAATGATAACAGTCACAAACCACAAAAAGGGAGAGTAAGGAAGAGGGGAAGAGGAAGAAAGTAAACATTTTCTTATTTAACTTACTTCTCAATTCCTAAATCTTCCCTGCACTTCTTAAGCTTGTTGTGCCTGAAACATTCATGTTCACAAATTGTTACTAACTCCTGTATATTCACTTAATTGATTGGATTTTTTTCCAGCTTTCTTACCCAACTGAAAGGAATCTTGCTGCCTTGACGTGAGAAGGGTTCTCCAGCCATTTACTATATTTGATAAAACTCTGGATCCAGTAAGAGCACACGTCTAATACTAGTGGAATAGCTTCTAAATTTGGAGGAACTTCTTGTTTACTTTTGTGCCCAGTATTGCGGATAGAATTAGCAGTAATGCCTGGATAAAAAGGAAGCCAGTCTAGCTCTTCACACACAACCTATCATGTAAAGATATTTCAGTTTTATGTGCCACATAAATATGTCCTAATGACAATTTCTTCATAAGAATGCTAACCTCCACGTACAGTTGATAAGAGCTTATTGATGCAAGTTGAGGATAATACAATACACTGCCCCCAATCAGATACCTGTTAAAAATTCAAAATGAAAAGTTGGATACATGGAGCGTATTATCAGTATAGGCTAAGATCAATAAACGAGGAACACAAAAATGTGTTACCTAATTAATTCTTCAATCGGCTCATCAAGAGTATCAAATCCATTTTCAGAAAGAAAAGCCTTTGTGCTTCTACCCAAAGCAATAAAGAAACCAAATATGGCCAGATCCTTTTCGAGAACCTGTATGATGTATCAGCAATAAATATAAAAACCCGACTGCGATGTACAAAATACATATTCAAGTGGGAAACGTGTGAGGCAAAGGCCTCACCTAAAGGTGTAGCAAAAAAATTTACATTTCATACAGCTTTTCTGCTTTTCCTATGCCATAATCAATCTATCCTTGATAGGAGACTCATATTAGCCTCAATACATATCACAATATATTGATTAGTCCTTCACTTGGGCCCACTTTCCCCAGGATAAGGTTCACAAACGATGTTTATACATCTGTCATCTGTCACCATTTCTCAGGACATTTTAAGAAGTGCCAAGTGAAATGACTGTCCATGAGGTGTTCCACCTCATTACATTGACATACTCAAAATTTACCAACCATTTATTAGAATCACTTTACATCTACAAGAAAAACTTATAGCGAGTAATATTAGAATTTTTTTTTTGATAAAAGTAACAGTTAGTCTATATTTATCCACAGGTATACTACCTCAAAAGTGTAGTTCCCCTCCAAAAGTGTTGTAGTTACATAGGCTCCTATACCTACCAAGTTACAGCCAGTTTATAGTTGTGTTGATTACTTCTGAGCTATCTAAGACTACTTGTTTACACCAAAAATAATACAGAGCTAAACAGTTAAGCTTAAATCTTTGTATGTTGCTCTGCTTTCCTTCATGACATCTCTGGTTCCTCTCTAGCCATACTGTCCACCATATACATGATGGGACCATCTTCCATCTCTCCTCCTTTCTTCCTGCATTTCCATCTCTATTCCAGCACTTCAAAACCTCTTTGATCCGTCCTGGTTTCACCCATTTAACCTCTCTCATATTGGTGAACATTTGCCACAGCTGGGTTGTCCACTTGCAGTGTAAGAAGAGATGGTTGACTGTCTCTCCTTGCTCTTCATACAAAAAGCACCTGGAACACAGGTGAACGCCTCTTTTGTTCAGGTTCTCATGTGTCAAAACTGTCTCCTTAGCTAACAGCCAAGTAAAACAATTTACTTTATAGGGTATCTTGGTTTTCCATATCATCTTCCAAGGCCATTCTACTTCCTCAATGCCAACTGAGTTGAGATCTTCATATGCTGAATTTACTGTGAAACACCCTTTGCTCCCCACATTCCACACCAGTGAGTCCTCTTCCTCAGACAGGTTACTAAATTGTGCTAGGGTAACCAAAAACTCAGTTATTCTGCAGATCTCCCAATCATTTAAATTCCTCCTTAAGTGCAAATTCCACCCCTGATCATTCCATAATTCGGCTACAGTTGCTTGTTGCATTTGACATAGGTCGTAGAGGTCAGGAAACCTTTGGCTTAATGGGACCTGACCACACCATTTGTCCATCCAGAACGCCACCTTTCTGCCATTTCCCACCTTACAATATGATCTTTCTAGCACCAAATCCCATAGATCACTGATAGATCTCCATACTCTAGACCCATAGGGAGAGGTCACCTTTGTTGTCATCCACTTATCCCTCATTCCATATTTTGCAGCAATCACTTCCTTCCACAATGAGTTCTCAGCAGATGCAAACTTCCATAACCACTTCATCATAAGGCTTTGGTTCTGAAACTTCATGTTTCTGATGCCCACACCCCCTATCTTCTTGCTTATGCTCAATTCTTCCCATTTGACAAGATGATACTTCCGTTTATCTTCATTTCCTTGCCAAAAGAAAGTTCTTCTGAGTACCTTTATTCTGTCGATTACACCAGCTGGTGCTGGGAAAACAGACATCATGTAAGTTGGTAAGGCATCCAGCACACTGTTGATCATAGTAAGTCTTCCCCCTCGGGATAAGTATTGACTTTTCCAGTTTGCTAATTTTCTCTCACACTTCTCTATCACTCCACTCCAAATGCTTATTGACTTACTTTTTGCACCTAATGGCATGCCCAAGTAGATGGTGGGTATCTCCCCTATTTGCCCCCCTAGCGTATTGGCTAGCTCCTCAATTTGTACCACTTCATTAATTGGATAGATGTAGCTTTTCCCCCAGTTTATATGAAAGCCTGACACAGCTTCAAAAATAATGAAAATGGTCCTCAAAATCAGAAAATGGTCCCTCACTGCTTCACAAAAAACTAAGGTATCATCTGCATACTGTAGGTGAGTGATTTCTAGGTTGTTACTTGCCCTGTTTTGCACTTGGAACCCTCTGATCCAGTCTTTGGTTTTTGCTGTGTTAATCAGGCTACTCATCCCCTCCATTGCTAGAATGAACAAGAAAGGTGAGAGCGGATCTCCCTGCCTCAACCCCCTTTGAGGAGAAAAAACCAGTGGGGCTTCTATTGATCAGAACTGAAAATTTGACTGTACCTATACAATATTTGATCCACCTGATCCATTTAGATCCAAAACCCATCTTCTGTAACATGTTCACTAGATAATTCCAATTCACATGATAATATGCTTTCTGAATGTCCAACTTACATATTATGCCTGGTTGTTTGCTCTTCACTCTTGAATCCACCAGTTCATTTGCTATCACCACTGCATCCATAATCTGCCTTCCCTTAATAAAGGCCATCTGTTGTCTGTCGACAATTCTGTGAATTACCTTTTTCAATCTTTCTGCCAATAGTTTTGAGATGATCTTGTACACTCCCCCCACCAGACTGATGGGTCTGAAGTCATTCAATTCAATTGCCCCCATCTTTTTTGGAATAAGTGCAACAAAAGTGGCATTAAAGCTCTTCTCAAAACATTCTCTAGCATGGAAATTCTGGACAGCTGCTACCAACTCATGTCTGATTATGTCCCAACACTGACTTCAGAAAACCATTGTATAGCCATCTGGTCCAGGGGCTTTATCTCCTGCACATGCTTTGATGCTTTCTAGTATTTCCTCAGCTTCAAAAGGAGCCTCCAAAAAGTTGCCATCAATTTCATCAACTCTGGGGTAATTTCTCATGTCTAACTGTGGCCTCCACTCTTCTGATTCTGTATACAGCCTCTCATAGTATTCAACAATTTCTTTCTTAATTTCTTCAGGTTCTGCAATCTCCACTCCATTTACTTTCAATTTATCAATGCTGTTGATTCTTCTGTGTTGGTTTGCTGTTCTATGGAAAAAACTTGTGTTTCTATCTCCCTGCTTAAGCCACAAAGCTCTGGACCTCTGTCTCCATGCTATCTCTTCATGCTTGGCTATGTCCTCAAACTCCATAGTCAAAGCCAACCTAGAAGCTATTTCCCTTTCTTCAAGAGCTCTATGTTCTTGTATCTCTTCTAGATCCGCTAATTGCTTCAACACATTGGCCTTTTGCATTTTCAGATTTCCTTGGATGGTTTTTCTCCATTCTTTCAACTTCCCCTTTAGTGCCTTCAGCTTTGCCATTAGGACATAATCAGGCCTGCCAGTGTAATTAAAAGACTCCCACCAATCCCTAACCTTAGCATTGAACCCCTCTGTGTGAAGCCACCAGTTTTCAAACTTGAAGTATGAGTTTGATTGCCCCCACTCTCCACACTGTAACAATAAAGGTGAATGATCTGACACTACTCTACTGAGAACGGATTGTTTAATGCAACTAAAATTAGTGTCCCATTCTTCTGATAGCAAGAATCTGTCCAATCTAGCAGCTGTTGTGTGTCTGTCCCCTTTTTTCCAAGTGTATTTTCCCCCATATAGATCTATATCTATTAATTCCATGTCTTCAATGAAGTCAGAAAATTCTGTCATTGATCTATTTATTCTGATGCCATCTCTTTTTTCTGTTGGATACCTGACAGTATTGAACTCCCCACACAAGACCCATGGCCCAGAAAACAGCCCCCTTGCAGCGCCTAGCTCCCACCAGGTCTCCTCCCTCTCCACTCTATCATTTGGTGCATAAACTCCAGTTAAATGCCATTTGAAGTCTTGGTCTTTTCGGGACAGAGAACATGAAACAGAGTATTCCCCAACACTACTCAATTCCCCTTCCCAGAATCTCTTGTCCCATATGATCACTACTTCCCCCCTTGTTCCACTAGCCTCCAATTGTACAAAATCTGCCCATCTACTGCCCCATACCTCCTTTACTATGTTGGAAATATTCCCCTCTATTTTTGTCTCTTGTAAGCAAACAACATCAGCTTTCCAGTTTAACAGCATGCTCCTTATCAAACCTCTCCTCCTTTCACAGTTTAACCCCCTCACATTCCATGAAACTATGTTTAACTTCATTGATCTTTGATAGCCAAAAATCCCCCTTTGCTTCTTGTGCCATAACTCATGAAATTGGTGTCCAGTTCTAGACTCTTCAGCTCATTTAACCCTTTTCTTTTCTGAACTTTTTGCTCATTCTGGATGTCTTTGTTTTCCAGCTTGTTCCTGTCGATTTTTTGAAATAATTCTGCCGCATTCTCCTCACAACCTTTGAAATCTACCCCGAACTCTTTACTCAGGCGCATAATGTGTTGTTGTATCCAGGCCGGCGTGGCTGTCTGCGAGTAGTTCTCCTCTGGGAATTGAATACCTAGAGGGATTACCTTTTCTGTTATTATGTTGCAGTCTTCCCCTTGAAATCCTTCGTTGATCTCGACTTCACCTGCCATACGATACACCTCCATATCTTTTATAGTGGAAGTTACTCCTTGAACTTCGCTGATCTGCAACATTTCTTTCCCTTCAATTGATTCCCTCCGCTGACTTGTTTTGTTGAGAGTACCAGCTTTGGTAAAAGCTTGTACTTCTACGTTAACTAAGAAATCAATGGAATGTATATATATATACAAAGTAAGTTGCAGCGGGACAGAAACTGACGATTTTGCTTGTTCTAGCTTATAAATGTACCACTATCAGTCAATATTCATGAGTCATGTCTTTGAAAAAAATTCGAGTAGGTATCAAATAAGTAAAAGAGCTTTGGTCTAACCTCGATACTCTCACTTGTGGTGAGTCTGGACCATATTCTCTCTCGATCTATAGCTCGTTGAAGCTGCTTTTGGACAAGACTCACCCAGAATATAACCTCTTCAGTTCCTGAATCATTTCGTACTCTACATGCTGCAGCTCTGGGACCAAAATGGACAAGAAATTCTCTACGCAGACCAATAGGCTTCACGGAATGATAGGCCTGTCGGAGAGGAATAAATTCGACAAGCATGTCCATCAATCTTCCAAGTGTGTCCGGAACAAGAGACGAGAATTGTGTACATGACAGTTTTGCAGCACCAAGTTTCATAATCGCAGCAACGCAACTGAGTGCAAGCATAAGGAGTGATACATCACTGGCATTTCGAGGAGATAAAAATGTTTGCTTTCTGGTCCTGAACAAAGAGGATCCTATTTAAGCATCAATTAATACACAAATAGCTATCCAGGATATTAATGTATTCATGGTTCTTTCAGTAAGTACATACTCTGCAGTAGCAGCAGCAAATTGCTGATCCTTCTCAAAATAATTCACAAAGGTGGTAACCACTGCGGGAATTTGCTCAGACCAAAACCATTCATAAGCTTCAGGTTGCTTGGCTAATAAACTATCCCTAATCAAGCTCTCCAAAGGAGCAGATTGCCTTGATAAACTTCATTGATGCAAAAAGTACATTAGATAATATGTTTCAAATCAAAATGACAGTAGAGAGGTAAATGAGCCCTCCACGTCAAGCACACTAAAATAGATGAGGCTGAACCAACACAATAGTAAGCAACAAAGTCTACTAGTCCTTGGGGCCAAAAGTTCACAAATGCAAGTTTATGATATCAATAGCCTCCCATGGTGCCCAAATGACAGAATCGTCTAAGCAAAGAGCGTGTTAAAGTACATTTCAAGCTTCTATGCGCAAAATACCAATTCTAATTTTCACCACCAATATAAAATCCATGAGAGACAAAATTAGCAATACATAACATCTGGAAATTGAAAAAAAAAAAAGAATTAAGTCAAATCAAGTGACGTTTATATTAGAGACAAAGAGGTTGGCAGAAGGAACCTGCAGTTCCAAACTAAAAAGTAATGGGAGAACATCCTAAAAGTTTAGCTAACTTAATATAAGCATTATACATTATGATGCAGCTAATACATTCGCTGACATATACCAGAATCCCAGTTAATCATTCATCTACATGGTTGTGGAGGTAAACGTCAACAATCATCTTAAATCCTAGGACCAATATTAGATAATGCACAAGTAAAACAAGAACTCATAGCACTGAATATTCTCTGCTGCTCTAGAGCAAAGAAAGAAACTTGATAAAGGAATTATAAAAGAAGATGAGACTTCATCAAAATAATTATTTTTTTGAGAAGGACTTCATCAAAATAATTATAATGACTCTCATCAATGTTATAAGTGAAAATTGGCAAAATGTTCATTCAAGATCCTAGCATTATATAGGTCGGAAATAGACTAGAGTTCCATGTTTTTAGGTGGTGAGATAGCTAGAAGTGTACCACACTGAGATATGTAAAAATAGTACTATGTGATGAGGTATAAAGGATACAGGTGCTAGACATTTGTCTGACACCTCCCAAATTCTCAATAATTTCTCTTGTATCTCTTATTTCTCACCTGGTCTAAGACCTTTAATGAGCATTTACACTCTTCGAATTTAACGGCGACATCCGAGAAAAGACATCCTTTGACCCAAGGCAGCTGAGGAGTTTAGTGAACATAGAGATGGAAAGAGATAGATTTTCCCCAGCCTTTGTCAAATCAATTATCATTCGTTCTTTAATGGAATACGAAACGGGAAGAGCTGCGGCTATCAGGAACGGGTGATAGCCTGTGACTAAAAGATCTGACTATCTATGAATGAACAGGAACAGAATGACAATCGACGAGATGAGCCTACGAAAGATTTCAAGCTCAGACTAAGATGATTAGCATCCTCACTTATGCAACGAAATTGAGTTGACGGAGTAGCCAATGCTCTTGAGTTATTCTCTTCGGTATCGCCTTCTTCATCGTTAAAGGAGCCACAAGGCACTCAATAGAAGGATTGGCTCAGACTATGGGTCGGAACTAGCTCTTGGAATGGATTCTTTTTTATTGAAGGAGCGGGACAGAAGAGAACCAGAATCATATCCTCAACATTCAGTCTGATCTTATCTGTGTTGTTGTCGATCATAGTTGTAGTGTATTAGATTAGTTGTCCGTCTCCCTTGCCATGTTAGAACAGTCTGGCCTGTAACAACACAACCTGAAAGGAAGTCACTCCTAATAGGAAGTTTCTAGCCATCTTTCTTGAGGAGCGAGAAAAGAGAGGAAATGAATCCCTATCCAAAATATTATGTTGGCCGAAATACCAATAAAAAAGATACTATGTTGGCCAATTTTTTTCGTTGGTTTTGTGCTCCGTTTACGACAATCGTACTATCGTCTGTAGCAAACTACTCAACAATAAAAATATTTAGCATAGTTACTCAAGAGTTTGGCATATGATATGGACTACTTTTACTTATTAAAGTGCGATTCTGTATGGAACATGCTTGCTTGTCACGGATGCTGATCTGCTTGGTGGGTAGGTGCTCAATAGATGTCAGTCACGGCCTACAGTGATTGGGTCGTGACAGGCAGCAAAATCAGTTATTTGTCCCCAGCACAAACGCGTTTTGGCTATCAAAACTGCTTGACAATACCACTTTCAACCTACATATCCCAACAAGTTTATAGGTCGAAAATCTTTAATTTTACTGCATCCTCCTTTATAATTTAAGTAATAAAAGAAGCATTACACTCTTTGTAAAGGTGCCCCTCTGATGAAAATGATTGAGAGCTCTCAGAAGTTCTTCTTACAGTGGCTCAACATTCTGGAAGGTCACTAAAAATTAACCTGGTCGCGGAGGCTTTATTAGGAGCAGTTCAAAAAAATGGGACTCTTCCTATAGCTCCCAAAGCCATTCCCAATTATTTTCTTTTTTATGCAATATGCAGATGACACTTTGATTTTTTGTGATGCAGAAGACAGCCAACTAAAAATTTTGTGGATAGTTCTCATACTATTTGAGTCAGTATCAGGGTTACACATTAATTGGAGGAAGAGTCACATCTTTCCAATCAATGACGTGCCAAAATACAAAATCTGGTGGATATTTTGGGTGTAGAAATAGGACAGTTACCAGCAACATACTTGGGTATGCCTTTGGGTGCCAATAGCAAATCCAAGGAGATATGGAATGGAGTAGTGGAAAGATGTGAGAAAAGATTGTCTAGGTGGAAGTCTCAATATTTATCAAGAGGTGGTAGATTAGTGCTGATTAACTCAGTCCTGGATGCATTACCAACTTACTTAATGTCAGTTGTTCCCCTTCCAGCAAAGGTGGAAGAAAGAATTGATGCTCTGAGAAGGAATTTTTTGTGGCACGGTGAGAAGGAATTTTTTGTGGCACGGTGAGAAGGAATATAAAGGTTTCCACCTAGTCAAATGGAAGACACTGCTACTATCCAAGAAGCAGGGAGGACTGGCAATCAAAAATCTTAGGAAGCAGAACAAAAGTCTTCTCATGAAGTGGTTGTGGAGATTTCCTTTAGAAGAACAATCTTTGTGGGGTAGGGTGATCCAGGCCAAATATGGGAAGGAAGGACCCTGGAAGACTAAGTGACATCCACATATGGAACCAGTTTGTGGAGATCAATTAGAAACTTATGGCATGGTTTCTATGCAAAAACTGAATGTAATGTGAACAATGGGAGGAAGATCAGGTTTTGGGAAGATAATTGGTTAGGGAATGGAAGCCTCAAGCGCTTGTTCCCAGATATTCATCACCTGAACCAACAACAAGAGTCGACTCTTTATGAAGTTTGGTCTGAACATGGATGGAACCTTACCTACAGAAGACTGATGCAAGACTTGGGAGGTGGAAAGGTTGGCTGAATTTATGGAACACTTGATCAGTTCTTAGGATTCAAGGAAGGAGAAGACACTCTTAAATGGAAATGTCATAATAAAGGTTTATTCACTGTTAGTTCTGCATATAGAAATATGAATCAGATGGGATCCCAAGTTAACCTTCTGCCTTGGAAACTTATATGGAAGGTTAAAATACCATATAAAGTGGTAGTTTTTACTTGGTTGGTGGTGAAAGAGGTTGTACTTACACAAGAGAATCTTATGAAGAGGGGAATACAAATGTGCCCAAGATGTTGTTTTTGTGAGCAGGTTGTAGAGACAGTTAATCATCTGTTCTTGCATTGTAAAGTGGTTGGCCAGTTGTGGAATTTGTTTTCTAGCTTCAAAGGTATAAGTTGGACTATTCCAGGGAGAACAGGACAGGCTCTAGAAATCTGGAATATGGAGGGCAGTGGCAGCACAGACAAGAGTAGATGGAAAATTGTCCCAGCTGTTATTTGGTGGACCATATAGAAAGAAAGGAATTCTAGGAATTTTGATAACAAGATCAGCCCTCTGCACAAGATTAAAATGAACTGCATTATCACTTTTTGCTATTGGTGTAGTTCAGAGTATATAGATGACCCTGTGGCTATTGTAGACATTCTAGGGTCCTTATAAAGGTGAAAGGAGGATCTAGGGATAGTTCTCTTTTTTCTTCTTTCTTTTCTTTATCTTTTGTTTATGCCCGACACACGTGTGGAGGGAGGATATGATGTAAATTTTTGGATACCATCTTTGAGCTGATGATTGATATACAAATGTTACCTTTATCAAAAAAAAAAAATCGAGAAATCCTCAAGGGTTTACCAGTGGCGCACAGTTCAGAAAACGATGTATAATGAGCCGGCCCCTACTTCACCAGTAATGAAACGTTCTTATAGAAATGATAGACATATTGAAAACCACAAGATTCTAATGGTAGTTTAGATATGTTATACATATTTAGCCTATATGCAAAAAGTTTTTCTTTCTTACCTAAACTCCACGCTCCCAATCAAACACAGATGTAGATAGTATTTATTATGTATGAAATACTTACCGGGAAAGGGTTACTGAAATGAACACATTGTCAGAAAATTAAAATGGGAAGTATGAAAATGTTTTAAGGATAGAGATTAATTTTCTTGTAAATCAAATCTGTTCACTATGTTTAGAGTTCCAACACTACGTGTTCATACTTCTACCTTGCAAACAAATCAGAAAAATGGGGGTGCCTTTGAGGAAAATGTTTCTCATCAAAAATATTTTCCACAGGTAATGACATACGTTAGGAAGTAATTTTCTGGATCATTTCTAATATTTGGTAGGATATCAAAGCAAGTGACATATGGAAAACAGTACAAGAAATAAGGGATGACAACAGTGTACTATTGATATCTTTGAGTATTAAAGGCTGACAACAATATATAAATGTTAATTGAAACAAGTGATAAAGTGAGAGATGAAATATTTGTTAAGGAAAAAGACTTCCGTCCATATGTGAGAGAATTCATTTTCCTTCTTTTGTTGGAAACCACTTAAACTTGTAAAAGACATTTTCACAATTTAAGGCGATCAAATAAAGAAAAATTGGGAAACTATTTTCCAGCGCATGCAGTCTATGCCCTATATGTAGTCAAAATCATCAATTATGCATCACTAGTAAATTGCAACAAGCAGAAGCCTATGCTTCTGACTCTTGGTACACAGTTTTTCCATATTACATTGAAGAGAGTAAAATGAATTACCTCCTCTGCGTGAAAACATTAATATCATTATCTCTTTCATCTCCTCGAGATAAAATCTCATTTGCTGCTTGCAGTAGAGAGTATACAGATGCCTGAAAAGAAGTTACAATGAACTCCACCATATCAGAAAATAACATCACACAGTGCAAAAATGAATCTCTACATAAAACTACTGGTAATGAACAGAAATATAACCCATCAATAGCCCAGAAATCAAAATTCCATGGTAAGTACTTTTAATTGTCTATTCTTTGTCAAAAAAAATGCTTTATCAAAAAATTATCCATTAGTGATTCTCACCATTAAAAGATCTGTTTTCAAGTTTGTAATGGGGAAGAACACACTAAATCTAAACACTAACAAAACATGTAGAGCAAGGTACAAAAATGAAGACTATAAAAGTTACCGACCTGATAAGATAGCACCTTGATCCAACCAGTTCTATCACCACCCAACCAGGCAGTTGAAAACCAGGATACCCTAGATAATGAGCCTTGTTGTCTAAGTCCCAGCTCAATTACTCTTGCAGCATCATGCAATGATTGGACAAGTCCAGAACTGTTCTCTTCACCTTGCAGAGATAGATCTAGTTTTAGTCTCATATCCTCCATATCACTGCTGGTAGTTGGTCTGGAACTGCCATTGACTGACACACCATCCTCAGTAGAAGCAAAAGGTAAAAGGTGTAATATCCTTGATGTTCGAGGATTAATCCTACGTTTCATAGAATCAGATGTGCAGCTAAGATCACGATTTCCACCCTGCAACAAATAAAATTTTGTGTGGCATCTCCTCCTTGTATTGCACTGATTGTATATCAGGTGATCCAAGCCTACTACTTTCCTGCTGAAATAATAGTTTCTCACTGCTTTAACTGAAGGCCATGGACTAGAAGAACTGAAATATAAGAAACACAATCAGCCAAATGTTAATGTAACATTAAGAAGAATTTAATAGTGATAGATCCAATGGTTATAAGATATTGTGGAAACTCCAATTTAAGTAGTATAAGAATGATTAACTAGGACTTTTTCTGCTAAACATTAACTAAATCAGTGATCAGCAATCCTCTGTATCTATGATCGACACAGTCTTTCAGGTCATTGTATGAATCTTCAACTTAAAGATCAATATATTAATCATCAGATCTCTTTGTCAATGTCAGGACACTACAAGTCAAGATGTCATTCAGGATAAACGGCTGAAACTTCAAAAAAATAAAATGATAAGTAATCAAAATATTTTATAAATGCTTTGCACTAAGCCAGTGCGAGAGAACATAACTACAAATTGTGTAGATCCCCAATTGTATCTAAAATTGCATCAACCTCCTGTCCAATAACCAGGTTGCACCAAAAAGCTAGAAAAATAAGACATCTTTTTTTTAGGCAATGCAAATTGCTCCTATGGCCTCTAAAGATTTTGTCATTTCTTTCAAGTCAAACAGTCCACCAAATGGCTTGAGGGATGGTATTCCAAATCTTTTGTGATTTCTTGCACATCCATTCTTTGTTCCAGCATTGCAATAGCTCCCTAGGGGATTTTGGCATGGACCAGGACACGCGTAAGATTGATAAAAACATGCTCCACAGCTGAGTAACAACTTTACAATGCAAGAAGAGGTGGCCAACATCTTCACACATGGAGCACCTACTACAAAACTTAGCTTTCCTCTTTTGAAGGTTGGAATGAGTGAGACTAGCCTCTCTAACCACAATCCAAGAGAAGCAGGAGACCTTCAAAGGTGCCTTGCTAAGCCAATTTTTTTCCCAAGGCCAAAAAACCATGTTGTTGCTTAATTCCAGCTCCTGTAGCAGCCTCTGACTGTGAAGAGGCCTTTGGATGTCCCTTCCATCTAATAGAATCAGCTTTGTTGCAGCTAAAGCTATGTTGCTTAGCAGCTGAAGCAAAAGACATACTCGTTCTAGTTCCCAATCATTACCTTCCTTCTAAGAGAGAGATTTCACCCTTGTGTTGAAAAAAATCCCGCAATTACTACATTGTGATGAGTTGATAGTCTAAAAGTATCCGAGAATTACTCTTTAAGAGGAGAGTGGCCCAGCCATACATCGGCCCAGAACTTCATTTTCCTTCCATTACCAACAATGAAGCCCATATTAGCCACAAAGTTGTTCCCAGCACCCTCTAATATGCTTCCAGACTCTCGTGCCATGAGGTGTTGCGGCTACTTTGGTGAACCATTGATTCTCCATAGAGAACTTTCCAACCAAGGTTCTCCTCCAGAGTGATTAATCTTCCTTATTGAATCTCCAGTGCCATTTCAATAATAAACTTTCATTGTGACGGCCTCAGGTTCTTGATTCCCAACCCCCTCCCCCATTCTCATATCTTTAATAACTGTAATCCATTTTACAAGAGCAAAGAATTACCCTTGTTTGTTACCATTCCAGAGAAAGTCTCTCCTTAATTTGTCCATACGCTTCAAAATTGAGGACTGTGCGGGGAAAAGTGACATAATGTAGGTAGGCAGGCAGTGCACTAAGAACACTGTTGATCATAGTGATTTTACCATCAAGAGAGAGGTATTAAAAAAAAAAAAAAAAGAGAGAGGTATTGTCATTTCCAATTCGTCAACTTTTTCTCCATCTTTCAAGTACGTCATTCCAGATTGATAAGGATTCGTATAGTGAAACTTCAAAATTAAACCCATTATTCAAGATGTCACAACTTCAAGATCATCATTTCCGGACACATTAATACAGGGAAGTACCACAAGTAGTTAGTAAACACTAGCCACGATCCAAAATCCAAATTAGGGATAACATTTGGGAAGGTTTGGGGTGAAGTGAAGAACAATCCAAGTTCGGGTGGTGCTTACTAGTTTACTTTCTTTTCTTTCTTTTTCTTGATAACTGAGAAATCCGCTTTCCCAACTTAGAAACTCGGCAGATAATGGCAAAAATACATCCAGCCCTCTACCCTGCTCCACTTAAATAACAAACTTGGCTCACCAGTCAGGATTCAAACCCGTGATATGCGTCGAACACATATCCCCCATTTGTACAACCAATCAAGATTCATTTTCTTGAGCCAAGGGTCCTTTGGGAACAGCTCTCTACCCCACAAAAGTAGGGGTAAGGTCTACGTACACCCCACCCTCCCTATACCCCACTTGTGGGACCACACTGTACTACTTTTGCTGTTGAACTTGAACCAAAGCCTAAGTGTGTCGCGCATTAGCAAGACCGTAACAAACAATTTTCTTTATTCCTAAGCTTGTTATAACTCACAACTGGAGTAGATAAAGTAACAGATTCAAGTTTTCCTTTAACCAAATGAGAGAGAGAATGTGTTCAATCTCAGGCTACACTGATATAAGAAACTCATATGCAGCAGAATTCAGAAATAAGTTTAGTAACTGACAAACTCCAGCTTTACAACAAAACCCTTCCATAATAAGATACCTCCCACCAGCAACAAGTACCCGTTAACTCTGTCCCCCAAGGCTTTGACACATGTGAAATATCACCTAGTATTTTTTTTGTCTCAGCAAGAATTCCAACCTAAGACCTCATAACACTCAACCACTTCACTATGACTCAAAACATTTTACCAGCACAAAAAATGGTCAGTTTTACTCATCATCCAAATATTACGGTAAATTTGATAAATATTATTCACAACAGCAAGCAGAATTTCTAGCTGTACAGAGCAACTTATTGAGTTAATTTAGGTTTAGCATCAAAAAATCCTACTTAAATGATTTACTATTGCAGCTTTTCGAATCAATTAACGATTCAACATGATGATAATCAATCAATAGCTAGAAAACTGAAGCAGATTACACAGGATGAAAATCACCTAGAGGAAGGAAGATTCTGATGGTGGAGCTTCAACGACATCAGCTTCAAAGATGCTTTTGAGTGTTCGAGAAGGGAGAAATAAAACGATTAACTTTTGTCAAGAGAAATGAAAATGCAAGCTGAAAGTTTTTTGTAAATAGACGTGACACAAAGGGTTTATCCGTAGACGTGGGGAGACAATTCATCACATAATTCCTATGTCTCCATAACTTCACATTTTATTATAGTGTTTTTTTGGTACCCATCTCCTGTTTTGTATTTGTATTGGGGCTCGACTAATTTTGATGTATATTTCTTAGTTCTTATTTTATAATTGATATTTGTATAAAAGTTTAATTAATCAAATTCGCATCAGTAATTCATTATAGAATTGTCCTTCGAAATGGCGCAATTGGTTTGGAGGGTGGTTATTCACACGATGATTCGAGATAGATCCTCTCAATGCTTTCTGAGTCGATTATGTCGCATAGGACTTGCCTAGTGCGGTTTGCAGGCTATTACACAGCGGGAGGTTTACGTTTTACCCAGTGTGCACAAAGTGTTCACCCGAAGGACAGAGACTGTGACAGAGATTGTAACGGATCAGATTATCCTAAGGTTCCAAAAAAAACCATTATAGAATTAAATTGCATCGCATGTAAATAATAGAGTTTCATATTTTAACAATCTTATCTTATTATATTATCTATTTAAATTATTATTTTTGGCGATATTATAACTATAACTCGCCTTATATTGAAAACACTTTGATATTGAGTTGACTATACACACTTACAACCAATTGGGAATTAAAATTCATCAACCCAACGTTACGATGTGTTTTAACATGAAGAAAGTAATAGTTTAGATAGATTACGAGAATGATGGCTAATCGTATTTTAACACGAAGAGAGTAATAAATAATTTCACATTATTTATTATAGAATTTTTTTATCTCACAAAGTATTTTGTATCTATATTATAGCGTGATTAATTTAGATTTGTATCACATAATTCTTAATCAATAATTAATATTTATACGCGAGTTTAATTAATTTGAATTCACTTCGTATATACCTCATTCATTAGAGAGTAAAATTGCAGTAACATATAAATTAGCAGACTTTCATACTTTGAACTATCCTACTATATTTTTATATTCAAGTTATTATCTATTTACAAGTTTTATATCTTAATTGTAATTTGTAATTTACTTTATACTAAAATGCACTTTAATATTAAGTTAATTATAAAACTTATTATCAAATAAGAATAAATATTTATTAGCTCAATAAGATGTGTTTTAACACGAAGGGATTAATAGTTTAGATAAATAATGAAAAATGATGAATAATTGAGACATGAGATTCTAAATATATATTTTTTTGATATTTTTGCTGTATTTTAACTATTAATTCTTCCTTGTAATGAATTAAAATAGTGAATTACTCATATGACTAGTTTTTGGTTGGTGGAGTTTCATTCATCACGATCTAATTTGTATATTCAATTTCAATGTAATGAATAAATCAATTTATATTACCTTAACGAATAACTATGTTAACGGGTAAGTGATTAATTTATTGATCAATTTATATATTGTTTAAATTCAATTTACCACTTCAACATCAATACCTAATATCATAAAAGTGTTTCATTAGTATCGAATCAAATCTTTTATATTTATACTTTGTAGAATCATTATCTACAAAGTATGACTTTCAACCCATAGTTGATTATTTATTCAAACTAGAAGACCGAGAGAAGCTGTAATTTCTAACTTATGACTTTTAGATTATTTTTGTTATTTTATTAAGTATTTTTTATTATTATACCCAAACATTGTAAAAATTATTTTTAACTTATAAACACTTAAAGTAAATCAATTCAAATAGATTTTCAGTCACTTTAAAAAAGAATGACACATTTTTTATATAATCTAATTTAACTTTATCTATTTTGTTCTTAATCAAATAATTTATAATCACACAATTTATATTAGATAATAAATTTTATTATTTTATTTTGAGAGAAGTGTTAAAAACATTCCTAAACTTGACGCAAATTACTAGTTTCATTTCTGAACTATTGACAACCTTAAAACACCCCTCTACTTGACTAACTAAACTTAAATACATCCCGATAATCTCTGATTTGCCACAAGACATAGCAAGTGGTCTCAAAATCTTGTATAACATGTAACTCTTAATAAAAAGCGGAGAGAAGCGTTGAAAACCCCCTAAACTTGACGAAAATTTAGGAGTGTATTTCACTCATATCGTAAGATCGTAGGTGTATTTAAGTTCAGTTAGTTAACTAAAGATGTGTATATAAAACTGTCAGTAATTTAGGGATGAAACTAATAATTCACATCTAGTTTATAATTGTTTTCAATACTTCTCTTTTTATTTTTCTTTCACAATTCCGTATCAAATCAAAACTACATTAGTTTTGCTATGCTAGAGTGTATTTGATGACAAAATTGACACAATAAATATCCAAAGCAAAGCAAAAAAAAAAAAAACACAAGGAAAAGAAAAGTTATGTGCAAACGAGCCCTTATTCCCTTCTCTTTCCGTTTGTTTCTCAGTCTCCGTTCGGACTGTATAATATGGTCCATAAATGTACTTCTCTTCTCCGAAGTCTTCACTTTCTCGGCCGCAATTCTTCTTCTGGTATTGGTAATGCTCTTTCCACTATTCCTTTTTTTTTATATATATGTATATAGAAATTAATTCATATAATCTTCTTTTACCCCAAGGTTTTAAGTGTTACTCATCCTATGTGAGATTTCACTGGCCATGTTGTTGTTATTGGGCGGAATTTCCTCCGTTCCAATTTATGCAACACTTTTCATTTTCGAGCAACGATTTAAGTTTGATTGGAAATTTGTGCATAGAATCTTCAATTTTTTTTGAAATGAAATTTATATATATGTAAACTACGTATAAAGTACTATAAGTCACAATAATTGATAATTCAAAATGTTTAAAATATCTATGAAAAACTTACGGTCAAAGCTAGACTCGAAATCCAAAAAGTGCCACGCAAAATGGGACGGAGGGAGTACTATTTATACATTGTTAATTTTTTTTATGCATATATGGTAGATGTCGAACTCGCTTGGCTAGTTCATATGTTACTTGATTTTGAACCCGTTTAATGAAAATCCTGGCTCAGCATCATATGATATTCATACAAGGTGGAAGATTGGAGGATATGTATGGCAAAGTATTTTCGTGACATTTTTTGGTACTAAAGATTGGAAAAGCATCTCACTTTGTTGGTTAATATGGAGTAAAAGTTGGGATATTTGGAAAGGAAATGACGTCTACCTATTTGTGAAGGAATGCATTTTCTCCCTTTTTGCTGAAATACCAAAAACCGGAAAATAATTCATTTCGAAAAATATTTTTCTAGCCATACAATCACACCTATATGTATAAAGTACTCCTCTTCATTTGTATTATAGAATTAAGGTCATTAGGAAGAATTCATCTGTTTCTAATCTTGGTTAAATGTGACAGGGAGGCCTGTTGTAGGATTTCTTGGTTATTCACTTCATTTTAATGCTAGTCAAGTTGGATGTCATACTCGTGATGAGAAGATTGTCAAACTAAAACTAGCTCAGGACCTAGCTGGTTTGGTTCAGGAATCTTTGAACTTAGAGGAGAAAAAATCCCAAGTATCTAAGAGATTGGTGCCTATGGTTGAGAAGTTGGTTGAGAATTCGGGGGGTGTGAAACATGGAGCGTCGCTGGCACAAAAATTAGCGAACTTGGTGGAAGAGTCTTATAATCTTGATGAGTCTAAACCTATGAATCGTGCGGAACATAAAAGATTACTTGAACTACGCATAAAAAAGAGAGTTAAGGAACAGTATGTAAATGGGAAGTTTCAAAACCTCATAAAGAAAGTGGTTGCCAATCCAAAAACACTTTGTGATGCTTATGATTGTATTCGATTGAGTTCTAATGTTGATCTAGCATCTAATGGCGAGGATTTGCCTTTTGAAGCCATGGCTGAAGAGCTTTCTTGTGGGTGTTTTGATGTTAGTGCTAACACATATTCGATCTCAACTAAGGGAGCAAAGAAAGAAGTCCTTGTCTTTCCAAATGTTAAACTCAAAGTTGTTGAGGAAGCAATCAGAATAGTTTTAGAAGTTGTCTACCGACCTCACTTTTCTAAGATATCGCACGGTTGTCGTAGTGGTAGGAGCCATTTATCTGCTCTTAAGTACATTCGCAAAGAGATAATTAATCCAAAGTGGTGGTTCACCTTGCCAGTTTGCAGAAAGCTTGACAATCAAATCGTAGCTAAGCTCTTTTCAGTTATGGAAGACAAGATAGATGATCCTTTCCTATATACGATAATACGTAGTATGTTTGACTGTGGAGTATTGAATTTAGAATTTGGGGGCTTTCCAAAAGGACATGGTCTCCCACAAGAAGGAGCATTGTCTCCAATTTTAATGAACATATATCTTGATCTATTTGATCATGAAATGTACAGGTTGTCAATGAGATATGAAGCTATTGATAAAGGATCAAGCGCTGAAGAAAGTGCACCCAACTCTGTGTTACGCAGTTGGTTCAGGAGACAGATATCTGGTAATGGCTCTCAAGAATGCCATGATTTGGGCTACTCTGAAATTAGGGTGCATTGTTGCCGCTTCATGGATGAGATTCTTATTGCCATCTCTGGTCCCAAAGACGTGGCTGTTGCTATCAAGTCTGAAACTGAAAATTACTTTAAGAATTCTCTTCATTTAGAATTTGAAAATGAAATAGATGTTTTTCCATGTGATGGGCCTACTGGCATTCGCTTTCTGGGTAGTGTGGTTAAAAGAAGCCTGAAAGAGAGTCCGGCTGTAAAGGCCGTTCACAAATTGAAGGAGAAAGTAGAATTATTTGCTTCGCAGAAAGAGCACTCGTGGGACACTGGGACAGCAAGAATTGGAAAGAAATGGCTGGCTCATGGGTTGAAGAAGGTAAAAGAATCAGAGATTAAGCATCTCTCTGATGGTAGCTCCCTTTTGACCCAAATTTCGTGTTTTCGAAAAGATGGGATGGAAACGGATCATTGGTATAAAGTCTTGCTAAAAGTTTGGATGCAAAATAAAAATATTAATTGCCAAACAAACGAGGATGTTATCTTATCTAAGCATGTAGTTGAACCAGCTCTCCCTCAAGATCTAAGAGATTCATATTATGAGTTCCAGAAGCGTGTTCAGGAATATATATCTTCTGAGACAGCTTCGACTCTTGCCCTGTTGCCAAACTCCAACTGTTCATCATTTACGACACAGATCATAGCCCCAATCAGCATCATAAAGAAGCGGCTTTTTCGATATGGATTGACAAACTCCAAAGGTTATTCCCAGCCATGTCATCTGCTAGTTTTTTGGGATGACAATGAAATTGTTGACTGGTATGCAGGTTTAATCTGCCGGTGGCAGAGATGGTACACCGAGTGTGACAACTTTAATGAGGTAAAGCTCATTATTTGCAATCAAGTAAGATTGTCTTGCATCAGAACTCTGGCGATGAAATATAGGATCCATGAGAGTGAGATAGAGAAGAAATTTGATTCTGAATTGCGCAGAATTCCTGCAACTGAAGATCTGGAGCTTGAGATAACCAGTGAAGCAACAAATTCTGAAGCTGTTGATAATGACGCCTTAATGTATGGAATAACATACAGTGGAATATGTTTATTCTCTTTAGCAAGAACGGTGAGTCAGTCACGTCCTTGCAATTGCTTTGTTATAGGATGTTCAGCAGCAGCTCCTCGTGTATACACTCTTCACGTGATGGAAAGACAAAGATTCCCTGGTTGGAAGACTGGATTTTCTAATTGTATCCATCCCAGTTTACATAGAAGGCGACTTGGGTTGTGTAAACATCATCTGAAGGATCTACTTCTTGGTTATATCTCTCTTCAATCTATTAATTTTGGTGCTTGGTAAGGAAACGACTTCCCTTGATGCGAAGTGGTAAATATTCTGCAGCATGAACACTCAATAGTTGGAGTAGATGGACCAGAGAAAACAGGAAGATGGAAAAATCTTGTAATTTTTTTGAAGATCTGTCTTTGTTGTCTTTATGTGATTGAATTACATTCATCATTATCATGGGAATATGATAATGTTTTGACTTCAGAATGTCCACTTCAACTTGGCTGTGTCAAATCAATGCAAAAAGTTTGAAGTTTCTTAGGTAGCTGCCTTGAAGATTCTATGAAAGTTGTATGTTGTTGGTCTGATACTGAGAACACAGATGGTTCAAAGAAACTAATGTGAAGGTAAATTCATTTGGTTGATGGATACGAAACAAGTTACCCATGTAGTTAGTTTCCGTACATCTTATACAACGTTTGGTAAGTAGATAGGAAATAAGTTATTCATGTATAAAATTAATATGATGTTTGATTGACAATTTCAAAAACTGCATAATCAACACATGTATAAGGTATGAGAAAATCTATGTATTATTTCATTGCATAACTTTAGTCAGCTACGAAACGACCTTTGAATGCTCAATGAAGTTTATCTTCCTGCTTTCAGTTTAGGCTGTTGTTACATTATTTTTTGTGTTTTCACTTTTCAGAACTACATTTTCTCAACTTTTACTGACCTTGGGTATTGTCAAAATTGTGACAACTGTCAATTTTGCAGAATTTTTTTTTTGTGAAACTTTCAGCTACGATTTATTTCAGTTTAGGTAATATGAATTCGTTTAGAAGTTACATAAATGCAAGATTATTTTTTGTTATTTTTTTTTAATAGTTTTTTACATATTAATTTTAAAATTTCTCACGATTCTCTAGTATAAAGTATTGATGACCAGAACTTGGGGCAAACCCAGATTTTCTTGCAAACAAAGAGATGGTGAATCTAATCGGGATGAATTCTATTTTACCTAAACAAAGATTAAACTAGTAGATGGTTGATGTACAAATGTAAACAATGCTGATATCACAGTTTACATGTCAATGTTAAATATATTGGCTGAAAACTGGAATATTTGCGTGCAAACCAATATAAACACTTGAACAGAAATAAATCATATGCTTAAGATTTTGCCTGATCAAGTTCTGAAATCTTTACCCAAAAGATAGGATTAAGGTCTACATATACGTTCCCTAAACCCCACTTTTGAGATTACACCGTGGAAACAAATATTGTTTGGTATCAAAGGCTAGTTGGGAGATTAATGTATCTGTCAAGCCACATATAGCTAATGTTGTGAAAGTCGTGAGACAGTTCATGAATGCACCGAATGAAGAACATAATCATTCTGCTCGTATCAATGCATCTTAACAGTTGAATGAAAACCAAACTTGGTGAACATCAATGATTCCACAGACCAAAGCCATGATGTCCAACAAATTCTATCAAAACTCCGCATAGAATTTACAGAAATGTTTAAAGGTTTGCTGTTATCGATATTCACTTGTTCATACACTTTCATCAGGATTGGTTGAGGATTGTCCAAGTTTCATATATTACATCAAGTCATAGGTCTAGTCAATCCCCTCATGAGGTGAAAAGAAGATAAGTCCAAATCCCCAGCACAAGAAACAAATATGTACAAACTACTCATACATGGTGCCAGATTTACAACATCACCACACTTCTCAAGGAATCATGAATGTGCATTAAGCAACTTTTGGTAGACCAAGTCGATAAACTGATTGTCCTGCAAAAAAATTAAGAAAACAATCATTTTTTCTTCAAATAATAGAAAATTCAGAAAATATCCTGTATGTGAGCTGCATGTTATTGATGAAACAACAATGATACAATTACTAAAATCTATCATGATCATCGTATGCCAAGGCATTCTTCATCTCAACCATTCACCAATGGTTGGTCAAACATTTTTCAGTATATTCAGGAACACGCTGGTGGTGCAATGTGCCAAGTTACAGGTCAAGCTTGAGATTACGTGTAAAATAGATCCAATCGAAAATGAGATCCAGAACTTAGGGAGACTCTTTACAGAAAGAAACTTTTCACTTGTTTAGACAGCAAATGGGGACCATAGCTCTCTAAACATTGAAAAGGAAATTGCACATAAGAAGAAATATGAAGTCAAAACCAAGAATTAATTTGACTGGGCATCTTATACTAACTGATGCTTCATCAGTAAAAGTTAAAAATTTAAACAAGCCACCTAGGATGTAACTCTACAACATAACAGATATCTTTTAATTATTTAACCAAAAATTTTAGTGAACTTAGATCTAGCATTCATCCCCCCCCTCCAAAGAGAAAGAACTCAGAGCTAGCATATGCATTTTAAACTTAGTCATTTACACGGATCCTATGATTGTAAACACAAGTTAGATTGAAGTTACAAATGTTGAACCCTCCAAAATCTGAATGTGTTTGCAAAGAAGCAGTTTCGATAATAAGTCATGTCCACAAATTTTATGGATAAAATGATCAAGATTTATGCAGCTGAATGGAATTCAATTACTGTTCAAGTACACAAAAGATGCACCCAGCAATGACAATATATAATTAATTAACACAATTGTAGTCATCCGAATAGCAGGCAGAGTACATAAATTAAATCCTGGATGGCTGGATATACCTGAACAAGCATTAGAAGCACGTCTTGAACTTTCTCTCTGCTTAGTGTCACACTTTGTGGAGGAATCTGAGTAGAAGTGAGAAATGGAGGCAAAGTAGGTGGTCGGAAGGGTTGAACTAGAGGTGTACCATGTGGGCGTTGTGGATTCACATGAGGATAAAGGGCAGGAGTTGATGTAGCTGAGGAGACAGAAGTTGTCACCAATACAGGTGACACAGGAGGTGTAAAGAAAGAAGGCTTCACAAGATTTGCAGGGTAATTAGTACTATTGATCAGGTTAGCAGAATCACGGCGTGACTGTGGAGGAAGTGATGGAGCTGACTGAACAGGTAATGAGACTTGCAAAATTGGAGCAGGAGATGGTAGGGGACTTGGAACTCGGGTTGATGGATCAATAGTTTGAACTGGATAATGATATGGCAGTCCGGAGTTCACAACAGTTGAAGAGGTATGCCCAATAGTTGCAGCAGTCTGCAACAACAAAATTAAATCTCAGGACTTTTCTACACCCCAAGGAGGAGGGGCAGTAGGGGAAGACTGCCCAGTATTTTAAAGCCAATGTTTACTAAACTAGAAGACATTCTTATTGATCTTCCATGATGCATTCATCTACTAATGCAGCCTCACTCATATCCTGAAGAAAAAGATGCATTTTATTCCCCTAACTACACTATCTCAGAAAAGCCAGCTTCAGTATAACCTCGTTTTCTTCAAAATATGCTAGTCTCCAAGTGAAGCCCTCAAACAGTTTCAGTTAGTAACAGAGAATAAATTCTTGGATCCTCGAGAATTTTATATTCCTCACAGAAAAGATTCCATACTATGATTTCTCATATTCATTTCCATCCACTTGGTATCATAATCATCATTAGTCAACCCATAGTCATCTCTTTTGGACATAAATGTTTCCCCCAAATTCCCGGGATAGAACAGTGTTCCTCATGATTTTTTGTTTTTGGGAAAGGGGGTGAATATGCAATTAAATCACCTAACGAAGGCATGCATGAAAATGTTAGGCTTATTCAAACATTTATCCTGGTAATGGATGGTATCTGTAAATGATCAAAGAATATACATGCATTACAAGTTGTTACAAGAATATAACAAAATCTTTGACCAAGAAAATCTCAGGCGGCAACATTTTAAGAAAATGTACAAGGGACAGCAAATTGACACCTTGCACTGCACAAATTGAGTGACTGGAGAAGCCAATAGGTAGAAATGTACAAATAAAGCAAATAAGGTAGACAGAGGCTTAACACCATTTGGCAATAAACAGAAGCTTCTTTTCGGTTTAAAGTTCATGAACAGATGCTAAAGTTTTAAACTTGACAGTTTTAGATGTTAGACGGGAAATTATACATCAATATCATAGGAAGGTTGAGTACATACTACATACATTGAAAAAGTTCATAAAGGAAGAATCATCAGCACCAAACCCATTCGTAGAGGTGGTAAATGCCAGTCCAGATGACCCTTCTATTGCTGTACTCATTGGGACCACCTCATGTTCTGTAAACTCACTGCACTTAAAAACATCAGGATAAGTTAAAAATTAGAGTAGAAACAAAACCGCACCAAAGAAGGGGGAGAAAATCAAGAAACACAGAAATTAATAGCTGAAGAGCAACAAACGTTGACCTTTTTTTATAAGAGCAACAAACATTGATTTAGTCACCCCTTATGGACAAATATGCTGACAAGGGAAAAATGACAATGGATACAAGATAACAAAGTCATTGATTATTTCTCGATTTCCTCTTTTCTTCCGTAAGTGCCTTTGTTTAAGTTGGATCCTGAAGATCTATGAGAAATCATAAATGAAAGACCAACTCTAGGAAGTAAAAAGTTCGGGTTCTATTATATGTTCTCTCCACAAGCGAAGAAATGAGCAGAAAGTGTTGCCAACAGTATCCATATTAATGACTCATTTCATTTTTGTTAAAGTTGTCTCACTTACCATGACAATTTCCTACAGCCAATAGGAAAACTCAAACTGGTAGGTTAACTAGCTTACGTTTGACTATCTTAACTACTGAAAGTAAAAGAAAAATCTGCTAAGTAACTACTAAAACCAAATAGGGTCCCAGTGTCCATAAGCCCTTTTGGTGAAAATTTAGACTATTGTGATGTGTACTCCTTATATCCATTTATAAAGAATAATTATCCGACACCAGGAGATGTACCCATCTGGCATAACTTAGACAAGGGGAATTAGATAATTTCTTTGCAGTCTTTCTCTCAAGGATGTAACAGATTTTTTATATATATATATTTTATTTTATTTTATTTGGGGGGGGGGGGGGGGGGTCCACTAGTATTTTGTTGGAATGTATATTGGTTTTATCATCGAATTAAAAAATTATTAAATGTATATATTTTAGAAGAACGACTTGATTGATGAATATATTGAAGTAAAATAGGATGGTTGTAGCGGAGGAATGCTACAAAAGTGGAAGAAAATACGATATGAAACCTATCAAAGTGACAAAAAAGTTCTACAGACCAATTCTAAGGCCAACAAGGTTTATTTATATAGAAGTGAATGTTGGGCAACGAGAACCGTCAAAATACAGATGTTAGGATAGATATGTCATCATACAAAATTAGACATGATTAGAAATGATCCCATCCCCTAGAGGGTGCAAGTGTCATTGCATAAAGCATAACATGAGAGAGGTCATCAGAGATGGTACCAATTTATCTCACGGAGACTTCCAAATTAACTAATCTGTTGTCACAATGTTGGGATAGTTAAGAGTGCTAAAAATAGATGGTATACATTCACCGATTCACATATCAAAGGAAAATATCTTTGAAGACCTAAAATAACTTGGAATTCATACAAACTCAACGAAGAACATAACACAACACTATGAAGGTTGAAGGTACTAATATGCGTATTGATATTCCACAAAGTAATACATGTATGATTACATAGGAACCAACAATTGATAAGCACAATTTTGCAGAGATTATTTTTCTTATGCCTCACATCAAACTGATTCTTAATACTTATCCTCTATCATGCTGTAGCAATGAAACAGTTCCTTACCATGTACTAAAATACGGAAATGCTATAGCTTCACCAGAAACAAGAATATTCATGAGTTGTGGCAAATAACTTGTGCTTATAAGGAAATCGCTTGACAAACATCTTAATTTCCAAACAAATTAAGGAACCAGGGGAAGAATCTATGATGCCGCACCTTTTTCTTAGCTGTGGCCTCAGGGGAACCTTTGAGTATTCACCTAAAATTCTGGAATCCACCACATCAAAGTAAAATTATACAAGTTGCAGATTATGCGCCATGATTACGTAAGAAAAATGACCCAATTACTTCACATGCCCTGCACCACTAAAACAAACTAACAATAAATCGTCTTTGATGTCATTTCCATCAACCGATATAACAAACTTCTTTTATCAAGTTAGTTACCAATATAACACAACAACTAACTGTTATTCCTATAAGATAATGCCATTTATATCATGTAACACAAAGAAGAAATGGATTCCATACAAATTAGACACCTTCATTAACAAAAACTCAGAACTGAATACTTAACAGAGACTGGCAACATAACCAACAACAACAACATACCCAAAATAGTCCCACAAAGTGGGGTCTGGGGCAGGTAGAGTGTACGCAGACCTTACCCCTACCTCAGAGGTAGAGAGACTGTTTCCAATAGATCCACGGCTCAAGGAAAAAATAGACCAAAGAAACTGGCAACATAACCATCGCGCTAAAATAAATGTTAGATGTCATTGAGATTACATATTTAAAGCCTAAGGTATGTCATAATTTGACTAAACAAGCTTCGAAATTTAAAATATTTCATTTATAGCAGCCTTCAACTTAATGCCTTTTGATAGAAAGACCCTATCATGGCTATCCTTGTCAAAGAAAACTCATACTACCATCCATTTTATAATCAATTCAGCCTAGTTACAATAATAACAGTCAACCACAAGTAATTCGAAATACAAGAATAATTACCAGCCCTTAACATTTTCTGCAAGTAGGTTGTTCACTTATTTGTTTTGCTCTCTATCATAAATGTCTACAAGAATAATTCAACTGTTTTTATATGTGTAGATGTTCAGGGAGAAGATGTAAGATCATCTCTTATAACAATGTCAAGTTGCTACATGCTTGTGGTGGGAGGTTATGAATTGGTTCGTAATACAATAGGTGAGCCGAGCATGGTAAATGAGGCACTATACATGCGGTTTTAGAAGAAAGAAGAGAAGATGCAGTGCATGGGATGTAGCACTACTAGCTATTATGTGGATAATGTGAAGGTGGAGGAATAGGAGAGCGTTTGAAGAGGTCAAGAAAGATTTTGTAGCCTCGTGTCTCTAGTTACCTTTAGGTACACCCGAGAGTTCTTGTGTGTATATATGACTGAATAACTTTTGCAGAGAAACATATTTTGGTCTAGGTTTCTCTACTTTTTTGTACACTTTTTGTATACGGGAACCTAACATTAATAAAATTACTTATCTTATCAAAAATATCTACAAAATCCACCACCATAACAGTTGTTTGATATTGATTGGAGAGAATAATTAATTAATCTACACAAATGTGTTCACCAACATCATAGATCTCCATTGCAATAATCTCAACCTTCATCTACAATTACAAGAGATAAAGCTCCACCCATAAATATAGCTTGAGTATGAAGACTGAAGAAGATGCCAACCTGCCAAAGAGATTTGCAACCTCCTCAATTTCATGTGCATTGTAAAACCAAATACCATTGACTTCTTGGGCTGCATTGCGATACAACAAGTATGGAACCTGAACCTCAAACTCAAAGTCCCCCAAGAGATCTTCCACCATATTTTCTGCTTCATATGAACTCAGACGTCAAATAGGAAATCATTCATATGAGGCATTACATTCGAACATCATAAATGGGACAAATTAAAATAAAGAATTCTTAATGTTTTCCCCTACGAATTGAGAAGGAGAGGCCCGCAATATATTATTAAAAGAAGAAATGGGATAATACCTGCACTCCTGCGGTTCATAACAATGAACTGGAACCTTGGCTGAGCACTCCTAAAATAACATAACCAACAACAACGAAATCTGGTAATTCAATCTCCTTATAGGCACACAATCCATCAAAAACCATCAGATTTCCAAAATATTACATGAAAAATAACCTAAAAACCAAAGAAGCCATCACATAATTATATGGTATTTGCACAGCGTGATAATAGTTTCGGACAAAAGTTGAATCAGAAACAGTTTTTTGACAAAACACTAGACATCTCCTTACGAAAAAATTTAACTTTAAGGGGTGGTTTGGCAGAGTGTAAAAGAATAATGCTAAATAGAGTGTATTATAAATGCTTGTATTAGCAATGCATGTATTAGTTATGCTTGCATTAATTATACATAGATTATTTTAATGCATTGTTTGGTTTGATGCGTTATAAAAAAATTATTTACAAAGATACCCTCCACTATTATGGTGGAAAAGATGTAAAAAAGGTTTTGAGGGGCAATTGGGTCTTTTATCATGTTAATGCATGCATTAAAACAATTGCCCATAGTATTAGCAATGCACACCTTAATACACAATAGAGTGTATAACTAATGCATAGGTTCGTTGGAAAAGAGTACCAAACAAGGTACTAGTAATACACAAGGCATTATTTTTCCTAATACACTCTACCAAATGACCCCTAAGTACGCTTGTCCAATCCACGAACTGAACAAGTCCGGCCCACTAAGGGGGTGGACTGATACGGGGTAACCCACCAACCTAAACTCCATGAAGGGCAGTCTGGCCCGTGGGACTTGCTAGGCCAGCCACACGGTACAAGGCCCATGGACTGAACGGTGTTCAAAGGGGAGGGGGGGGAGAGTGGCAACGGCTAGTTAGATGCCTACACATTAACCCCAAATTCCCTAATTGAATGAATTCATTGACACCGTACCGAAACATTCCTACATTCACGGTTACAAATTAGAAGAGTTATTGCTAATTTATATGGATGAGAACTATGTCAATTTCAGAAGCAAAACAAACCCACCGAACCCTTTTAGAATAGATGTGCTTTTTTGGTATCTAGGCAAGTTAAGACTATTAATTCAAGTTCCAATGCATTAAATATTGTTCATATTTCTAATTTCTTACTATTGTCCAATCTCTTTCTTGAATTATTTTTTTATTTATGATCATCTACTTGTGTGTAAGTAAGTTATTCTAAGGGAACACAATTTTCTTTTATATAAATCATCCCTAGATTCTTCAATTAAATTTCTTAAGAGGGAAAAAATGGTCTAAGACTAGTATCAAAAAAGGGGGTCCGAGACTATACCCCTCCCAAGGGTTTAAGGTCAGGTTCGGGCTGGTTCACCGCTCTGAGCCCTTGAACTCCTAAATTGGGGCTAGACCAGTTTGGCTTGGGAACTTTGCCATGTATATGAATGTTCACGCAAGCACCTTAACAGAAAATACCTGCTAAATCTGATACACCGACATATGAAACAAAGCCAGATATAAACACTTTACATTTAAATAGAAAACAAAACCAGGTGCGTGGAATATTGCAAGCATACCTCTTAACTACAAAGAAAGAACCTTCAACCTCCTTGCGGCTCTGAAATCCAAATTAAACATTCAATCAATTTATCCTTTAAGACAATATTCCAAGAAGACCGACTGATTGCATTATAAATAGGCAAAAGGCGGGAAGCAGGAGTACACAGCGGATCCCTTGGAATATATTTTTCCAGAACATCTAATTTACCACCTTTTCATCCGAATGATGTATATCATGACAATTGCGTCCAAGTAGAGCAAAATGGAAAGTGAGATTTATATGTTGATTGCAACTAGCTTAGGATTGAGGCATACCTAAACTTCGGTGTTGAGATTATTTCAACATTTTTTTCTAAATTAATGCACAGATTAAAAAGTATACACCGTGACTTTCTAAATCACGCACAACTGAATCAACATTCGATACATTCATCAACACACAATAAGACACGAGTTTTTGTAGTAACAACATAGAACTATACGGAGCTTAATTATGAAATTTACTCTATACAACTATCCATGGGCACTTTTAACGATCAAGTCCATCAATATTCACATAGAGAAATCAATGTATACTTCTAGAAATCATTCAAATATTCACATATATCTACCTAAAACAAAATTACATACATACTGCAACACACAATAAGACACGAGTTTTTGTAGAACAGCAAGAAACTATAAGGAGATCAATTATGAAGTTTACTGTGTAGAACTATCCCAAGGCACTTTTTAACAATCAAATCCATCAATATACACATAAGAGAGATTAACATGTACTTCCAGAAATCACTCAAACATTCACATATATCAACATAAAACAAAACTCCATACATACTGCATCACACAATAAGACACAATTTTTTGTAGTAACAGAGAACTATAAGGAGATCAATTCTGAAATTTACTGTGTTATCCCAAAGCACTTTTTACAATCAAATCCATCAATATACGCATAGAGAGAGAGAGAGAGATTAATGTGTACTTCCACAAATCACTCAAATATTCACATATATCTACATAAAGCAAAATTCAATACTTACTGGATATTAAAACAATGAATACTGACTATGCCAAAATTAATTCAACACCAAATTAGCCTCTATTTCCTAAAAACTCGATAGTATATAAATCTCATTTTCTCAATTTAAACGAAAATTAAGTTTACGAACCCATTGGTTGAGGTCGACGTTGAACTCGTACAACGTAACATGAGCAGCGGTGATGAGGATCTCCTCAATAGACGGATCGATTCTCTGTAGCACAGTGAGGTTTAGCATCTTCGTACTTCGCTCATCCAGATTCGGCATTAACTTTGAAGTCGACGACATACTTCTTCTAGAACTTTCCGATTGATCCTACCAGATAGATTCTTATAGAGAGAGAACCGGAGAATCGATTTGTTGATCGGAGAAGAAAATATAGAGAAGTGAAGAGTGAAGTGGGAAAAAATACTAATAAATGGTGACGAGAAATTTCAAAACTAACAAGAAAAGTGACACTATTCGTGTATTTTGATTTTGTGAAACTATTTTTAACGTGGTCTATTTAATCACCTCATTAATTAATATATTTTAAGGAAAGAAGTTCAAATATGTCATCAAACTTTTAAAAAAACTCATATATATCATCCGTTAATAAAATGGTTCATCTAATCATACGAATCATAATTGGCTAGTGTAAAAAATGATTTTGCAAAATAGGAACTATTAGTTAACAAATAATTACATGGATGAGCATTTTCTCAAATAGAAATGACACAGATGAACCAAACTTTTAATAGATGAGCGTTTCTCAAAATAATGGCATAGATGAACGTTTTCTCAAAATACTTTTCGAAAGTAATTTTGACTAATTTTCAAAGCTTAATTAAATTACATTAATTTGATATTTTAAAATAAAAAAATTAGATATTCAAAAAGTATAAAACGAGTGCTATAAATTACAACTTTTTTCATATAATATATTTAAAATGTTAATATATCAAAATTCATATTGTTTGACTCTCAAAACAAGTATGGCATGTAAAAAAAATGAAAGGAATATAGGAAAATTCGAATAACAATTAACTTTGAAACTACTTCAGCAAAATCAAGCTCTTAGTGTAATCTTATAAAGTAGGATCTGAAGAAGAACTATATTTAGTGTAATCTTATAAAGTAGGATCTGAAGAAAATAGCAAATGCGGACTTAATTAACTATTCTAAAAGTAGAGAAGTTATTGATAGACCTTCAACTTAACAAAAAAAATAATCCAAAGCAATATAGAGAAAAGAATAACGGAAATGAAGAAAGTCGTGACAAAATATCATAGACAACATGACACAATCATCCTAAACAATAGTCGTAATAAAATAGATTCTTAGTCATCACCAATTGGTTCATTGTTAACTTGGGTATTTAAGTCTACAGCCACTGCATCATTGTTATTTTTATCTTTGCTATCAACCATAGCATTATTTAGTTGATCTTCCCCCTTGGACTGATTGAGCTGATTAAAGGTACCGTTGTTCTTCTCAATTGTGCTGCAGAACTTGGTTTGTTGGTATGTTTACTAGGCATCAAAAATTGAATTACAAATATGTTGAATAGGGGAAAAAGTTGTTTTGCTCGCGTATTGATAAGTAGTACTATTGCTGATTAACAGGAGAAAATGATGAACGACAGATGATTATGTTTCAATTGCCACATAGTTTGCTTAAACAACATAAGGACGACAATGTCACTGCTTCCAGTTCTAGAATTCCCGCAAATGCAAAAGGGAAAGAGAAAGAGAAAGCTTTGGCTGATGATCAAGAAGAGGTTGGCGGGCGCAGGGGAAAGCAATTGGTTTACAAAAGTGGAAATGTTAAAATGAATATTGGAGATGATATATGGAATGTGAGTGGATCGATTGCCTCTTTAACTTACATAAAATTGGGAATATATATCACAATGTTAACTAGCTACACGAAACAAATTACAGGTTTCCCCTGATGTCAATCGCAAATTTTGTCAAGATGTCGTTGTAATCAATACAGACGATAAGTACTTTGCTCGCTTAGGTAAACTTAACAAAAGCGTTGTTGTGAGTCTTGACTTGGATCATGTCTTGTGACATTCTTTCTTTTGTAGTTTAATTGGGAAAAAAAACCAGACTTCTTGTTGCTAAGAAATATGTTTGTCACAAATTGTTTAGTTCATTTCTGTCTTTGTTACCTTGAACAATAAAATGTCATAGGTTGAACTTCCCTTATTTCACCATCAGAGAAAAAAGGTATTGTCTGATTGACGTTGAATGTAAACCTCACATAGCTCTACAGTATTGCAATTACATCCTAAGTGTATCCTCACATTTGTTCTCTTTTTCTATTTAGATTCCCTTATTTTAAGTGTTTTTTGGGAAAATAATTTTTTAGTGTATCCTCTGACACTCTCATATTTTCTTTCTCATTGATAGAAAATACTTTTAGATTTTAAAGTTGAAAAAAAAAAATCTTTCAAGATTTTGTTTTCAATTTTAATCACAATCACGGTTACAGTTTTAATTCAAGTTTGCACTTTATATTTGGTTGTGTGTTTATTTACTCACATCTCAATAAAATTAATGGCATTAAGTCAAATTATAATAATTAGCCTTAAATATATACACACATACACAAAAATGTAGTTAATAAGAGGTTAGACATTTGTTTGCAATGCATCACATTGTATGTTGATGTAAAAACTTTATTTATTAATATGAAGATCTGAATTGTTTAAGTGAAAGTTCTAAAATATTTTTGATAAAAAGTAGATAGTTAAATAATGTTAATATTGTCTCAAGTGAAACTAAAATCATAAAATTAACTATTAAAATCTTTTGGGATTTCAAAATTTTGATGTACGGTTTGATAGTAGTGCAAATGTGCACAAAACTTATAACTTGTGTTTAGTGTACACACTATTCTCTGTTTTGACTTGTGAGATTATATTGAGTATGTTTTTGTTGTTGTTATTATAACCATTGGCGGAGCCACTTTATAGTCAGGGGTTCATCCGAACCCTCTTCGGTGAAAAATTATATTATTTATACATGGTTAAAATATTTTTTGTAGATATATATAGTAGATGTCGAACTCCCTTTGATTACTTCATGTGTATATTTCTTCAGATTTAAACCCCCTTATTGAAAATTCTGACTCCGCTATTGACCGTAACATTTAGTATCTACAGAAGTATATACTATATAGTCAGGTGAAAATAATACTACAATTTCTGCTTCTTTAACAATAAAAAAGTGCAAACCAATTTAGACAATCCAATTAAGTACAATGCTTTAAAAAATTCAATGATAGACTCCCAATAATAATGGACTAAAACATACACAATGTTATAACTTAACTTTATATTAATCAATAGGAAATATGCACTACTTTTAGCAATATACGAATAATGTATTGTGCCAAAAGAGTAAATGACAACAAGATATAAAAGTTTTTCTTCATTCTAAAGAATATTTTTCTTATACAAAGATTTTTTTTAACAAAAGTCATCACCAATAGGTTGTGAGCCTGAGTGTGGGGGGTTTGGCTAGACCCCTACCATGTAAACATAAGTAGAAATACTTACAAAAGATTAGAGGGGGACATGAACCTTGCCTCTAACGAGCAAAGGAGATTGATCAAACAACTAATATCTCCGCATAATTGTTGTTGTTGCATTGTACAGGAATGGAGAAGACTATAATAATGTTACCATTATCGTAGTGGAATCTTTCAAAATACATTGAACATAATTGCTATATATCAGCTGTTGTAGGCTAGGTTGTTCAAACTTTTTTAAGAAAATATACGGGTGTGTGTTGATACTCCAACAATAGTTTATTTTTGCGTCAATATATTTGGAGAGCTCGAGCAACATAGGTTATAGGCATCTTTTAACCCATAATGACGCCAACACATCCAGAAGATGCAACTCCATATCACATTTGCTGTGCAAAAATAGGTGTCTGGAAGTTTCACGTTTTGTCAAGTTGAGGTAAAACTTAGAACATAATTTGAAGCCTCTGAAATGTCCCGTCAGAGGCTTGTTCCATATGACCCGTTTAGTAATAAGAATTGGTCTTAGAGATTTAACAGATCTACATAGCTTGACCAAGGCATTAGTATCACATTTCGAGAAGGCAAATACAGAGCTTGGCCAAGGCAATACCAACACCTCCCGGCCCTGTGCAACAACACTCGTCCAGCAACATAAAGGTTGCTCTAGAATCCTTTCTGAGACTTCCTTATCATTTAATTGCAAAAGAGGTAATCCTTAGAACCGATGATGAAAATAAGTTGCAAAACAACATGTACCTTCTTCAATGAAATATGACTATACAGAGTAAATAGAAAATTTGAATCGAACATACCACGAAATTGCTAAGAGAATGAGATTGGAGATCAGATATAACAACATCAGTTTGAAACATCATATAAGAATCTATACTAAATTCAAAAACTTTACACAGTCAGTGCTTTGTGAAGGGAAAGCTTTGTGAATGGGCTATTTGGAGAGAGAAAGGGTATCTTTGTGAATGGAAAGCTTCATTGGGCTAATTCCCCTTTCCAAGATCAACATTCATATAATGGTTGGGACATCACTTCTATTGATGTGACCAATGGAAAATGGGGAAAGGTGAAAAACCCTTTTATGGAGAAGGAGATTTTGACTTGACGCCTGTGGGTGAGTGTTGGGAAGTGATCTTTCTATATTGTGTAATAATCATAGACTTCAAACAGATGTGTGGATTATGAAGGAATATGAAATTAAAGAATCTTGGACAAAGATGTATACCATTGATCGCCCTCATGATCATCCTAAAGGATATGGTTTTTCTCCACTCTTTTGCAAGATGTCAAATAAAGGAGAAATCTTGTTTCAGGTTAATCAATCAACTTTCATGATCTATGATCCAAAAAATGACTCTTTTATATGTCAAAAGGTGGTTATTGATGAATATCCTTTTTGGGAGGCAAGCATCTACATCAATGAAAGTCTAGTTTGGCCCATTAGCCCGAAGGGAATGATGCAATCCGGGGTACTACGAAGTCTAAGAAAACAAATAAGGTTCGAACAACGAATGCAACAACCACGAAGGTGGGAAATCCCAAAGTGAAACCAATCACGTATTCAATAACTAGTATAAGAGTTTGCAACACATTTGTATTGATCATTGCTAAATTCTCTTTATTCATTTTTGATGACCTAAAACTAAATTTTAACAAATACTTTTGTATGCAAAATGTTAGTATCGCCTTTCTATTTTCGTAATTGTAATTTATAGCAAATATTTGTTTAATATAAACATATTTTAACCTAACAAGATAATAGTATGTGATTGGAATACACTAACTTGAATTTTTGCTTTCACAAACTTTGTTCTTTATGAAAACTTGACTAGTTTAATTCAAAATCCTAATATATTAGTCAGTTTTACCGAAAACATAGAAAATTGTGTGAAAAAAATGATAGATTTTAGAAATCACATCGTTTTAATATGAAATTACAATCTATCCCTATTTAGTTTGTGATTACATTAATCCCTGAAAAAGTAAAGCAAACCGAATACATCATATGTAGCTCGGATACATTAAAAACTAGCTCGGTTACATTATAAAATAAACCGGATACATTAAAAACTAGCTCAGATACATTATAAAATAATTTAGAATTAGGAGAGAAATAAAGGATTTTAGAAATAGAAGGGAATATTAGAAATAAGGAAAACATAAGACGTGTATTTCAATAATTTATACAAATTTGAAAAGAAGATTTCTAAAATTCTTAATGGGCATTGGCAAAAAGCCTCGAGGAGGTTCATGTATTGGACTTAGTTAATAGTTATATGATGCTTACCCCGAATTGTCAAATTGTACGTCCTTAACATGCATAATGTCCGGCTTCTATCTGCTAAGATTGACTTATTTTAAGTATTTTAAGGTAAAATATTTTTTAAGTGTATCATCTCGTAAAGAATACTCTCATATGCCATCTTTTGAATGTATCCTCTCATACGGAAAATTTATCCTACGTCCCACCCATATGTTATTAATGTAATAAAATGAAATTATCAATTTTCTCTCTATATAAAACTAAATATGATTATGATTTTTTATAATTAATTTTTTTCTCAATATTTACCGATCGTTAAATTATTATCAAGTTTGGACTTTTTATTAAGAGTCTCATGCTCCTACAGAAATTTGAAATTGCTTGCTATATCATGTGACGGGTGTATCTAAGTTTGGTTAGTCAATTAGAGGTGAGTTTTTAAGACTATAAATAGTTCGGAAACTAAACTAATAATTTGTGCGTTTTCAATAATTCTTTCCTATACCAAATATAATTTTCAAACCCTCACTGCTAATATTTATTTAAATATGCCCACATGGTTCAAAAAAAGAAAAGAAAATTGTTGTCCAGAATTCAAAACCCTAATGGGGTCCCATCTACAGCGACGCAAACAAAGTAATGAAATTCCTATTTTGCCAGTAGAACTCATCATTGAAATCCTCTCGAGATTACCTGTGAAATCCCTTTTAAAATTCAAGTGTGTTTCAACGCAATGGCGTTGTTTAATCTCTAGCCGTAATTTTATCAAGACTCATCTTAATGTATTTACTAATAACAAGGATTTTATCCACAATAGACTCTTGTTGAGATTTATTCAACCTCACCACCATCTTATGGACTGCTCCATTAGTTCTTTGCTTTATGATTCTGATCCTAAGACATTTCAATTGGATTATCCTATGCAAAATCCTCGTAAATCTGTTACAATTTTGGGTTCTGTTAATGGATTGATTTGTTTATCAATTGACAAGGACTTGATTCTTTGGAATCCGTCAATTAGGAAGTTCAAGAAATTTCGTGATCCTCAATCTGGTCGCTATTTCTTGCATGGTTTTGGATATGATCAGCTTCATGATGATTATAATTTAGTGCTTATTTCCAAAGAGGTCAGAATATATAGTTCAAATAGTGATTCATGGAGAATTATAGTAAATGATCGTTCGCATGGGCTAGTTAGAGAGACAGACGGTATCTTTGTGAATGGAAAGCTTCATTGGGCTAAATCTCCTTCACAGGATCAACATTCATATAATGGTTGGGACATCACTTCTATTGATGTGACCGATGGAAAATGGGGAAAGGTGGAAAAACCCTTTTATGGAGAAGGAGATTTTGATTTAACGCCATGTGTGGGAGTGTTGGGAAGTGATCTTTCTAATTTATGTAATAATCAGAGCCTTCAAACAGATGTGTGGATTATGAAGGAATATGAAATTAAAGAATCTTGGACAAAGATGTATACCATTAATCGCCCTAATGATCATCCCGAAGGATATGGCTTTTCTCCACTCTTTTGCAAGATGTCAAATAAAGGAGAAATCTTGATTCAGGTTGATCAATCAACTTTCATGATTTATGATCCAAAAAAGGAATCTTTTATATGTCAAAAGGTGATTATTGATGAATATCCTTTTTGGGAGGCAAGCATCTACATCAATGAAAGCCTAGTTTGGCCCATTAGCCAGAAGGGAATGATGCAATGCGGGGTACTACGAAGTCTAAGAAAGCAAACAAGGTTTGAACAACAAATGCAACAACCACGACGGTGGGAAATCCCTAAGTGAAACGTATTCAATAACTAGTATTAGAGTTGCAACACATTTGTATTGATCATTGCTAAATTCTCTTTCTTCAATTTTTATGACCTAAAACTAAATTTCAATAACACTTTTGTATGCAAAATGTTAGTATCGCCTTACTATTTTCGTAGTTTGTATTTATAGCTATATAATTCTGATGACATAAAACGAATCTCCAGCTTCATAGCAAATATTTGTCAGTAATATACACATATTTTAAGCTAAAAAGATACTAGTACGTGCTTGGAAACACTAACTAGAATTTTGCTTTCACAAGCTTTGCTCTTTATGAAAACTTGACCAGTTTAATTCAAAATCCTAACATGTCATGGCCTATTAAATGACACTCATTGTTTTCGAAACATTGAACGTCAGCACATGTCAATCTAGCAAAGCTAGCATATACAATCGAATGACCATATCTTTTACAAAACTATGTGAAGTTATGGTACAAAAGTGATCCACTATAACTTTTCACTTCAATCAATTTGATGAGAGGATACAGGAGCTGCAGAAACCACTTACACAGACCGTACCCCCTACCTTTGTGAGGTTGTTTCCGGTAGACCCTCGACTTAAAAGAAAAACTGGATAGAAAGAAGTAAACAACCCAAATGAGAAGAATAGACACTTCTCCTGATGCTAGAAAATCAACAAATTCCCTCTACTCCATTTCTTAAAACTGGTATATACCTGAATCAAGGTAAATACTACTACTATAGTCGAGAAGAAATTATGATGGCAATCCCCATCCACGTTCGGCTAGTGCTGTAATCACGTGCGCAGCAGCCTCCTTAGTATCATTCAGGGGACTATAGCTCCAACTTTCAAATATCTACAAAATAAGAGGATGAAGTTAAAACTCTGGATTGCAGGCATCATGCTCTTTCATGACCAGTGACTGTAAGCATAATGTTCATGGGTGAATTCGCTTGAATTCCAAATAAAAGATGTGCCAGCGATAGAAGATACTTGGTCAAATGGCACGCGAAATTAACCACTTCCAATTGAATTTCAACACTATATAGTGCGTTTAGAGGATAGAGAGGAATATTATGCAGTTATCTTCCGGCAAACCAATATCTATCAGTATGTCATTTCCTGTCCATGCAAAAACTCAACGAAGGAGAATAAAACTAGAAGGGTGGATGTTATCCTTGTGCCTAGTAGGAGCCTAGAATATAAATTAATACAATTCTACTCACATCTTCTTTTCCAAGGAATGGCCGAACCACTCCTCGATTTTTCAAGGATTGATGGAAGTCTCTGAATTTCCACGTACATCGCTCAGCACCAATTACATAAACAGGTTTCCTGAACCTTAAACTCTTTAGATGAAATGCTAATGAAAAGGAGAACAGAAGGGACATTGAATTGACAAGAGTCAGCATCAAGGGCAACTTACCCCGTACTGCAAGCCTCACTTAACATACTAACTGAGTCAGCAGTGATAACAAAAGCATCTGCAAAAGCCAAATGTCCCATATGTGGATTTGGACCTGAAAGGTATTAATGTAAAAAGGTTGTATACATTACGTCAGTGGCATCAGAAGGAAATACAAATAATTATGAGAATTAGGCGACAATTGAAATATCAGCAATATCTCCTCTTCGAGGAAAAAAGATTAAAGTATCTCTCTGAGTATACTTTCCTTAATAGCAAATTATATTCCCCATTTCTTTGTTGAATCTCTATACAAGATCTGCTGAACAATTAAATTTGACATCAGAACACCCTTTTCTTTAGCTCATCAAAAAGCTCAAATTTCTGCTACTCGTTTATTTTCTCATTGAAGAGGCAGTTCTCTTCAGCAAGGGATAGGAATACAAACATTGCATCAGTAGTACCTTCACCGTTCCAAATGTGAACTTTAGGATGATTTCCAAGCTCTTCCCATATGATGTCTGAGACCTGTTAACTACAACATCAACAACCAATCACCAGAAGGAAAATTGGCAGATGAAATAATATACCTTACAAGGAGTTCTACGAGAAAAAGATACTCTGATGCTCCCACAGGTTGGAACAATATTCAGAAGCAAGTCTGTTAGCTCCAGTGCTAGGTCTGTACCATATCTACAATGACCTAGAAAGAAAGACTTGTGAGCCAAAAAGGAAATAACTAGTTTAACAAGTTGTAATAACTGTGCTGGCAAATTCAACATTCTGACAAGTTCCACAAAAAGTTAGAAGCAGATTTATTATACCAAAAGGAATATCAGAGTAATCATCGAGAACAAACTCGAAAGCTGATCTATACAACTTTGCCTTCACAATAAACAAAGTTATTACATTTCAGTCATATAAAATGCAACAACGCTTCTCTTTTATGAAATGCTTATAATGTATAAATGCTAAGAATGCACTGAAACTCAGAAGTGTGATTATCTGGCAATCCAAACTGTAGGTTTTCAGTTTAATCCTGGAAATCTCATCTTTGCAGATGATCTCATGATCTTCTGCAAAGGTAATGTTAACTCAGTTCAGAGAATCATCCAAGCTTTACATCATTTTCAGCCACTTCAGGACTAGAGGCATATATTAACAAATCAAATCTCTTTGTAGCTGGAGTAGACAGTGTAACAAGGGACAGGCTATTTGAGTTAACTGGTATCTCCCTGGAACCTTCCCCATCAGGTACTTAGGTTTGCCTCTTTCAACTAAGAAATGTAATAAACTAGATTGCCATCACTTGTGTCTCAAAATTACAGAGAAGATCAGAGCAACCTCTGCTGGACACTTATCTTATGCAGGCAGATTGCAGGTTATTAATCCAGTCCTATTTTCCTTGCATACCTTCTAGGGGTCTGTGTTTATCCTTCCCAGAGTGTGCTTAATGAAGTAGATAGGAGGTGCAGACAATTCTTATGGAGTAGCACAGAGGACAAACAGAAGATGTCATAAGTGGCTTGGAGCACAATTTGCAAACCCAAGAAGCATGGAGGTTTGAATATTAAAGGATGCAGACTTTGGAATTTGGCTGCTATTGGTAAGCTGATATGGTTACTGATGGAAAAGAAGGATATACTTTGGGTAAGATGGGTGAATGGAGTCTATATGAACAATAGTGGTGATTTTTAGAGTCACAAGACACCTAGTGATTGTAGCTAGTATTGGAAGAGGTTGCACAAACTAAAAATTGGCAATCAGCAAGGGAGGTATATGCTAACTACCAATGGTCAGTATTCAATTAGTACAAGTTGTCTGGAAATGTTGATACCTTCACCAAAGAGATCGTCATAGCTGAGCTGGTCTGGAATAGAACAATGCTGTTGAAACACAGGTTTATACTATGGTTGGCTGCTCAGGACATATCACTTTTATTTTTGAGATGGTAACAAGTTGTATTAAAATCAAAATCCAAAAGGGGCCAGTGAAGGCCTAATTACAACGAAGCAAAATACATTTATTTTATTGGTTTAGTGTTTTTAATAAGTCCTAGTTAATAATTTGTTAGCTCGCTATCCCTATTTTCTAGTAATCAGTTCGTTGAATATTTTACTCTGTGGAGATATTCTAGGTTACGATAACGATTCTTTTTACTGTTTTTGTTGCTGCAAAGTTCCCTGTAAATAATCTTTTTACGATTATCTTTGACTGCATAGCCAGTATTTTTCTCTTGGCCTTTCACTGTTATTTCCCCAAGTTTCTTTGTTAAAAACAAATACTTTCCCTTCCCCTCCAGATCAAATTTGTACAAATAAATATGATCAGCCATGGTGTCTATTAAAAAAAGGATCAGACATGGTTTCTAAATAGATGACATAAAATCCAGAGTCCTTAACAAGACAATAAGAAGAAGGCAACCAATAAGCGGTGTTAAACAAGCGAGCAAACGAACTCAGAGAAGAACTTAAAGGGCTAAACAAAAGACAGTGTTAATACAGTCATTTTTCCTATAGTAACAGATGATGCCAATTGTAGCTTAAGAACATTCAGAACCTGGTACGAGGATTAAATACTGGCGGTCAAAATGCCAATCACCCCTTCACAACAAAATATTCAAACCACAGACAGGAAAAAGACTTCAATATGCAAACTACCTGTAGGTCCTCCAACATTAACCACAAGCAAAGGTCTTGGTAAAGTTGCTAACTCGTCATGCCAAGTGTAAGCTGCATCCTTCAGCGCATTAGAATCAGCTTGATGAAGAGCTCCAACAGTCAGTATCTGCCTCAAAATTCTCAGTGAAGATGTCTACAAAATGTGGAGGTGGTAAAGTACTCCAAGGTTTTCAAGAAATTTGCATACCACGTGTCTCTCTGGAGATGTGCGAGGTGTTATCCACCTCCGAAGAAGCCAAGGAATTTGTTTTTGTCCCTCAGGTGTCAAAGGATAATAATCATGACGAGGTGTGATCACTAGGTCAAACCTATTTAGACGTGATCTGGGATGTTGTATCTGAAAACATAACACAACAGAATCTTACCAGTTTAACTAGCACTATATATATTTTTTTGCACAATGGTAACTGTTTTTTTTCTTTTTTTTGATGACTGGTGTCCGGGCCAGCTTTCGCGCACCTTGGCTAATTTCACGGGATACCTGCCACCTCCCACCAGCAACATGTACCAGGTAACTCTGTCCACCAAGAATAGGACAGATGGGAACAATGGTAACTGTTTCTGAATCCATTATAAAACAAGGCAGTGCATCCTATGCACTGAAACCATATTTACAAGAGTATTCTATGATCTACTGTCCTGTGACTACAATTAATCGAAAGTGTCAATGATAGAACAGTATCATTGGAATACAACTGGTTACACCAAAAACATAAAGTCAAAATACAATTCAATTGTTTCAGTACTACTGAAGTACTGGTTTTAATACAAAGTTACTTTAGTCCAAAAAGTACAATTCAATTTGACTTTCTCTATACTATTCTCTATGCTCTCATAGCATGTAAGGTTCTCTCCTTCCAAATTGTCCACTAGCTACTAGCTGGGACAATTCTCCATCTAATCCTATCCTTTCCCTATGTACCTGCTTCTTCCCAGCACTATATGTTATTAGCAGATTGTCATTCTAATACTCCTTTGGAACTTCAAACATGGAAGGAAAAAAATATGAAGGAAATTCCAAACAACATTGGCATAGAAAAAGGGCTTTTGGTATTAATGTTAAGGTTTATATTAAACTGAATACGAGAAAAAACTAAAACAATTTATTTAGGAGAGCACTTGTCACGTGATATCCCTCCCTCCCTTCCACTATGTGTGTGTGATATGACCAACGTGAATACTACTATATGCCGAATCTAATGTCCCAACAATTAAAAGCGATGATTATTCAATCTCAAAGGTGCAGGAGAGTTGGTCAGTAGAGACAAATAAAATTCACATTAAAGAACTTGAGGTCCTTACTAATGTCAAATGAAGTTGTATTCCCTCTCATTTGATATTTGGTTAAAATTTTGAATCCATTACAAAGTCAAAGACAAGTAGGTAAACCTAGAATTATGATTCAACAAATTGTGGGCACCCCAAAACCGAGATAGTCTCAAAAAGAAATGGAACACCAGAATGAAACTGTGCTTACACACAAATTAAATTTCATTAGTCACTGACATCCAATGTTTGGAACAAATAGATCCTAGTTAAAGAGAAAATTATATATGGGTGGCATGACCTCACAATTTTTTAAAGCTTTCAAAATTTGTAGGACTATGCCACATTAAATGAAGCATCCGAGGAGAAAAGGAACGACAGATGCACTAATATTATTAGACATTAAGAGAAAAATATTCAGAAAAACTAACGAAGTAGCATTCTTAATTCATCCATGCAAATATGTATTTCCGTCACTGGGTTAAAAAGTTCTTATATATCATACAAGAAAGCTTAGTTTTATCAAACCTGCACAGTGAAAACATATTCTGGAGCTAACTGTTTTATTGAGCTTGAAATGGAGATAGTATCACGACCTGATGCGACTACTAATGATGGACCATCCCTAAATTTTGAGAAAGTGAAACAGAAAGATCAGATGTAATTAACATCTAAGAGCAAGATTTGATCCAACAATACCTCCTGCAAATAAAGAAGTCATAAACAATTGCAATTGCATAAGAACTATTGCAACGCACAAGCATAGACAGTTCCCTCATTGTCTCAAAAGCAACTTCATTAGGCAGAACCAACTTTACATGTCATTGCGCATTGATCAAGTGTCATATACCTGTTACCTTTTTTCTATTTTAGATTTATATTTTTTTTCTTCAACTTCCTCAGCTAGTTTTGTAATTCCCATAATTCTGAAAGAGACATTTGAGTTTGCTTGGAGTCAAGTTGCTATACCCACATGAGATTTATCTCAAAACAACATACAACAACAACATACCCAGTGTAATCCCACCAAGTGGATCTGGGGAGGGTAGAGCGTGCGCAGACCTTACACCCCTACCTCAAAGGTAGAGAGGTTGTTTCCGATAGACCCTCGGCTCAAGAATATCCAATCTATTTTAGAATTATGTTGGAGACAAGGGTATTACTATTTGTTACTTCATTTGCTAGATATTTTGCTATTTGTTGTCATATTTTCTTGACTCCCTACTTCAAAAACTTCTCTTTTGATCCAAGGTCAATCGGAAACAACATCTCTACCCCACAAACATAAAATACGGTCTACGTACATCCCACCCTTCCCAAACCCCATTTGTGAGATTGCACTGGGTTTGTTGCTGTTGTTGTGATCTGGAAAAAACCATTGCTACACTTGAATGCAATTGTTTCAAAGAGAGCTTTTATTTGTTGATACGTCAAAGAGAATATTCGAGTAAACAATGCTTAAACTTGAATTCTACAATGCAATTTGTTTTCTATTTAGATAAAGTTACTGTAATATGATTTCTATCCCACATGTGCAACTTTTTTGATTGGTTAAAAAGAGGTTTCACATAAGGGATAGAAACTGTATCATAGAATTTATATCAAAAATTCAAATATCCTTAAAGGAATACTTGAATTTTTCCTCTTCCCTTCTTCTATTCCTGAAGATTGGGACTAATGCAACAACATCCAAGTTATTAAGGTCGTTTAGACACTAAAATCGCAAGAAACGGAGACAGACCAATTTCGGGGAAAGTGGGACCCGCGCTGGAAATTCCAAAATTAACCCCAAAAATAGGTCCTAAACACCTCCCCGAACTTGTGTTCCAAATTGGAACACAATTCGGGGCTCGGAACAGTCCCAACACGAACATGCAACGAAAAACTCAAAGTTACACTAAAAGGGACAACAATGGCAGCAGCTAATTACAAGAAATTACCAGAAATGAGGGTCCAACTGCTGAAACCAACCACACCACGACGATCCTCACGAAAAACCCCACAATCTAGGCTCTTGAATCACCAAATTCGGACCTAAAACGGCCAAGAGATCATCTTCCAAAATTTCCCAAAACTTGAGCTCAAAAATGAGCTATGGCAGCAGCTAAATAATAATTCTTACCTCCAACGAAGCTTCAAATACGAATTCCAACCACGCCAACGTGTTCTCCTCGAAAAACCACTCAAGATAGCCCCAAGAATCACTAATATCGGACTTGAAATGAGAGAGTTATGAAGGTTTAAAGTTGAGAAATGAGGCTGAAATGGGGCTTTTAAAAGGCGAAATTGGTCGCTAAAAAGCCCAAAAATCTGGTCGGTAAAAGCCCAAAATCTGGTCACTAAAAGGGCTGCACCAGATTTCAGCTTTTACTATTTTATAAAGTCTCCGGCGGGGTGCTTGAAATTCGTTCGAAACCCGATAAAAATAAAATAGATATGTTACCCTACTAAAAGAACTTTCGCCCGCGAAAGTAAGGATAAGGATATACCTGAGGGCTCAAATAAGCTGGGGAACTGCTCCTGCATCTCCTGCACAGTCTCCCAGCTACCTCGACTGGACGGTGCCTCCAACGTATCTTAACAACAGGAATGACTCTCGACCGCAACTGCCTAACATCTCTGGCTAGAATGGCATAATAAAAGTGTACCTGTGATGACATCGTCAGATGCCTCAGCCGCCGCCCTCGCCGAGGCTACATAGAAATGGCCCTGAGCACCTCTGCCCGGTGCGTCCGATATACCACCTGACCTGCCTCCCCGAGCTCTGCCTTTTAAAAGCCCCATTTCAGCCTCATTTCTCAACTTTAAACCATCATAACTCTCTCATTTCAAGTCCGATTCTAGTGATTCTTGGGGCTATCTTGAGTGGTTTTTCAAGGAGAACGTGTTGGCGTGGTTGGAATTCGTATTTGAGGCTTCGTTGGTTTCAGCTGCTGCCATAGCTCATTTTCGAGCTCAAGTTTTGGGAAATTTTGGAAGATGATCTCTTGGCCATTTTAGGTCCGAATTTGGTGATTTAAGAACCTAGATTGTGGAGTTTTTCGTGAGGATAGTCGTGGTGTGGCTGGTTTCAGCAGTTGGACCCTCGTTTCTGGTAATTTCTTGTAAATAGTTGCTGCCATTGTTGTCCCTTTTAGTGTAACTTTGAGTTTTTCGTTGCATGTTCGTGTTGGGACTGTTCCGAGCCCCGAATTGTGTTCCAATTTGGGGAGGTGTTTAGGACCTATTTTTGGGGTTAATTTCGGAATTTCCAGCGCGGGTCCACTTTCCTCGTTTTGACCCCAAAATTGGTATGTCTCCGCTTCGTGCGATTTTAGTGTCTAAACAACCGTAATAACGTTGTGACTTTATTTTTGATAGCGTGGCAGTGTTTCGAGGCCGTTCGAAAAGGGAAAGCTTCGGAGAAGTGATTTGAAGCGCGCGTGATCGGCCTACAGGTAGGCTACGGCTTCCCTCTCTTAGATTGAGCTCGAGCATGTGAATGCATGTTAATTAGTTGGGATTTGGGTAGGGTAGTTATTGAATCATGCATAGGTGGTTAGATGTATGTTTGATTACTATTTCAGGAATTATCGGGTAACTGTGAGCATGCTATGTTATTATTAATTGATCCTCTTTGCTATGTGGAGTACATGTATGTTTGATTACTATTTATTGAAGCATTTTGGACCTTAGTTTAGGTTTGACTAGGGCTTGCGTTAGAAATGCGTGATTCAGAACTGATAGGCCTTAGTTTTTCCCTGACGTCGCTCGGCCGACTTAGATCCCTGTAGACTGGTGTAGCAGACTTGAGTCTGATAGTTTGGGCCTTAGCTAGGCGATACGCTTGCTCCGACGATAGTTATCCTTATCTCTCCGATGCTACGGCTTCACGAGTTATGTCGGCGACACTAGGTTCTGCTTCGCAATTTGAAGTTGGTTTTCGATTCGGTTCCAAGGACTTACATTGATTGGCTAAGGATGGACGGCGTTCCACAGACATTTATGATCATGGATCGATTGGGACTCGTTTAGCAGCTACATTGGCACCTTTGTCGGGCATCTGGATTCGAGCTCCGGCCTCGACCCCATTGATATTTTCAAAGAGCATTGGTTCAAGGTCCAGCCTCGATAACCCGAATACTTATTTGGAGCATCTGGTTAGAGGACCGGCCTCAGTTACTTGATACTTGTGATTGGTTACTTGGGTACTTCTGGTGAACATCCGGTTCGAGGTCTGGCCTCCGTACTGTCAGATTCTACTAATTGGGTTTGAGGTTCTGGTTCGATGTTCTTCGGTCTTGGGTTCTGTTCTCTTTAGTTAGAGTTATTATGTGTACTCGTCGGGCTTATAGGGGTCCGTTCGGGTTTTTATTTAAACTTGCGCACGAGTGTACCTTATGGGTATATGGGGTCCAGTTAGGTATAGTTAGCTTATAGATTATTTTAGTTAGTTCTTTCTACACTCGTGTGTATTCCATTGTTTACTTAGATTTTCGCTCTTGACCTTATTTGTGTTATTCCTTCTTTTCATATTGCCTTTACTCTTCAAGCTCAATCGGCCTATGATGCCTACTGGGTACCTGTTGTTTTGGACTCATGCTACGCTCTGCATCTGTTTTCGTGATGCAGGTCCGAGCACCAGTGACCAACGTTGACATCATTCTTGGAGCAGTCTGATCCAGAGACGGGGGTGAGCACACGACATTTTGTACTATTTCAGTCTCCACCTATATATATATAGACTTGTCTTGTACCTTTCGAGACAATCTACTTTTCTGTGGTCCACTTTTGGGACTTGTACTCATTTTGATAGTAGCTCTTTACTAGTGACTTCCAGGTTCTGGGAGGGATCTTTATTTGTATATATATGTTTTGGTTTGCTTCCGCCTCTTTATATTGTTATCTTAAATTTTGCGTACTCTTGTTTAGTTTCTGCCCTCAGACCCATTACTTGTTGTTCCGGGTTACGGGTTGGCTTATCTACTGGTTGGTTATAGTAGGTGCCATAATGACTCGAGAAATTGGGTCGTGACACAAGTGTAATTGTGCAAGTGGAGCCTGGGGAAGGTGGTGTGTAGGCAACCTTACCCCTACCTTGTGAAGGTAGAAATGTTTCTGATAGATCTTCGGCTCAAGCAAAACATATAGAAAAACAAGTACGTAAAGCAAATATCTAAGGAGAGTTTTGTCCCTTTCTCTTGCTAAGTCCTTCAACTCTATTATCGAGTCAGACTTATCCCGAAAAGAGAAAGATCTCCATTATTGAGCATATCCTTATTACTTCGATTGTTTAGAAAATTCAAGTGTTCAAGCCCAACAACGATATTCATTATGTTCAAGCTTGAGATGAAAGGAATTTCCTACCTCCAAGACTTTAGTCTAGTGGTAAGAGTGTAACACGTGATGTGTGTTGGATTAGGCGCATGTTACAGGTTTGAACACTACCACAGACAAAAGAAGCATGTTGTTTAAGTGGAGAAGGGTAGATCAAGGAGCATCCACCGAGATTCAAACCGTGCACCACTAGTCTCGGAGATTTCTCAATTATAGAAACAGGTCAGAAGAATTTCCAGGAATTCCGAAAAACCTGTTTGCATCATTGTTCATCATTAGTAAATCTGCTCCACTCCACAACTTTTTCCTCCAAACCGCTGTCCTTAAAGAATTTAATTTGCACTATGTACTTTAGAGTGAGAAACATGTAAGGACCTAAAAGCCCCAATCTATGTGCAGCTTCTGCTTCAGTAAGATTTAAGATGACAAATATCTACAAACCTATAGTCAGCAATGAAGTTCAACAACTTCATTGCACTTTGTAGGTGCTATTGTCTAATAAAATTTTCGTTGTACATTCAAAAAAAAAAAGGTAAAGTTCAACAGCAAAATAAAAATGATCAAACAATATGAGAAGTGCTTAAACCAGATGCATATATACATATCAATGTGTTTCACAAACAGAAGCCTGAGCCTAGCTGCTAACAAAGTATGCAGTGTAATTAAAAAGACATCATTTAAAGTGATGAAGCGATGTGAAGCGAGGGATTATCACTTCATAGGTGAAGCCATGAGCTTCAGCAAAGTGTGCGCTTCAAACAATGAGGTGCAGAGTGATGCCAATGATAAGCAATCGGTTCTTTAAATTTCAACTTTGAGGAGTTAAATTATCAGCATTATAGTCTATTGGATGCTGATATTATTTATTTTAATTATAAGTTGATTATTAAAATACTAAACTTCATATATTTTGGTACTTTATTATTTTCAGTAAATGTTCGCTTCACTTCTCGTTTTCCACTTCATGTCACATTGACTTTGTCACTTTTTGGCACTTTTCACTTCTAAAAACAATGAGCAAAGGAATTACTAATGTGGTCACTACAGAAATAAATAAATAAAATTAAATCCAACATTTTCTGATCATTTCATTGCTTTAATACCGCCCAACTAATAGCTCACCATTTGGACCATAGAACGGACTGGAATGCACAAAATAGAGAAACATAAATATACTAAACAGAACATACTTGGCAAATGCTTCACAGGATAGTGCTGCAATATGTTTTGCATTAGCTTCTAGGATATCTGAAGAAACTGCATCACCACCAACAAAACACAATCATTTGACATATAATATTAAGATAGCTTTTCAGTATGAGTGAACTTGCAGAAATCCATAGTACCCTGTCTTTCGGCAGCAAGAGACATCAATTTATGTCCTCTGACTGCTATTTGTGTTGGAAGTGAATCTCCATAAATCAACTTTCTGACATTTTCTAACCTTTTATGGAGAGAAACAGGCAAAAACTGAAGTCGCTTATTAAAACCTCCTTTTGGCCTAATAACTCGCTGCACAAGAATGAGCAAAACAAGTGAACAAACACCAGATGAGAAACGATGACACATTAAACAACTATGCCAAACATGACCTTACATGATGCAGAGAACTAATAGTACAGTTAATTTTCCTTTAAAATCTCATCCAACAAACAAAATTGTCTTTTCTTTTTTTCCACATTACATGGTCCATTTGAAGAGGAGATGCACAGATGCTCAGTGCAAAGATGTGAGAGGTTAGCTATGAATGGTTTCAAGAGTGGTAGAGGTAGGCTGGAGATGTATTGGAAGAGGTGATTAGACAGAACATGGCGCAACCTCATCTTACCGAAAACATGACATTAGATAGGAGATTATGGAGGACACGGTTTAGGGTGGAAGGTTAGTTGGTTGTTGAGTGTTGTCTCACTTATCATACTAGTAGTCGTAGTATTACACTTGTAGTTTCTTGTTTCTTCGATTTCTATTACTATTTTTTGTTCCTTCTACTTTGATTATTGTATTATTTTTTTAGTTATTGTTCCTTTTTTAGATGTTGTGTCATGCCTGGTTGAGTATTTTGCCTTGGTTTCTTCACTTTTGTTATTTTCTTGAGCCAAGGGTCCATCGAAAATAGTGTCTCTATCTCTGAAGGTAGGGGTAAGGTTAACACACAACCCTCCTCAGACCCCACTTGTGGGACTACACTGGGTATGTTGTTGTTGTTGTATGGTCCACTTGCAGACATACCGCAGAAATAGAACCCTTATATCATGTTGTCTTCAAATCCCATACAAGGTAGACTAGACTAGAAATGTACTCCGGCAACTTGCAATCACCAACTCCATAAAAGTTGTCAAGAAAAAAAAAATCAGCGGTCCGTCAATGAATAATTTGAGGTGTTCCTTTCAATCACCACAATGAAATTACAGAAGACAAGGGTAGAAAACATTGGGGTTCTTCGTACTAATTATCTTTGTTTACCTGTAGGCGCCGCTAATAAGGACCTGGCAGCTTGGAACCCAGTGGTAGAAAGGGTAGAAAAGAGATTTGCAGGTTGGCAAAAGAGTTATTTATCTATGGAGAGGGAAGGAAGTGTTAATTAAGTTAACGTTGTCGAACATCCCCACATATTTCATGTCTTTGTTACAAACCCCAGTAAGTGTTACGGGAAATTGGAAAAACTTGAGAGAGAATTTTTTGAGGGATAGCTCAAGCTGGGAAAGAAGTTTCACTTGGTAAATTGGGCGATTGTCACTACACCAAAAATCTCCTACATAAACATCATCATAGTCCCTTGAAGTGGTTCCTATGTGACCATTAAAATCTCCTCTGAGAAATAGCTTCTCGGTGTGCGATATACTTCTCACAACCCCATCCAACTCCTCCTAAACAAGTTTTCTGACCTATTCGTCTAAACTTGCTTGCGGTGCATATTAACTAATTTTTATTTTTTATTTTTTTTATAACCGAGAAATCCGTCTGTGACCCCCCCTTTGGACCAATCACAGCCTTCTAAACTCGGTGGATAATGGGCCCGCCCCTCTACCCTTCTCCACTTAAATACCGGGCTTCACTTTGCATGGTGTGGGGGCATATTAACTAATTATGTTAAAAGTAAACCCTCCCCAACTAGCTTAATGACCGTCATACTATCATTCACCCTCCTAACCTCTACCACTTGCTCTCTGAGTTCCCTATCTACTAAAAAGCCTACTTAACTCCAGTTCCTCGAGCTTTCTGAGTACCACAACTTAAACCCATTGCTAACAAAGTGTATCTAACATAAATATTACTTTATCTAACATGGTAGCTAATATATATTAATGTAATCTATAGAGCCTCACATAAACCATAATGAACAACAAAATACACATTCTAGCACACAAAACCCAGCTGAATTGCAAAGCAGGCGAACAATTATATAGCAAAATACTGAAAAATGAAAAAAAAAGAGAAATAGATTACAAATAGTGTTTGTCGATGCGATAAGCCCAAAGCTCGAACCAAACCGAAGCATTGATTTTCTGCACCGGGGACGCCATTTCCTATTATAAATACTCTGCTAATGGTTCGCATTTTCGATCACGGAGATCTATTACTCGAATTCGGAAGGGTTTCAGGGATTTTCCCCCCACAATGTGCGGGTTTTGGCCCAACAATTCCAGTAATGGGTAAACACAAAGGTGACAAAATCACCCCTTAAAAAAAAGAGTTTTTATTTTATTTTCTATACTAGTAGTAATAAAATTTCCGAGAATTTAATATCACGAAATTTATAAAACAATACTTAAAATTAGAGCCGTCAATATGGGCTAGGCCTGTTGGGCCGGCCTGGCCTAACCCGGGATTTAATAGGACTGGGCTAAAAATTTTGGAGCCCATTTAAAAAAAGGACATTTTAGCTCGGCCTGAATAAGCCTGCTGATTTGTGAGATTGAGAAATATAGGTAGGGCCGGCCCATGGGCTAATACAAATTAATTTAAAAATATAATATAATATTAAAATTTAAAATTAAAGAGATCCAAACTCAAAATCTATTTAAAGTTTTTTAGGAAATCACTAAGTATAGAAGTTGCATCCACCATGAAAATATCCAAACACTTGTTGCTACTCGAAACTGGTTACATGGTTTTTCTCAAACTGGTAATATATTTTTGTGTACATTTAAATATTATAATTCTCAATTTAGTTATTTTTTAATATTTAACTAATTGAAACCGCATATAAATTGCATATGAAAATGAAGATGTTAAGACAACCTTCCCACAAGTTGATTCAGATATGCTTGATGAAGATGATCATGAAGTGTTAGATACGCCATAGGTTTCATGAAGTGTTAGATACGCCATAAGTTTCATGATTTTTTAAGGAGTTTATTTTTTATATTTTTATGGTTGGAATATTGTCATATTTTTTGTATTTTATTGTGATCATTGCAAAACAGTTAGGTTAATATTTCTATTTAGATATTTATACTTTCACTTGAAAAAAACTTAATAAATATTATAAAGATAATTTTATTTGTGGATTTGATTAACAAGTAGTAACATTAATACCATGTAATATTGTTTTATCGATATTTATATAATATTTTTAAATTATAATTTATAATTTAATTTAATAATTATAAAAATATATATAACTTTTAAAAAAGTGGGCAAGCCCGGCAAGCCTGTAGCCCACGTACTTGTGGGTTGGGCCGACCGTTTTCTGGCCCACACCAAAAATGGGTTACCCTGGCCTGGCCCGTAAAATGTCAAAGTCTGTATGGGTTAGCCCGGATAGGGTGGGCTAGCCCATATTGACAACTCTACTTAAAATCTATCAATCATTAAAACTAAAGCACTATATTATCTCACATACAAGATTACATAATAACAACATTAATATTGTAAAGAAAAATGATAATTGTTCTCATTTATCCTTCAATCAATCATCTTTAATTTGATTTTATAGTTTATCCTTTTGTTTACTATTTGATATTTTTGGGAAATCAAATGAACATCAACTTGAGATATTAATTTTTTTAATAAATAAATAATAGATGGTGATGGGATAAATAAATTTTAAAATGCCGAAAAAAGTGAAGTAGAAAGTTCAGCCCTATCTTTTGCTTTACATATATCATTTTAAAGTTTCACATTTAAATGTATCATAAGAAAATATTCAAATGGAAAATACAAGGGGAGAATGTATCATATTGGACAACAATTCAACTTATTATATATACTTGAAAGGGAAAAATATTACACAAAATTATTCAGTTTGTTTGAGTGTTATTTCAAAATTAGCATACCAGAGTAATGGAGTTCAATTTGAAACTACACTTCTATTCCAATCACAGTGTCAAGAAACACATCTATTACTTCAAGAAAAGTATTTACAACTTGCAATAAACTTGATAATCTATACATAGTTCATATTGAATATAAGCAATTAATTTATTGTGTAACTATCTATGTCTTTGGAATTAAAAGAGATTTCAATCTAGTCATATTCCTCTATAGATCATTTGGCACAATATCCTTGAAGCCATATCAAAAGTTTATTAATTCTTGACTTCTTTTCCTGGTTCACTTCGCACACCAAGGTACGGTAAGATTTTTAAGGTCTTTATGTCCTTACAATGGCAAAATTTGAGTTTTGTCTTCGAGAGATGATATAATAGATCTTCAAGAGATTCTTTTATTGTGTACCTTCAACAATTCCAATAGATAAAACTTGTATGAATACTCAATTAACGTGTGTTATTTAATATGCACAAATAAAAACTTATAACAATAACTTTGCAAAAACATAAACAACAAAGTTTAAAGCATGTACTCAAAATCAACAATTAATAACATAAGCATAAATTAATGACTATAAAAAACATACCAGGATCTGTAACAATAGATAAAAATAGAAAGGAAAAAATCGAGTCCACTAAATGCACAGTGTCCCCTTAAAGAAATTATTCTCCTATAGTACCCGAGGTTTAAAGAAATAGATCATCTCTCAGGATAGAACGATTCTATTCAATATTTATTGATACAAAAACAATGGTGTCAGTGAGCCACTCAACAGGAGCAAAGTACACGAATATTTAATTGTACATAAGAAGAAGAAGTTCAAAATTTTCGTTGTTTTAAAATGAGAGGAAATCCCTCTATTTATAGACAACAAATGGTAGTGTGAACAAATGTTTATTATGCCTTATCAGAAAGGTCACAACTCTTTGGAAAAGTTACAACCCTTCAGAAATGTCACAACATTTCATAAAAGTCGCAACTCTTCATAAAAGTCACAATTTTTTCATAAAAATCACAATTTTTCATGAAAGTCACAAGTCTTCATATTTTATTCACACCTCTTAAAATCCAACAACGTGTACTTCAGATATCAATTGAAAGCTCTAATAAATGACATTGACCTTCAATCTATATTGTACTACTCCTAAACAAAAAAATGATTAACTCAAATCAGCAAGGATAAAGTAAAACTATCGAGAAACGGTAGACTAATGCATGCAACAATGCAAGTATATATAGGATTAACGGATAAGCATTCACAACTCCCAAATTAAAAAGAAAATTCTCAAGGTATAATTGTTACATGTACATTTGAGCAAGCTAACTCACATGGTTTGGCCCAATATTTCATTTTGGTACTAATTGGTTAAACTTAAGTTTGGCCTAGTATTCCAATCTGGCGATCAATTGCTTAAGTAAGTTCAAAGGGGGCCTGATATTTATACATATGGAAGATCTGATGGAGGCTTAATTGGTAAGGTGGTGGTGACGGTTGTGAAAGTTTATGAGAGGAGGGGAATGCTAATTTTGAAAATAAATAAATTAAAAGGAAATCCTTATTTGTGGTGGTGCCACGTAGGCAGGCCTAAGGTTCTCTTTATATATATATATATATATATATATGTGTGTGTGTGATAAGCCGAGGAGCTTTTTTTTTTTGGTTAAAAACATTATTAAACTATATCCCCATTTAAAATATATTATTAAATTATCACTCTTAACAAAAAAATCTTCTAAGTATTTAAAACTTACCAACTTATATCCCTCTATTAAAATTTATCAAAAAAAATAAAAAAAATTCCATGCAAAAACATATGCAATTCATACTATTCTCATCAAAAACTTTTTTCTATAATTTCTTTTATCTATTGGAAAGTATATACTCCTAGAAAAAATTAAAATTCTTTGAGATCCTTGTTTGCTATTAAAAGAATAATGTTAGGACGGTGTGGGTCGATCAGGAGACATGATCTTCTCTTTTTCTTTACTTAATTTCGCATCATCTTCACCTTATGCAAAGTCAAATGTTATTAGATCAATATTTTATCGGGGTAAACTAATAGTTGAGGTGATCAAAATTCAGCTGATTTTGATCTCTAGCACTCGAGTTTCCAGGTGCAGATTTAAGAAGGGTTATGGGGTGTCACGTGACACTACTTCCTCAAATTTTTTTACTAAATATGTATATATGGTTAAAAGAGAAAAACAGATAAAAAGATATATAATACAAAGTGACACTCCTTAAGCAAAAGTTGTGTGTAGCTTAGCTGGTAAGTCTTTGAATTTCTAAAATTGAAGTTGCGGGCTCAAACCTGCATAACCTTATTTTTATACAATTTTTTATTTTTATTTTTTTCCCTTCTTTCCCACTTTAGTAGAGAGTACTTATTATATTTTGAATACATTTTAGAAAAAAACTCAATCAAAATAAGTTATAAGTATTATTCTTTTATTTATTTTTTAAAGAAGTTGTATATATATATATATATATATATATATATGATGCATACGCCACTGTGAGTCTCGTTCTCCATTATTATAATTAAAAGTCTTCGATCGACACCACTTCTTGCAGATTCAATGAGAAGAAAACATTTTAGCTAGTAATTCTTTGATATCAAATAAATGAAAATAAAATTACTAATTAAAAGAATTGATTTATTGGAGTGATTTAGGGAGTTTTGTTGAGAGTAGTGTGAACTGTACATGTTTTTGTAAAGAATTTGTTAATTTTTGATGAATTTTAATAAAATGATGAAAGTTGTTGAAAATTTAAATAATTAAGGGGTGTAATTTAAGTTGAGGTATAGTTTAAGGATATTTTTAGCCAAAACCTCTAACCCCCGAGCATATTTAGTTATTTACTCTCATAAAATTTACTTAAGTGAAACATTTTTTTTATTCATGTCGGAGAGAAGAAGATCGTAAGTTGATTTGGAGTAGAGAAAATATGAAATGGAGGAAGAAGAAATAATCAGAGGAGTCTATAGAGGAGAGAGAAAGCTGAAAAAGGTTCTAGGTCATGTCGGAGAGAAGAAGATCGTAAGTTGTTTTGGAGTAGAGAGAAAACTAAAAGGAGGAAGAAGAAATAGTTGGAGCAGACTGTGGAGGAGAGAGAAAGTCGAAAAAGATTCTAGGTCATATTAGAGAGAGGATTTCAATGGTGGTTTGAGGAGAGATGATGTCGATTTTGGATCTTAGAGTATTTCTCCTCTGATTTTAATCGTATTCCTATCCATCAGCATGCATGGCAGCAACACTTAAAAATATATTTTACTTAATTGAACGTTTTTCAATTCTTTTCGTTTACCTAGTTTGGTTTGCTATTATTCTTGCTCTCTTGAGCACATATATATTTTCTTTTCTTCAGTAGCACCTTCATTTATTAACGCCCAGACTTCATTAGTTATAGGTCAATCCAAGACAACATTCCAAGATTAAAACTATAGGTCAAGAATTTCTAATCTTGGCTAAAAATGGCCGAATCTAATCTCCCACTATTATCAAATAATAGGCATGTACTTCTAATCTTGGGCTAAGAATGGCCTAAATCAACGCAGTAATGCAGTGTTCAAATTTTTCTTCACTAGTAGGGATAAATCTTTTCAACTCGAAAATACAAGGGACAACCATTACAACTGATTACTATACAAATGGTTGGGAAGGAAGCAACAACACAGTCTTTTGAAAGAGTACCAAAACTTCAACATTAATGATGCTTTAACAGTGGGTGGACACATTTTACAGAAAAATTCATTCTTTTTCAGGGAAAATCATAAAGATAGGTCAAAGCATGTGTATAATATAATTGTTGATGAATCTAAAGAAACACTTTCTGGACATAGTTATTATCAACCCAAAACAACCAATATTCGGAAAAAGGAGTTGCATGATAAACTATACGAAATAATTAATAAAGTAAAAGGAATAGGTTCCTTGAAGATGAGAGCAACAGTCTGATTCAGTTGTGCTTGAAAGTTAAAAGACTCGTTATTTCGTACTATATATTATCCAACGGATTCAAGCTATATTGTATTAATAAAAAAAATTACATCATCATCTTAGATTAACCGACTTAATTTTTAAATTAGCAAATCATGTTAGCAGTACATAGCATAAAATAAAAACTTCTAAAAGAATGATTATGACAAAAAAAAAAAAACCCCAAATACAACAATTTATTTTCCATTTCTAAATTATATGTTGTGTCTTTGATAGTAGGCTCAATTCATCAATGCATTTGGTTTCCTCTTATTTGGTAATGTATATAGGATGTTGAATGGGAAAATCTATTTATTAACAATTGATATAGTTTATAATTGCATGTAATTCTGATAATCATTTTTGTTTGTTGCCAGAAGAGAAATATGGTGGACAAGTATAAGGTTGCTCCAAATAAATATTTTAGTATAGTGGATTGATGAAGAACTAGTTGCACTCCGATCCTTGAACTATTTTGTTGAGATAAAATAAAAAAAAGATTATCCTAGGAACTGATACGATCACGTCGACACAAATCATTACATAATATTATAAAGTTATTTATATATAACGTACATCGAATTTTTTATTAGTACTGTTACATTTAAAATTAAAAATAATGAATTTCACATATTAATACTATTTTGTAATAGTAAAAATGAATCTGAATCAATAAAATGTTAGCATTTGTTTGTAACACATTACCTTTGATGTTGTTATAACAACTTTATTTATTACTAAGAAGATTTATGTAATGTAAGTCAAAGTTAGGAAATATTTATGTTGGAAAGATAGATAGATATATGTTTTTTAATTATATTCTTTTTGTACTCTTTTTTGAGAGATCTACCAATATAGAACTTACTTGCAAAGTCACTAATTAATACTACAATCCAATAACAATGTATTTCAATTTCATACACTAACAATATTAAGTTTTCCGATTCAATTTTTTAAATTGAAATTACAATGCAATGTCATCTTCAAAAAGATGGTAACTCCCACTTTTAAATAGAGGAAAATGGTCAAAACGACCCCTCAACTTTCATTTATTATCGTTAATATCAAGTTATTTATACCCTCACCGTCTATAAATTTGTTCCCTGTACCTCTCAATTGGATAAAAAATTTCAAATCAACAAAAATAACCCAATTTTACTTAAATTTCTTGATTTTAACCCAATCCGATCCATCTAATAATATAACTCATTTTTGTTCATCTTTTAAAGTCAACTAATAGATAAAAGGTGATGTGTATCTTTGACTTTATGTTTTCAAGAAGGAAAGGATGATAACAACATGAATATCATAGATCATATGAAAGCTTTAGAGGAGATTGATGAACACCAAATAAAGACAAATATTGTGTTGAAGTTCCATCAAGTGATGAAAAGAAGAAAGTGACCATGTGTGCAAATAATCATCTCATAAATTCAAAAAATCACAATATAAGGCAATCAAACAAAGTCTTTATCTCATTAAGGGTAGAATTGTCAAAGAAGTGTCTTATTTATTTCCTTAATATAAATAGTAGTTTTTATCATTTTGAAAGACATAGATTATAAAGATTATGATCAATTGAATATTTGAGAGTTTTGAAGCTTGTAGTTTCTAGGTGAACCCTAACATTAGTGTAGTGCAAGTTTGTAATTGAGGTTGAGTGATTATGGTGGATTTTCGATATTGCTTGTGTTAACTTCTTCTAGCTTAATCAATCATCAGTTATCCTCTTTGTGGATTCAATTTGGTTTTCCCATTTTGATTGAGTTTGAGTTATTGTTGTTTGATCAAATTCAATTGAGAGGTGAAGGTATAAAGTCCTTAATTTATTGCTCATAAATTCGATTAGATTTCGATTATTTCACATATGGTTTCTTATTTATTTCAATTGTCTCTTTGATCCTTATCATATATGTTGAGTCAATTCATCCATCATCAAGACAAATAAGAATGGGTTTAAGAGTTGATCCCTAGTGCAACCTCGTCACAACTAGAAAGTGCTCAAAGCCCCCATTCATTGTCCTTACCCGTAGCTTGGCTTCATCGTACGTATATATCTTTAATTACCCTAGTATATGCCGACGGCTTTAGCCTCCCCACGTCCACACATAGACGGACCCACATATAAAATTGGGGATGCATATGCACCCGTCAACTTCGAAAAAAATCATGTGTATATATGTATATCTATCTTTTGACTCTTGAGAAACTAACAGAAACTAGAGTATAATTAGCAGTGCACTCATAAAGAGCATATGAGTGTCTTGTGTGACTGGTACAAGCCAGAGGAACCACCCTTGAGACCAGATTTTGAATCTAGCTAAAACCCTTTTTGTAGTTTTTATTTTAAGTTTAACTTAGAGCTCATATTTGAATACACCCGAACTCTACAATTCCTAGGTTCCCTCTGCCTCCACACAGTCTCTCATAGAACAATCATAAGTTTTTTCTAGATTGATGAACACCTTGTGAATGTCTTTTTTCCTCCGCGTACTAACCACTAGTCTCCTAACCAGATCAATGACTTTTGTAGTTGAACGTCCCGACAACATAAAGCCAAATTGATTATCAGAAATAGACACGTCCCTCCTCACTCTCATCTCCGTCACTCCCAAACCTTCATAGTGTGGCTTAGCAACTTGATATTCTTCTAGTTATTGCAATTTTGAATGTCACGCTTGCTCTTATACAACAAGATCATCATACTCCACGTCCATTTCAATTATTTTTTCCATGACAATTTTCAAATTATTAAAACAAAAAAATAATACTATTTAACGAAATATACACATGCTACTAAATAAACATGACAACCATCCAAATAGAGCTACATAAACCACTTGTTAATATAAAAATATGCGAGGTATTTTAAATAATAAAAGTCTAAAAAATAAGCACTTTAACGAGAACAAATTCACTAATATAATGGAATCTGAAAAAACATCAAGACCTTGGGGAGGAAACCCTAATGGAATCTGAAGCCTCCTATCTATCGCCAAAACGTAGCAAATTTTTGATGCAAAATTCATGCTATGAAATTCCTATTTTGCCCGTAGAACTCATCAATGAAATTATCTTAAAGTTATCAGTGACATTCCTCTTACGATTCAAGTGTGTTTCCAAATCATGGTATTGTTTAATCTCTAGTCGTAAAAATTTGTCAACGACCATCTCAACATATCTACTAATAACAAAGATTGCAATCACCATAGACTCATGGTGAGATATAAATATCCTTACCATAATCTTATGGACTGCTCCGTTAGCTCTTTTTTATCTTATGAAAAATTCCCAAAAGTCCATTTTGGTTTTCGGTTCTGTCAATGGGTTGATTTGTTTTCCATTAATAAAGACTTTATTATATGGAATCCATCAATTAATAAGTACAAGAAATTTCGAGATTCTAGATCTGATTACTATGTTTGGTATGGTTTTGGATATGATCAGTTTCATAATGATTACAAGATATTGGTATACAATCATTCTGAGATGAGAATATATAGTTCCAATACTAATTCATGGAGAATTTTAGTAGATGATGTTCCATGTGTGGGGTTATTTAGAAAGTATAATGGTATTTTTGTGAATGGAAAGCTTTATTGGGCGAATTATCCTTCTAAGGTTCTTCATACATATAATATATACCATAAACATAGTATATCAATTTCATGAATTTTCTTCATTCTTCTTCATATCAAATGAAGGTGAATTCTTGTTTGAGTATAATAATTCAACTTTCATGATTTATGATACAAAAGATGACTCTATGAGATATCAAGAGTTACCTACTATTGTTTCTTCTCGGAGGTAAACATCTACGTTGAAAGCCTAGTTTGGCCCTTTTGCCGGAAGGAAAGGATGCAACTATGGGTAAAACAACTACTAAGGCTAAAAAAAACAACCATGGATGCAACAACTTCAAAGGTTGAAAGACGAGAGGGAGTTGCTCAAATGGTAAGCACCCCTCACTTCCAACCCAAAAGTTGCGAGTTCGAGTCACCAAGAAAGCAAAAAGGGGTGAGAGTTCCTAGGAAGGGTAAAAAAAAAAGTATTTAAAAAAAAAAAAAAAAAACTTCAAAGGTTGAAAAAACTCATAGGAAACACCAATGGTGAATTTAATAGATCTCTTTGACACATTTATATTAAGTGCACTTAATTTGAGTATAAGAAAAGTTATAAATCAAAATTTTAGTGTCACCTTTCATATTTTTGTAATTGTAGTTTATAGCTATACTATTTCGTATGACATAAATTCTCTAGCTTTCATAGAGAACGTTTGTTAGTAATATTTATTTATATTGGTAAAAGTAATTTTCAGTTAACAAGATATTAGTAATTTGATTGAAATACACTAACGTCAATCTTGATTCAGTTAACTAGTTATTAAGTCCTAACTGCTTCTTTATTGGAATCTTCTTTTATTCTTAAGGCTTAAAATTAGTTATGCAATTGGATTTAGAGCTTGTTTGACATTGACCGCTTATTTTTATAAGTATTTTTTAAAAATAGCTTTTTAAAAGATAGAAACAGAAATAATTGTTCTATTGTTGTAAAGAAGTTAAAAAAAATTGCTTCTTAAAAAAAGCAGGAGCAGAAGATTAATTTTTCCAAGATCAAAATATCCCTTTCATATATACATATTTACCAATAGATCTCTTATTAATTAATTAGCATATCTCATAAGATTGGTTAAGTTTCATTTAAGAATTCTATATTTTATTTTTATATAATAAATTTTTATATTTTATTTTACGTTTATTTATTATTATTTTATTTATTATATTAGTATTGCTTTGCACAAATAGAAAAAAAGATAACAACAATATTTTTGCAAGATTAAAAAAATAATTAAAGATTTCAGTGCTCCATAAAAGGTATAATATTGATTGAAGTAAAAATTAAACTAATATTTTAATCGATATTAAAAATATTTTCTCTTTATAAAATAATTGATGCTTGCCTTTTTTTTCATAGTTACTCTCAAAAACACTTTTAACAAATATTTGTGGTCTACAATTTGCTTAGGAAAAACATTTTTCAAATGAAATAGCCAAACATAAATCTAATTTTTTTTTAAATAGTGTTTTTTCATCAAAATAAATATTTCCAACATACAATAACAATGTCAAACAAACTCTTAATACAATAAATAGAGGAGTGGTTTTGCAAGCCATTTATACAAGATTATAATTATAATGAGTGGTTTATTTATACAAGAAGAATAATAATGTGGAAATTATATATTATAAAATGATCAATAATAATTGGAATTGATATGCACAATTTGCTTGCTCCTAGGTGTTTCTCTTCTTTATATAGTTACTATAAGCGATACGAAAGAATCATGATATGATATCATAATATGAAATTATGAGATAAAGTTAAAGTTTTGTTTGGACATGCGATATAGAATTTTTGTGTTGTATATTTTCTCATAAACATAAGAACCTCATAAGTTGTAAAACTATTAAAATAGCCCAAACTATTATTCAATCTTACCAAATAAACAAACATCTATAAAATTGCATAATAAATTATTACATAGCTATTTGTTCTCCATTTAAGTAACTGTCTCATCTAACTTTAATTTAATAAAAAAAAATTGAACATAAATTGTAGTGTACTAGTCTTTAATATAATCCTACAACATAGTACGGACCATCTCTTCACATTGAACTTGCATATTTCGATCATATGGCCGAAAAGACGAATCAACATTGTTACTTTAAGTCATTTGTTGATCAATATACTTCGCAACTATATTTTCATGCTGATCATAGACCATAAATATTTTATCACTCCTTTGATATTCTCGGAAATAATTATGTAACAATGTACAAGCTATGATAATTTTCACTTGTGTCAATATCATAATGGTTCATGCATAGTTTCACTTGTGTGCAATTACACATTTTCAATAATTTTGTGCTGAAATCAAACATATTGAAAATAGTGATTATCAAACATACATCACCAATTTTGTCATTCTTCATATTAAATTGCTTTAAACATTTTCACATGTAGCCGAATAGATGCTTTTTTATTATGAAAACCAAAAGGGTATCACTCCCTCCGTTCTTATTTATATTCATCAAATCAATTCCTACTTTATCATTTATATTCACCAAATTTAAAGTAATAATAAATTTAATGTTGGTGAGAATAATAAAATTTAAAAAGTAATGATGTGATTATAAATTTTATTTACATATGAAATAAATGGTTAGTAAATATAAATGTTTAACAAAATATAAACTTGTGGGTCAATTTTGTATTTAAAAATGCATAATACATAAATATGCCCTTTAACTTGGCTTCAAATCACATTTATGCCCTTCAACTTTGGGTGTGCACAAGTAGACACTTAAACTTGTATAAAGTTGAACAAATAGACACAAATGTTCTACATGTCATTTTTTGTCCTACGTGTATTGTACCATGTAGGACTCGTCTGTTTACTTGTTCTACTTTATACAAGTTTAAGTATCTACTTGTGCATATCCAAAGTTGGAGGACATAAATGTAAAATGAAGCCACGATAAAGGGCACATTTATGTATTATGCCTTTAAAAAATCCCAAATCACGATATGGAATTCCTAAATCATGATTTTTGGAGAATATGAGATTCCATGTCATGATATGAAATCATGAGATGAAATCAGCATAAAATCGCATGTCCAAACGTTGATTCCATCTCACGATTCCATATCGTGATATGGTATTGCATATCAAATTCGTAGTTAATTTGAAGTAATTTAAAGTAAAAACGGGTCTATCAAATTTTTGTGATTTTGAAATTAAGTATGTCTTTTAAGTTTAGTTTTGATATTTTTAGTTTATAAAATATTTTTTAGTAGATTTCATTCGACATATTAAAAATCACAATAAAAGAAAGAATTGCACATTTTAGGATATAAACTAAATAATTTGTACATATTTAATGAATCGCTAATATAAAAGCAACTTTTACTCGAGTTTTGTTGGCTATTATTTTTGAGTTTTGAAGGTTGTGGTTGGCAGAGGTGGATTCGGGATTCTAGTTCTTTAATTTACTTGGTTCTAAACTAAATAATTGTACATATTTAATGAATTTCTTAAGATGTATACAAGGTTTAGACTAAAAAGTTGAGTTCGGACAAATCTACAAGCTCTACACTAGCTCCTCCCTAGTTTGTCCTAATGGATGGCCCAAGACAGATTTCGCAATCATTA